>NW_026000093.1:10324867-10357511 GCF_001458135.2 Marmota marmota marmota | reverse complement strand
TTTTTTTTTTTTTTTTTTTTTTTTTGGTGGTGGTGGTTGGGGTACCAGGGATTAAACTCAGGGGCACTCAACCACTGAGCCACATCGCCAGCTCTATTTTGTATTTTTGCCTTTTAATAATCTCAAACCCCCCTCATCTCACTCTATACTTGACTTCTTGCAAGCACTAATCTCATTTCTATAATTTTTTATTTCAGGAATGTTATATAAATGAAATCATATAAATGACCATTTGGCATTAAGTTTTTTTCACTCAGCATAATTCTCTGCAAATAATTCAAATAGTTAAGTGTATCAATATTTTTTTTCCTTTTTATTGCTGAGTATTATGCAATGGTATGAAGGTATTAATTTGTTTTGCCAAGGACTTGTTAAATTTCCAATTTTGGCTATTACAGAGGAAAAAAACTTCTAAGAATATTTGTTTTTGTGTGAACATGGATTTTCATATGGAAAATAAATGCCCCAAATAAATACTGGTTTATATGGTAGTTAAACATTTAGTTTTTAAAAGAATGGTTGTACTGTTTTCCAGAGTGGCTGTACTATTTTATATCCCACTGGAGTGTATGTGTGTTCTGGTAACAGTATATTATTCCCAGTAGTTGGTGTTATTACTAATTATTATTTCAGCCATTTTGAAATGTGTGATAATTTATGTGTGTTTTTTTTGCAGGGAGGAGGGGTACCCTGGATTGAACTCAGGGGCACTCAACTACCACACCACATCCCCAGCCCAATTTTATATTTTATTTAGAGACAGGGTCTCAGTGAGTCACTGTGATTTTAATTTGCTTTTCCCTAATGGCTAATGATCTTGAACACCTTTTCATGTACTGGTTTACCATTTGTATATCCTTTTAGTTGAAACACCTGTTCATGATATTTGCCCATTTTCTAATTGGATGATTTCTGTCATTGTTGAATTTGGAAAGCATCCCAATCTGCAATGGTTCAAAATAACCATTTTCCAAGTTGCAAAAGCCACATGCATTCTGTAGAAACTTTACTTTGAATTTTGATCTGTTTTGGGGGCAGTGGGGGTACTGACACTGTCTTATAACACTACACAGTAAACCCTAGCTCCACAGTCACATGATTACATCGTGGAAACAACAATGCCCAAAGTTGTACTGGGTTGCTAAGCTATGATGTTCAGTAGGTTAAGTGTATAAACGTATTTTATTCTTTTTAGTATTTATTTTTTAATGGTAGTTGAACACAATCTTTATTTTATTTATTTATTTTTATGTGGTGCTGAGGATCGAACCCAGGCTCTCGCACATGCGAGGTGAGTGCTCTAATGCTGAGCCACAACCCCAGCCCCTAAATGTATTTTCAACTCAAGATTTTTTTCAATTTATGTTGGATTATTGGGATGTAATCCCATTGTAAGTCAAGGACCATCTGTAATAGAAGAGACTGAAAATACCAAAAATTAGTGAGAATGCCCATGCACTGCTGATGAGCATTTAAAATTGTACAACTATACTGGAAAACAGCTAATCTTATTCCCCCAAAATTAAGAAGAAATTGACCATCAATTCATTAATTCCTCTTAGAGTCTACCAAATAGAAGTGAAAACTAATGCCTTCATAAATACTTGTACCAATATTTATGGTAACATTATTCATGGTAGCTTCAAACTGGAAACAATGTAAATGTCTATGAAATCATGTCTGGATAAACAAAATGTGATATACAGTCATACAGTGGAACACTGTACACCAAATAAAAACTAAAGCATTACTTTTTTCATGCTGCAACATAGATTAATCTCAAAAACATTATATCACATGAAAGAATCTACACACGAAAGACTACATATTTTTTATTCCATTTTTATGAATTTCCCAGAAAAGGCAGGTCTAATGGATAGACAAAACAACTCAGGGGTTGCCTGGGCCTGGGGTAGGAATAGAATTAACTGAAATTAAAAGGGAGGAAAGTTTGGGGGTAATAGAAATGCTCTAAAACAGCATTATGGTAAGAGCTGCACAACTCTTCAAATTTACTTAAAAATCATTGGTTTGTTCACCTATGATAGGTGTTTTTTTTTTTTGGTATATAAATTATGTACCATTGAAGCTGTTGAAAAAATAGTGTGTGAAATGCCTTACTAATCCTATTTTCCTAAATCTTTCCTTATAGCACCAGTTTAACAGGTAATCACCACCTTTCCATCCTGTTTTTAGAAAAATCAGACCAGGTAACGAGGACAATAAAAAACCTCAGTGATTTAGTTCTAGATTCTTCTATTTCTCTTCAAGAATAAGGAAGCACTGATTATTTTAAGGATTGCCCTGAGTAATAGGAGTTAGTGAGCTGGAAGAATGAAGCCAGATAGATACCAAAAGACCACTTTTCTTTAAAGCAAACTTTCAAAGCTGGCATTTACTTTGTAGCCCAGCCTTTCCCAAGAGTGCTGAGCTTAAATACTGAAGAACCGCCACGTCATCGCACCTCCCCATTGTCATGTGTGTAATGATAGAGAGCAAGTGATTGTTTTTGCTTAGAGAGCTTACACTCTCTTGTGATGAGTAAATAATATTCTTAGAGTAAATAATATTCTTATTCTTAAATACAATTATTTACAAATCAATTACTGAGCATATCTACTTCCTTGCCTGGACAGATATCACATGACTCTGAGGGAAATGCATGATTATTTTTCTTTTTACCTACATTAATTTAGAACACAGTTTTGTGATCATCAGTTTGAGTTCCTCACACAGAATAATCAAAGAGTTGGTAGCAAGAAATTATAATGCCGTTCTTGTCTGCTGCAAGCATATTCTGTATTCTGTTGATGATAAACTGTAGTCTGTTGGCATTAAAATGGTTGCTCAACAGGATGAATGCAGTAGATTATTTTCTGTTTATAACCATGAAACTCCTGTCTCTGAGATTGCTTTGTGTATACCAGTCGCCAGCATTTCCACACAGAGCCGCCAGTGCTTATGGAATAATCATCTGTGCCCAATCACTTAAGGGCGACTTCGTTGGTAACCTTGTCAGGGGCATTTTGCTTGGCAAGCAGGATTGATGGAGTCCTGGCAGCACACAAGTGACAGAAAACAGTTCTGTCACTGTGAATTCCCTTCTCTGATACACAAAGTTCACATTAGAAACCCAGCTGGAAGATATATTTGGCAGTATAGCAAATTATCTTCTGTGTACCCAGCTCAGTCCTTCCCAAGGTGTCTTGGGTTGTCTCTGTGGCTGAGCCTGGCAGAATGACCTCCTTATAAAGACATAAAAAACTTCTGGAGTTGATGTTTTTGCATTTCACTCTCCAAGTGATAGTCTTTTCTCTTTTCACAGAAACCTAACTGATTAGATTGGCAATCTGGTCATTTTGGCAGGTCATGTTCAAGAGGGAAAAGGCATGTGAGGAAAAGTACAAATGCAGATAAAGCTATAACCACACAAGTTCTGATGTTGGATATTCTGTCCTCAAAACTGCTCAGGCTTCATCCCTGAATAGTCAGGTTATCGCTGTGAGATCAGTTAATCTCTCTAAGGCTTATCTGTGAATGAGGATGGGCTGCTATTTTTTTCCCTCTTTAGTACAAATCAGATACTATATTTAAAGCAGTTAGCATATGGCCTAGCCTACAGTAAGTGTTCAATAAATACTAGCTATCATTAGTATTCATTTTTCATGGATGAAAACTAGATATTCTCAGGCTAAATTATTTCCTTCACTAACGGATAAAGTCATAAGATCAGTGATAAAAGAATGGGCCCCATCTTTTTATACACCAGAGCTATGAACAGGAAATTCTGCTTGACTTCATAGGTTGCACAAGATGTGCCTAATCCTCAAATTATAAAAATTTGATTAGCATATTGCTTGTATGTATTTAAAAATTCATGTAGCTACTGCAAAGAGATTGGAAGTAACTGATTTGTCTGACCTCATAAAAACTCAAAATTTTTCATCAGTAATGTTGGATTAGTTGTTGTTTATCACATGACTAAATCAATAAGTGAACTCATGATAATATCAAAAGACTAAGCCTACCTCATAACCAAGTTTTGGAGATCATGCATAAAAATTAATATCCAAAGGAGACCGTAAGGGCTCTAGAACTTTGAAGATCAAAAATATATACAATTAGCAATAGCTTCTGTGATGGTTAATTTTTGGTGTCAACTTGACTAGATTGAGGGATGCCTAGAGAATTGGTAAAGCACACCTCTGGGTGTGTCTATGAGGGGTTCCAAAGAAGATCGGCATGTGGGTCAGCAAAACTCAGTGGGGAAGAATGGTCCCAAATGTGGGTGATGACCACCAGATAGGCTGGGGGCTGAGATGGACTTGGAAGCAGCAGGAGAAGAAAGTTTGTAATCTCTCTGGCTCTTCCTTCCTGAGCGATCAAGTTTTCTGCTGCTGCTTTTTGTGAACTTCAGATTCTGGTCCTTCTGGCTTTAGACTCTAAGACTAGTTCCAGTGGCCCTTAGTGGGGCTCTCAGGCCTTCAGGCTTGGGTTAGAGCTGCATCATTGGTCACTCTTTTTCTAAGATTTCCAGTTCCTTGGACCACGCTTTTAATTCTTGTATTTTATTTTAATTATTAAAATCCATATTATGAATATAAGTCCTTTGTCACATACATGGATTGCAAATCATTTCTCTTGAGGTTATGCCCATAAAGGTAACTTTTGAAGAGTACCCCTTTAATTTTGGTGAGGTCAAGTTTGTCTTTTTTTTTTTTCCCATTTTCTTTTATTTTGGTTACTGTCATTTGAATCTTCTTTACAAAATGTTGTTCATGGTAGTGATATTCATTTTTTTTTCTAGAAGACATAAGGTTTGCTTCTATGATTAGGGATATGATCCATTTTATGTATGGCTTATTTTTTCTCATATGTTTATCAAGTTGTTCAAGCATCATTAATTAGAAAGTCATTTTTCTTTTCCCCATTGATTACATTGGTATCAGTTCCTATAAACACACACACACACAGATGCATACATGCATGCAGATGTATATTTTTGGACTCTAGGTCCATTGATCTAAATGTTTATCCTCATGCCAACTCCACACAATCCACAGATGCATAGCACAGCCCTTGACCAACAACTTAAGATTTATATAGCTTTATGGGGTGACCTTCTGTGTTGCTCCCACTTTTCTAACCTGTGAATTCCAGGTACCTCAGGAGTTTGGAACTCTGCTCTCTTTATCTGGGTTCTTTGGGACTGCAGTTTTACAAGGGCTCTTTTAACATGAACTACAAAGGTATATGCCCCCAGAAAGAAAATTAAGATTATTGTGGAGCTTATTTTGTGTGATTTCCCTCTCTCACAGGACATAGTTCTGTGTTGCCTATTTTTCAATACCTGAAAATTTTTTCCTCATGTATTTTGCCTGTTATCTTTGGTGAGACAGCAAGTCTCTAAGTTATTTTATCAAGAATGGAAGTGAAAGTTCTATATTTAACTTCCATATTTTAATTCCAAATTATAAAAGGTGAGATGTAAATTTTAATATGATTTATACTGACACATTTCTCCTTGGGCAACTCCCTATCTATTGGAAGTATGCTCTGAATAAAGTTTAAAAATATCTTAAACACTGTATTTTCTTAAGAAAAAACAGTTGACAAGATAAATCTATGAAATATTATAAATATCAAAGCCTAGCATTAACTATTTTTTTTTAAACTTTTTTATTTTTATTTTTTAGAGAGAGAGAGAGGGAGAGTGAGAGAGAGAGAATTTCAATATTTATTTTTCAGTTTTTGGCGTACACAACATCTTTGTTTGTATGTGGTGCTGAGGATCGAACCCGGGTCGCACGCATGCCAGGCGAGCGCGCTACCGCTTGAGCCACATCCCCAGCCCAGCATTAACTATTTTTACTGTTTTATTTCTTGATTGTTATAAAGAATGAGTGTTTTATTCTAGGTACAATTTCTTTCTCAGACCTTTTGTTAAATGACAATCTTTTTGTCCCCTTTTATATTTGATAATAGTCTTTAGTCAGAGGTAGATTTAAATATCTACTCATGTAAGATTCATCAGATGAATGCTCTCACACTACTGTATGGTCCTATAAAAAGACTAGTCTTTGTGTAGATCAGAATTAATAAGAACCTCAGATTATAAATTCAATATTTGCTGTAGATTTCACCTTCTCGGCTCAGTGGTGGAACATATTGTCTTCCTAGAGTTTCCAATGAAGCTTGTAACCAGTCAGTCTGGTTAATTGTAGATTTTTGTTTGTCTAGGACAGATAGGATGCTAAAGTATTAACTTCAAATTTATTTTTGTACCTTGCTGTACACATTAGGAAAAGAGGTTGAATTTCATACAAATTCAGTACATCAGTATATTGGATCAAACGTATTTTCATATCACTCGAATTGCAGATTTGCCAGACTTTTACTTTACTGCTCTCTTCCTATGAGTCTTTTAACTGCATGCTTTTCTTGGTTCATTTCTCATGTACACTTTTGGGTCAATTACAGGTCTGCCTCAGTGCTTGCCTTGTTCTCTGGCAGCAAGATAAACACTGAACAGAACCTTTTATCTTAGCAGGGCCTCTCCACATACAGCATTCAAATGAATTTTCTCTCTTCAATGTATTATTTATGGGATTTGAAGTTATTCTTTCACTTTGGGTGTGAAATCAAAATTTCTCATGTGATACAGCAGATGTGGCAATAAGTACATGTGACTACCTGTCTTCCTGTGACTAAGGCTGTGGTACTTCCTCTGGTTAATCACTTTCAGCTGAGCTATTTTCCAACATCAACATTATGAACTGAGTCTGTGACTGAGCAAAAGTGTTAAACTCTGGCATGCTGAAGAGTGACTGTTATGGTTTACATGTGGTATCCCCCCAAAGCTCACATGTGAGACAATGCAAGAAGGTTCAGAGGAGAAATGATTGGGTTGTGAGAATCTTAACCCAATCAGTGAATTAATCCCCTCATAGGGATTAGCTGAGTGGTAGCAGAAGTAGGAGGCTGTGGCTATAGGACATAGGAATTGGAGGCATGGCTTTGGGGTATATATTTGTATCTGGCAAGTGGTGTGTCTCTCTCTCTCTCTCTCTCTCTGCTTTCTGATCACCATGTTAGCTGCTTCCCTCTGCCCCACTCTTCTGCCATGATGTTCTGCCTCAACTCGAGCCCCTAGGAATGGAGCTGGCCTTCTAAGGATTGAGACCTCTGAAACTGTGAGCCCTCAAATAAACCTTTCCTCCTCTACAGTTTTTCTGGATGGGGTCTTTTAGTCACAGCAGTAAAAAAAGCTGACTGTAACAGTGATATACAACTTTGTTGGACAGAGGCTGTTTATGGTGACAGTGAACACTGTCTCTCACCATTGCATTCCATTGCTCTACTTGCCTAGATAAGCAGTATCTAGTATTTGCCTAGATAATCACACTAGAATGCACTGCATTCTACTTTTTGGTAAATATTTCACTCGATGATGTTTATCAAAGAATGTCTATTAACATCTCCATCAGAGTCATTTTGGGTAGTTGGGATAAACCCACAAGTGTACCAAATCTGTGGGGTTGGATCTTGCAATTTGCATTTTAAATAAACATCCAATGCTAGGAGAAAAATTGAGAAAAGTGGGAGGATATCATAAAAATAGAATAAGTGGAATAGAGGAAGGAAACTAGGGGAAAGGAGGAGGAAGAGGGAAATATTGGAGAGTGAAATCAATCGAATTATATGGTATGCATGTACAGATATGTAAATATGAGTCCAACTATTATGTATAATTAAAGCATCAAGAAAAATGAGAGAAAAAAATAAGTATCCATGGTCCCCATGACAGGCAAAAATTTCAGAACCAATTTCTTAAGAGGATGCACCTTAAAATCTGAAGTGACAAAATGCATATTAATTAAATCTATGATCTGATGAATTCATACACGAGATTATTGAATGTTAAATTTCTGGTCTAGAACTTTGCATATATACCTATTGTACTTATAGCAGGAAAGCTTTCTGTAGCCTGGACTAAAGGATGTCTTCTTCACAGGGTGGGAAAATTGGCATTGCCTGTTTTGCCTATATTATCAATTGCAATGAACAGCAACACCATTTCCCTACTTTCTAAATGGGATATAGCAATGTAACCCTTATAGCTTCAGTACTTTGTAAGATCACAGTTTTCTGGGCCAATTTATTGTTGTAATTGCAGCAAGTGATCATGATGTGTCTTTCTCTGAATCTTGAATGGTGATACATCCTGGGATCCTTGTAACTTTCTGCAGATATTCTCATTGATGTTAAAAATAATGGGATCCTCTGATAGATGCTCTGATGCCTTGATAGGAATACCTATCAGGCTTCATATACTGCTGATCAGGCTTCATATACTGATCAGGCTTCATATACTGCTTCCTGTATAATTTTGTAGATAGTGCAAGGCTAGGAACCCAAAGTTGCCACTTACCTCCCAGTTGGTCACCTTGCTCCCAACCACCATTTCTCAGTGCAGCAGCCAGAATGATCTCTAAAGTTGTGATTCCAATCATTTCACTCCCTTGCTCAAAACTCAGTGGTTTCCTGTGTCAGATGCCTAGGTGCACTGCCCAATTACCCCTCTCCAGGGATGAAGCACTGATTTCCCCAGATGCTGGCGCTGAAAACCCTTAGCTGAATCTCTATTTAGACTCATTTCTGCTAAGGAGATTTGTCTAATCCAAGGTCACCCTCATGGCAGCCTCACCAATGATGGTTGATGCAGAGCTATGAAGCCTGCATCTTTTGGAGATTCTAGCTCCAGACTCCAGTGAGATAGGCTGCATCACAATTCAATGTCTTCCACTGCTCAGTCCTGCTTCCTTCACACTTCTGTGTGTGTAGATGTCTGAGATCTCTTCTTAGAAACTTCCCATCTCAGAGTCTGCCTCAGGGGACTTTTATCTCTCTCAGAAAAGATGCACACTCCTTCCCTGCGGGGCTCTGTGTGGTCTGAACTGCCCTTCTTTTCTACCTGTCTCTTGTCTTATGTGTTCCATCATAGCCACCATAACTTCCCTGATGTTTCTCAAACACTCCAAGTTTGATTCTATCTATGGATTTTTGGAGTTCACTCTAACTGTCCTAGAGGTAGGACCTAGTTGAAGGGAATGGATCCTTGGATATGTGTCCTTGGGGACTCCATCTTGTTTCTGGCCCCCTTTTCTCTGTTTCCCAGCTGTCATGAGCTCCTCCAGGGTTTTCCACCATGATGTTCTTCCTTTCCTTACTACAGGTCCTGAAACTATAATAGAGTCCTTTTACAATGGACTGAAATATTCTAAACCATGAGCTAAAAATAAATCTTTCTTCTTTTGAGTTGTTTTTTTTTTCAGATATTTTTGTCACAGCAATAAAAAGCCAACACAATTTTTACCCCCCTCATCCACCCAGCTTTTCTTTTCTTCATAGCATTTATTAAGCTTGGCATTTATTACATACTTATTTTTTGTATTTCTCTGACTTGAATAAAATGTCTATGTGGCCAGCTTTGTTTCAGGCTTAAGAACAGTGCCTGATGTGTAGTAAGTACTCAATAAATATTTCTGAATGGATGCATAGATGGATGGATGCATGATAATCCCCGATTGACCCAATCTACTCATACAGTATAATGGGGATAAGAACATATACCTATTTTTCTCTCTGCTTTTTAATCTTCATATCTAATATCTTTTCACACATCATTACATGTGCATTTCTTAGCTCTGTTATTTAGTGGCCATGTGACATACTAACCTCTCTGCCTTGGTTTTCTTAACTGTAAGGACAGATAACAGAATTGTAAAGATGAAACTATTTAGAACTGCTTGGATGTGGCAACTGCTCTGTAAGTGTTAATGAGTATTTTTTTTTAACAATTGTTATATTATTCAATTTAAAACTAAAAAACTTATTTTAAATGCTTAAAATATTCTATCACAAATATATTTTACTTACTGAACTGACTCTGGTATGATTCTTAGGTTGTTTCTAAGTTGCTTTACAATCATAAATAATGCTGCTACACGTGATTTTTTTTTTGTTATCTTTGATTATTTCCTCCAATCAATGCCTGTTAGGAAAATTATTGTTATATTGCTATATATTTTTATATAATAGGATGGGTTATCTGCTGTAACATATAGACTAAAAAAAGCATGGTGACTGAAATACAGCAAAAGCTCATTTATTGCTCAGATTTCAAAGTTTGTGTTATAGATTTCCTCTGTAAGCAGCATTTAGCTCCATCTTCTTCAGGATGTGGCCTGCAGGTTATCAAGCTAGTGTGCCTGGGGCCAGCGGATAGAGCGGATGAGAAAGGAACATCCCTTATGCTGCTTGGCCCAGAAATTATGCTCTTCATATCCGCTTTTATTCTACTGATAAAAGCAAGTTATATGGCCTTGCTCAGATGTTACAGAAGCTAGGAAAAAAATGGCTTTGGCAATCTTGGCGACTCTTCCTTAGGGGAGGGAAGCAGAAATCACTGGTGGACCTGAAGCTGTCTGAGCCACAGTGCATCTTTAATATTGTTGTTAGATCATATCAAATAATTATCCATGTAGCACCTTGAGGCAAAATTCATATTTTTAAAGCAGATATAATGTAATTAAATAAATACTTATTGTACCTATCATTTTTATTTTTGAGAAGTTGCCTTTTTGTTGTAAAATATGCCGTAGCTATGTACTCAAAGATGAGAACAGATTTTGATTGATGTTCAGCTGTCTCTATTATACTAACTTGTATTCCATTCTTTCTCCTGTAACATTGATTTGCTCTTCTGAATTACTCTTTAGTAACTCCTGCCCACTTAAGTGTAGGGATATAGGGAGAAGAAAGAAGATTGCTCCTTCTTCTTCTGCTCTTAGAATAATTTCAATACTGCTTTAAGGTAGAGATGATATAAATGCTGTTGGTCACTATGGCCATGTTTTACCTACTAGATTTGGAAGGTGAAGCTTGTACTTGGCAGGTTCACTAGTTACTTCTTGTTTTTCTAATTCCTTCTGCCACAGATGTGTGGTTTAGAAATGTCCAGTGTCTGGAGTCAGCACCTCAATCAACCTGTGGCATATTAATCTGCTATGAAAATTTTTGTAGGAAGTAAGAAGTGTTTATTGACTTACTAATGCATTCAAACATAGATAATAATTTAGATAAACCTTTTGTAGTTAAGAATTTATAAAGAGATGTACTAGGAAGTCAATTCCAACAAGGATTCTTGGTATAACTAGGGAATTGCTGGGAAACTTTTAAATAGAAGTACTATCCTTGCTCTCAAATAGCTTAGATTTTAAGTTAAAAAGCCATTTATGGAAAATGAAAAAAATGTTCATTTTATAAATTATATAGGATATAATCTGCCTCTACCTGAAGATCTTAAATAAAGCTATTTAGCTTCTACTTTTCTAGAAACAGAGAACAATAGCCATGAATAATTTTAAGCCTTTGAGTATCTTAACCACTCACACAGATGTCCCTGAAGATAAGATTTTATTTTGAGCAGATGACAGCTGAATGATTTGCAAGCCTCAGGCCCAAGTTTCATAGGATAAGCCAAAGTGTGGACAATATTTTTAACTGTGAAATAAACTTTTATCATTTTCATTAGGAGTGGCCCCAAAAGTTTATTGCAAATATCTCCATCATGAAAATAAAATATTTTATCTGTGAGTAAAATTATTTCCTAAAGGTAATATTACTAAACATAGATCTAATACTCTACACACTTTTCAAAGTGATTTAGAAGTATAATTGCTCTCAAGCATTAAAAAAATGCCCACAGCTATGTTATTACTGACCATCTCAAGTAAACACTCCTATTTCATAGGTAAAGACCAAATCTATCCTATTTCTGCCAGAGAATGTATTGTGACAATGCTGTACGTAGTTTGAATCTTGAATTGTCCCTCATGACCCATGTGTTAAAGACTTGGTCCCCTGCGTTGAAGATAGTGGGACCTTTAAGAGGTGCAGCCTAGTGAGAGGTCATTAGGTCACTGTGGACATGCCCATCATGTGGGTTGTGGTCTCTTCCTCTTTTTATTTTGCTTCATGGCCATGACATGAGTGGTTTTGCCCTACCATACTCTCCTGCCATGATGCGCTGCTGATGTACAGGCCCCTAAAATGGGGCCAATTGATCATGGACTGAAACCTCCAAAACTGTGAGCCTAATCAGATCTTTTCTTCTTTGTAAGTTGATTGTTACAGATAGTTATTATATTGACAGTAAGCTGACTATCACAGGTAAATTCACTCTTGGATGCTGGTGAGGGATTCTGTATTAACCACAGTTTTGTGCTGGATATAGGCATCTCCTCTTGGATCTCTTTCAGACTCAAAAGCCAGTTTAAAGAATAAACTGGACTGAAAGGAGAATCCTGGGCTCAGCAAAGAAATGCAATCCTGTGAAGCCTCTACTTTCCAACAAATCTCAGAGAGACTGCTTTATTCTATTATTCCTACACTCACTATCAGGATTCACCCTTGCCTTTGAAGACGTGTTAGATCATTCAGGAGGAATATCTAATAGAAAGAAATAAACTCTTGGAGTGTGTTAAAGGATTGACTAATGGTATAACTTAAGTTTACCTGGTAAATGTTTGGCCTACAACTTCTTATATTTAATGCTTTTAGAGTTTCCAAGGATGGTTCATATGTTTGCAGAAAAACATTTAATATTTTTCTTGAACATTTAAGTTATACTACGCTAAACATGGACTATAAGAATATATTAAACCTTTTGTCCCATTATTCAGTATTATTTATTGAGTTTTATAAAATTAACTATTTGGCTATTAAAAATTTGATTAATATTACAGTCTTCCTCAACTAAAATAAATAGTTTTGCAATTAGTGTTATCTGTGATATTTGTGTATTCAATTTGAATAATTTTTAAAGTGCTGTTTATATGTAACAAATATGAGGAATCCTATAAGTCAAGGGACATGGAATTATAAACAGTGACCATCTAACTTATCTGTACCAGGATGCTTTTGAGAGTAAAAAGGGATTTATTAGCAATTATATTGAGATAATAGTCCTGTACTGAGACTGTCCGGGACAATCTGGAAGATGGGAACTCTGTTTAACTTTTTTGTGAATTTACTTTGCCTGCATATATGAAGTGATTGAGTTGGATTAGTTCAGTGGTCTATAAACTATAACCCACAGGCCAAATCAAGCCTGATGCATATTTTTACAAATAAACTTTTATTATAACACAGCCACATCAATGTGTTTACATCTTGTCTGTGGCTGTTTTCACTTCATACCAACAGAATTGAAGTATCACCACAGGAACTTTGTGCTTCCCTACACCCAAATGTAAAATATTTACCATCTGGCCCTTTATACAGAAAGTTTACCTGTCCTGGGATTAGATAAATCTAAGGGTTCATGCAACTCTAACATTCTGCAATTTTTTTTATTATATTTGTTGCTTCAATTCAGATATTGTTTGTTGAATAAAGAAGTAGCTGTGCTTGGCAAATTTTATTTCAAAATTGCTAGAATAAGCTTTTGCAAAAGCAGCTGGTAGATGTGCAAGCCTTAGAAATTCACCTGCTGAGGACTTGCTGCTGTGTTTCAGGGAAGGTATGGCAGAGGGGCAGCATATGGGATGAAGGGCAGAAGTGGATCTGAGTGAGGAGTGGGAAAATGACTCATCAACAACCAACCTGGGTGGGAAGGATTCCTTGATCCCAGGGGCTCTGAGAAATTTGAGGAAGCAGTCATTCATCAAACTTGGCCTTCTATGAGAATATGAAGATATAAGCCCTGTGTCTTGTTTACTGATTTGAATTTTAAAAAGTTTTTTTTTTCCTAAAACTTTGTTTCAGTTATAACCTTCTGAATGCACTTGAATAATTAGATTATTTTGCAGCATTAGCCTTGAAGAACTCCAACAGTGTCTTGGAAGTAAGTTTCTGTGTGTCTCAGGAAGAGGTAGTTAGATAACAGATCATGTAGATCCCTGTATAGACTTTGACTTTGCTTGCAGTGAGCTGGGAAACCACTGCAGGGGCTTGTACAGATGCATGATACATCTGACTTGTGTTTTAAAAATGCTAAATACAGCCAATGTGTGGAAACTAGAAAGAATGGGATCAAGATTAAAAGTAGTAAGAAAGAATGAAGTTATTGCAAGAAGCCAGGTGAGACATAATAACAGATCTGACCAGGGAAGTAGCAGTGGAGATGTTAACTGCAGATATAATCCAGGTATTTTTTGAAGGTTAATTTGATAGGTGAGGAGGGATATAGAGTGAAAGCACAGAGATATATTAAAGGTGACTCCCAGACCTTAGGTCTGAGCAACTTCATTCATGGGGATACTATTCACTGACATGGGTAGGGTTGCCCTGTCTCACATTTTTAAAAGGACAGAAATATCAGGACCTTTGTTTTGAAACTTTTGAGTTTGAGACGTGTATTTGACATCTTAATATGGATATGTTGAAAAAAATAATTGGACATATGAGGTTGAATTTAAGGATGGAATTCTGACTAAAGTGATAATGTATTCCAGTTGAATGGAATTAATATTGAATCAATATATATTTATTTCAGTTCATTGAGCTTTTCCCCAAACATATACATATTTGGTTCATTAATTAATTTCTCCCCAAACATGTGCGTGTGTGTATGTGTGTGTGTGTATGTGTGTGTGTGTATGTGTGTGTGTGTATCAAGATAGAAAGAATGCATATACACACATCTGCAGCAGCATAAATAATATTTAAAAGCATGACACTGCAGATCACAAAGGGAATAAGCACAGGTAGAAGTCACAGACCTAAGCCCTTGAGGCATAATCTAGGAAAAGAGACTAAATAGGAGTTACTGGTGAGGAAGGAAGAAAATCAGGTTTCATAGGAGCAAAGTGAAGAACTATTATTAGCATCAAATGTCAAGATTAATGTGAGAACTGGAGATTGGCCTCTGAATTTAAATGTGTAAAAGTCACTGGTGATACGAAGAGCAGTTTTAGTGGCATAGTATGGATGAAAGTCTAATGAACATGTATTTAAAAGAAAATTGAAGGAAAGGAACAGAAGTCATTGTGTATAGACAATTCTTTTGGTTGAAGAACATCAAGAACCCAGCAAGTCAGGCAATTGCCCACTAAGATAGGGGAATGATACATCATGGAGGAGAATGGGTATCTCAGAAAGAGGATGTTCAGTAATTTGGGAAAGGTTTTAAGGAAGAAATTCTTTGTTTTGGATTAAAAGCTGTCTGAAAGCCTAGATGATTACATGATTGAATTTCTTAATATTGTTTTATCAGCAGGGCAGGAACACCAAGATGAGGCCAAAGCTGTAATTAATAAAGAAGTATCAACCACTCATATTAGGAGGGTGTTTGGTGATTTGTATAATGACCTTGTTTTTATCTGTGCTTAGATAAAATTGTGAAGTGGACTGTTTTTCAAGTCACTTTATCATAACAATATCACAGAGTAACCTTGCATGATAGTGATGTTCTGTAAAGTTGTTTATGTTCCAAGGGAAAACACCAAGGTCTTGCGGGGGATGACTCAGTAGATCATCACTGAGCAGGAATCAAGAGGACACAAAGGTTTGAATTTTGTAACTCAATTCTACTATTTTGTATTGTACTATTCATTGTTAAAAAAAAAAAAAAAACTAACATGTTTGGGTTTATTTTGCTTTCTCTGTTACTTTTCTAACTCCAGGGCTCCATGTTTGGGGGTTTAGCCATTACCTAACACATAGTATTGTAAGAGTTATAAACAGGGCAGATGATGTGGTAAAAATTTATATGTCATAATGCAACAGACTTGTTAGTTTTATTTGGCCATAGATTCAAATAGATCATCCATTCCAATCTGATCAATAATGCATCTGAGAACATTTATTTGAATACATTGAGGCCCAAAGTCTTTGGGTGTGTGGTCTAAAACTCTACCCTGCACCGCTTCCAGACTTTGTTTCTTACTTATGAGAGATGTGTTATCTTTCCTGTATCATGACCAACGCATTTAGGCTCTAGGTCAGTGCCTATTAGCTGTAACTAAATTTTACTGAATATTAAATTGTTTAATAAAAATTGTTTTTATTAAATTAATTGTTTGGTAACACCATCACATTAATAATAGTTCTGGATAATAGAAACATTTTTATCTTCTTTGTCTTTTTTTGTGCATTTGGTGAGCAAATACAAAAACTATATTCAAAAAGCCAAAATTAGTATAAATTTGCATAAAATTAGTCCCATGTAAAGTTTAATTTTATCTACCACAGTATAAGTGATATTTTTTCTGATTTTTCTAGTTGGACAAACCAAGAGTAATTACCATAACAACTGTAATTATTACCACTGAGATAAAGTGATTTTTTTTCTTATGACACACTTATCAATATGTTCATAATACAAAAGTTAAAAATTCACAATGTGGAAAAAAATCTCCCTCATATCCCTAAGCCACCCAAGACCCATATCTATATACACTCATGGTTATAAACTTTAAACATCATTCAGAGATATTCAGTACTTAGGCAATATACAAGCATTTATAAATTGCGCTTTTTATTTTACAAAAATGCTCTACACTTTCATTTTTACTTAACAAAATATCTTGGGGGCCCAAGGATTGTTCCATTAAAAAATATAGAGTTATGATATTATTTTGGGTAGGTAATATCTGTGTATACATATGCAAAAATATTTCAATAATGCCCTGTTATTGAATATTTAGGCTATTTTTAAATTTTTGCTGAACAAATAATTCATATATATATTTATACACACACACACATACACACACACACACACACACTTTTTTTGTGTGGTCCTGGGGATCGAACCCACGGTGTTGTACATGCAAGGCAAGCACTCTACCAACTGAGCTATATCCCTAGCCCAACTTATACTTTATATCTGAGGAAAAATACTCCAGGAGTAAAATTTCTGAGTCAAAAGTGGTAGACATTCTTACATTTAGTAGTTATTATTGAATTTGTATGTAAGAAAGTTGTACCAATTTTTTCTTCTACTAGCAGACTATAAGGGTGTCTGTTCCCCCTCCATTACCAAAGAATTTTATGAGCAAACATTTTTGTTATTGCTAGTCTGTTGAAAGACAAATATTACTGCAATTTTATTTTTCTTTTGAGCTTCTAGGCTTTCTTCTAGATATAAAATTGAATTGTTATAAATATAATATTTTCCACAGTTTGTATCTTTTGACTTGGTGATATTTCTCCTATGGAGACATTTTTTAGTTTTATGGAGTTGATCAATTTTTGATTTTGTAATTTTTGGCTTTTGGGTTATGTAGACTGGTTTCCCAGTTCTACAGTTATCAAAAATGAAATGAATCAATACACAAAATGGCTTTTATGATATTTTCTAGTATTTTATTTTATTATTTTATTTTTAACAAATGCTTTTTTCACCTGGAATGTTAAGGGGCTATAAAATGTGAGACATGGATTCAAATCAAAGTTTTCCAGTTTCTATTTTATTTTTCATTATCTTTTATTGACAAATTTATCTTTTATCATATAGAACAACTGTTAAAATTTAAAAAAATATTTTCACAGCCAGCATCTATCCAGGTGATTCCCAAGAGAAAACAATTTGTATATTGCTAACACAAATGCTGCTTAATCAGATATAATCTTCTTTTATTATAAGCATAGGTTCTGTTGGCTAAGTATATTTTATAACCATTTCATAAATATTCATAAGTAAAATTGATCTCTAGATTTATTTTCCTGTGCTGTCTTTTATGATTTTAAATATCAAGAGTTGAGGAAAAAATTTCCTTATAATAATTGGGGAGATGTTCATGTCATATGCAGGAACAGCTTAAAATCACATTAGAATTATCTGTAGAGTTTGCAAAGTTCCCCTGAGAGCACATCTGGACCTATTACTTTTTGATGAGAAGGAACGTTTTGAAATTTTACTTCTATGAAAAGTAGTATGTTTATGATTTTGCTATGTATACCGAGATCAATTTTGTTAAATTATCATTCCCAAGAAAGTGATCCATTTCAAAATGATCCACTTTGGGTGGCAGAGTTTAAGTTTCTGAGTTTGTAACTGTGATCTGGTGTTGTATTATTATCATGTGTACTTACAATGAAAGGGAATTCTCTTTTCAGTGTGAATATGGTAACTAGAGCTATATGATTATGATATTTAAGTTTTTCTCTTTATCTATATTATACATCTGATAAAAATAAAATTAATGGAGTTGAACAAAAGCTCCCACTGTTAATATACTTTCCCCAATTTACCACAAATTTTATCTGTTTTATTAATGTTAGAACTATCTTATTAGACAATTAGGCATATATGACCATCAAGACTCTCTGTGTACTCTATCTTTTATCAATATAAATAATATTTTAATTTTGTCATTGTATAAGTCAGTGTTTGGGGGACTTTCTATTCTATTCTTCTGTGTATTTTTATCTTATTGCCAACATTGTGACATCTTAGTTACTAGAGCATTATAATAGCCCCTTTTAATAGGGTAGGACAGTTCCCATGCTACCTCACTCATGGCAGTCATTCTTCAAATTTTTCTTCTCTATTTTTCATGATTTACTCCTCAGTATAACTTTTTTAGAAGTGATTTACCACGTTTCAAGACATACGTATTGGAATTTTGATTAGAATTGCATTACATCTATAATCTCTCTGAGAACAATATAGATCTTTACAATATTAGATATTCTTATCTATGAATATAGAATATCTCTTCCTTTGTTAAACCTCTTTCAATGTCCTTCAGTAAAGTTTTGTAATTTTCCATGTGTGGGTCTAGAACAACTATTTTAGATATACTCCTGCTAAGTATTTTATAAATATTTCTGCTATAGTATCTTTTAAAATCTTGTTTTCTAATTGTTTGTTACTGAATGATAGAAATGAAATTGACTTTTACATATTGCCTTCATATCTTTTCGTTTTGCTGACCTCTGCTAATATTTCTGAGCCCTACTATCTGCAAATATTTATATTTATATTTTTCATACTTTTCTTGGCTTTGTGCTGGTAAAAACCTCCATAAGGAGCTAAGAATGAAATCAGTGGATATTTTTATTGTATTCTTGATTTTAGAAGACCACTTACAATGTTTTTTTTTTTTATTTAAGATGGTTATTTTAAGTTTTTTTCAAATAGATGCACTGTACCAAGTTGAAATGTTCCCTTCTATTTTCAGCCAATTAAAAGTTTAGTGATGGATCATTGTTAAATTTATCAAATGCTTTCTCTGTGTTTACTTAGATAATCTCAGTTTTTTTAAAAAATGTGCTAATATAATAACTCCCCTATGCAGACAATTATAAAATTAGTATATGTCAATAACCCTCTCTCTTCCTTTTTCTGTCACTCTTAGTTGATATTAGTTTTATGTTTCTATTTGAGTTTTTAAAAATGTTTCTACTACCCTTATTTTTCTCATTTGTCTTGAACCTCATACATTGAAGATGAAAAATTCATATAATAACACTCTCTTTCATCTTTCCTCACTATCCTTTCACCAAATTTTTACTTATATTTCTTTATCATTAGTCTTTACACCCAGCTTTCTATAAGTATAGTGTGATTTATTTCAGTATTTAGGTAATAGTTAAGTAACGCTACAATTAAATAATCACATCCATTTTCTTTTCCACATCTCCTTTCATGGAATGTATTCTTTCGTATTTTTTTTCAAGAAGCACTTTTTTGAAATTATATTACCTATTGCCTTTCTATTTCAATAAATGCTTGACTATGTTAAACATTGTTGGCTTAAGAACTTTGTTAGCACAGTTTAATTTTTTAATAGTGCATTATAATTCAACATAATAATGGGGTCATTTTGACAAATTCATATATGCCACATAACATAGTTTGCTCCAGTTCATTCCCCAGAACTACTTTTTCCCCTCCCTTCTTCCCTCCTCTCTCTCCTCTTTTGTTTTTTTTTCTGTTTATTTATGTATAAATTTTAGAACACTATAGTCATGCATAGAAGTGGAATTCATTCTGATATACCAATACATGCAGATAGCATAATTTGAATTTTTTTTTTTGGATGGAAACTCGCATGACTTTTATTTTCTCTCTCTCTTTTTTTTTGTTCTAATTAGTTATACATGACAGCAGAATGCATTTTGATTCATTGTACACAAATGGAACACAACTTTTCATTTCTCTGGTTGTACACAATATAGAGTCCCACCATATGTACAGTCACACATGTACCTAGGGTAATGATGTTCATTTCATTCCTTTATCTTTTCTGCCCCCATGACCCCACCTCTCTTCTCCTCCCCTTTGCCCAATCAAAGTTCCTCCATTCTCCTCACCCCCTACCATTATGGATCATCATCCACTTATCAGAGAGTACATCCGGCCTTTGATTTTGGGGATTGGCTTACTTTGCTTAGCATGATATTCTCCAACTCCATCCATTTACCTGAAAATGACATCACTAACATTTCATTTTATATCTATACCACAGTTTCTTTATCCATTCATCTATTGAAGGGCATCTAGATTGCTTCCACAGTTTAGCTATTGTGAATTGAGCTGCTATGAACATTGATGTGGCTGCATCACTATAGTATGTTGATTTTTAAGTCCTTTGGGTATAGACTGAGGAATGGGATAGCTGGGTCAAATGGTGGTTCCATTCTAAGTTTTCTAAGAAAACTCCATACTGCTTTCCATAATGGTTGCACCAATTTGCAGTGCATGAGTGTACGTTTTTCCCCACATCCTTGTCAAGAATTACTGTTGCTTGTATTCTTGATAATTGCCATTCTGATAACGGTGAGATGAAATTTCTAATTACTAGAGAAGTCAAACTTTTTTTCATATATTTGTTGATCAATTTATATCTTCTTTTGAGAAGTGTCTGTTTAGTTCCTTAGCCCATTTATTGATTGGGCTATTTGTTTTTCTTGCTGTTGAGGTTTTTTGAGTTCTTTATATATCCTGGAGATTAGTGCTGTATCTGATATGTGTGTAGCAAAGATGTTCTCCAACTCTATAGGTTCTCTCTTCATATTATTGATTGTTTCCTTTGCTGAGAAGCAGCTTTTTAGTTTGAATTCATCCCATTTATTAATTCTCGATTTTATTTCTTGTGCTTTAGGAGTCTGGTTAAGGAAGTCAGGACCTAATTGAACATGATGAAGATTTGGGCCTACTTTTTCTTCTATTAGGTGCAGGGTTTCTGGTCTAATTCCTAGATGTTTGATCCACTTCAAGTTGAGTTTTGTGCGTGGTGAGAGAGAATGGTTTAATTGCATTTTGTAGAATAGGCTATCTTTTCTCCAATGTACATTTTTGGCACCTTTTCCAGTATGAGATAACTGTATTTTATGGGTTTGTCTCTGTGTCTTTTATTCTGTACCATTGGTCTAATTTGATTGATTTTATTCCCTTGTTCATCCCCTCTTCTCCTTTCCTTCCTCCCCACATCCCCTACCTCTAGTCTACTGATCACCCTTCTATTTTCATGGAATTTACTTTTTTCTAACTTTTGCATATGAGAGAAAACATTCGACACTTGACTTTTCTGAGTCTGACTTCTTTCACTTATGATGATGTTATCATAGTTTAAAAACCTAACAGTGACTCCTATTATGTAAAATATGAGGCTGAACTGATTTTTTGTAATTATAGATGAAACTCGATCTTTCTGCCTAGCTGATCAAAAACTTCTGAAGTATATGTCTTGTTCTTTTTTATCAATGCTTTATTTTGGAAACGTTCAAACACATAGAATAGTAAGAATGGTAGAATGAATATCTATATATCCTTCATATAAACTCACCAATTTTAATATTTTGTCCCATTTGCATTATTGCTTGCTATCTCTATTTCAACACATACACTTTTTTTTTTGGTTGAATGATTTAAAAGAGAATAGAAGACATTATGGAACTGCATATATAAGTACTTCAATATATACTTATTAAGAACAAAGGCATTCTCCTGCATAGCCACAAGACCAATACTACATTTAAGAAATGCAATAGTAATTTAAAATATTTTCTAATGTACAAACTACTTTACTGATAAAGATCTGTCAGGAAAGACATTTCACATGCCCACTCTGGTAGCTATCTGGGTGGATAACAAATTCTTTCAAGACAGTAATGCTTCTTATTCTTAGATCCATAGCTCTTTAAAAAATCCGATGCCAACCTTATCTTCTGAAAAATGTCTCTGCAGGAAATGATACAGAACTTTGAACTTTACATTCAAAGGGCTGCAAACCACCTGAGTTCATGCATGAAAACACACCCCGGGGGGTAGGCGAAGTCCATGTACTTCAGCTTATGCTTTTTAATGCCCTATCTAAATTCTTCTCCCTTGTTTCATATTTTTAAGATCACAGTACTTGGAAAAGATGGGCAGAAATTAGCCTTTAATCCACCAACATGTTGTTCTTATGCATCCATCAAGGAATGTGGAGCTGCTGCTTTTTCTTCCCTTCTTCCTCTTTCTCTATCACTTCTCCCTTCCTCTTGCTCCCTAAGCATGGCATTCATACATATATCACTAGAATGGAGTCTCATCATTCATGAATTCCATATTTGAAAATTTTCTTATTTGCTAAAATTTATTCATAACCCCCAAATTAATAATCTGGGCACTTTTGTGGTTTCTTGCAAACACTTCCAGAGTTGTGAAGATTTTGGGTCACTTGATGTGCCTGTTCCAGAAATCAAAGAGATACACTGTTTTTTTGTTTGTTTGTTTGTTTGTTTGTTTGTTTCAGCTCTCAAATTATAAACAAGTACCTATTGGAGTCTCATTTCGTGCCAGATTTTGCATTTTTGTCCCTTTTTTGTTGATGGTTTCATTGTCTAAAGTGGCCCCCAGTCATAAAGCTGAAGTGCTTTCTAAGGTTCTTAAGCAGAAGATGTATGACTTATGCTACTTGTGTGTCCTTGTGATGCTTCTTATGGAGAAAATAAGTGTGTTAGGTAAGCCTCAGTCAGGCTGGAGTGACAGTGTGGAGGGCCATCTGTTTGATGCTTTCATATCAGCCATATATATTAAATAAGGTATTAAAAATACACAAAACACAATATTATGTATTGCTCAATTGGTGAATATATTGTGACCCATTGGCTTGCAGAAATCAAAAAAACCTCTATTTCAGTAGTCATTATTCAGGGGTTGTAATGACTTTATAGAACATTAACTACCCTGAATAACGTGAACTGGCTGCATCTATTTATCTATGTATTTTTTTCCCAGTCTGTGGCCTGCCTTTTCATTCGGTTGCTGATATCTTTTTGAGGAGCAATTTTTTTTTCCAGTGCTGGAGATGCAACCCAGGGTCTTGCACATACAAGCAGTGTATGGTCTACCCTGGGCTCGATGATTTTAATTATAAGAAGTACCATTGATCATTTTTAAAATCACTGTGACTTTTTTCAAAATCAATATTACTTTCTACAAGATAGACACATAATCAAATCTCTGCCTACTTTAAGGTTTCAAAGATATTCTCTTGTGCTTTCATCTAAGATCTTTATAATTCCATCTTCTAAAGCTTGTGTGTACAACCCATCTTGAGTTAATTTAGGTGTATAAAGTGAGGAATAGGTTATGACTTATGTCCAGATGGCCTTTCTGTTCTTTAATGCCATTTTTTGAAAATACTTTTGTTTCCCCATTAAATTTCATGGGTTCCTTTGTTGAAAAACAGTTAACCACATTTGTGTAGGCTTATTTTTGGATTCAGTTCTGTTCCATTTATCTCTTTCTTATATTTATGCCAACAGAGCACTATCTTAATTACTCCAGCTTTACAGTAAGTCTTAACATGAGTTTTTGTGAGCCATCCTATTTTGTTCTTCATTTTCAAAATTATTTTGGCTATTCTATACCTTTCTGATTTTTATGTAAATTTCAGTACCAACCTGTCAATTTCTGCATGTTTACTGGCCTTTGGACTGGAACTTCATTGAATCTAGTGATCAGTTTGGAAATAACTTACATCCTTTCTTCATTAGTTCTTTCAGCCTGTAGATCTGATATAAATCAGTTTTTTTTTCTTTATTTTTTCAGATCTTTTGATTTTTCTTCCTGAAATATTTTGTGGTATTTAGTGCCAAACTCTTGCTCATCTTTTGGTAAATGTATTAAAAAAAAGAGCTATATCAATGAAGAAGAGAGTGAAACAACTAATCAGTGTTAGAATAGGCAAAAAGATAGTGTTAGCAGATTCTCACTTTATTATATAGTTAAGAAACTTTAATGTCTAATATATTTATTGCAAATACATTCTGAGAATCACAGAAATTAATACAAGAAAAAAGAAAACATTTGTATATTTGTTAAAGCAACTATATATATTTTAAATAGAGTGTTTCACAAGGGAAAACTTCAGACCTAACTGGCTTTACTGGTGAATTATATCAAATATTTAAAAAATAATGAAAATATTTGGAAAAATAATCTGAGAAAACAGAAAAGAGTCCTTCCCATTATATGAGATCAGAACAACTCAGATACTAAAAATGGATAAAATATCATAGTAAAAAATTACAAGTCAGCTTGTGCTTAATGGAAGAAAAAGTAGGCCCAAATCTCCATCATGTTGGATAAGGCCCCACCCTTCTTAATAAGACTCCTGTAGCACAAGAATTAAAACCAAGAATCAATAAATGGGATGGATTCAAGCTAAAAAGCTTCTTCTCAGCAAAAGAAACAATCAGTGAGGTGGATAGAGAGCCTATAGAATGGGAGCAAATCTTTACCACAAGCATGTCAGATAGAGCACTAATGTCTAGGATATATAAAGCACTCAAAAACCTTACCACCAAAGAAAACAAATAACCCAATCAATAAATGAGCCAAGGAACTGAACAGACACTTGTCAGAAGAGGATATACAATCAATCAACAAACATGAAAAAAATGTTCAACATCTCTAGCAATTAGAGAAATGTAAATCAAAACTGCTCTTAAGATTTCATCTCACTCCAGTCAGAATGGCAGCTAAGAATACAAACAACAATAAGTGTTGGCAAGGATGTGGGGGAAAAGGCACACTCATACATTGCTGGTGGGACTGCAAAATGGTGCAGCCAATTTAGAAAGCAGATGGAGATTCCTTGGAAAACTTGAAATGGAACCACCATCTGACCCAGCTATCCCACTCCTTGGTTTATACCCAAAGGACTTAAAAATAGCATACTACAGGGACACAGCCATATCAATGTTTGTAGCAGCACAATTCACAATAGCTAAATTATGGAACCAACCTAGATGCCCTTCAGTAGATGAATGGATAAGGAAACTTTGGTGTATATACACAATGTAACATTATTCAACATTAAAAGAGAATAAAATCATGGCCTATGCTGGTAAATGGATGAAGTTGAGAATATAATGCTAAGTGAAACAAGCCAATCCCCCAAAACCAAAGGCTGAATGTTTTCTTTGATATGAGGATGCTGACTCATAATGGTGATGGTATGGGGGATGTGCATGGGAGGAATGGAGGAACTTTAGATAGGGCAAAGGGGAGGGAGGGTAAAGGAGGGGACAAGGGAGGGGGGTAGGAATGATGGTGGAATGAGTTAGACATCATGACCCTGACCCTAAGTACATGTATGAAGACACGAATGGTGTGAAAATACCTTGTATACTATCAGTGACTTGAAAAATTGTGCTCTATATGTGTAATATGAAATGAATTTCATTCTGCCATTATATATAAGAAATTAGAATAAATAAATAATTTAATTTAAAAAATTGCAAGTCAGTATCAATGATTAGAGATGCAAAATGCTAATCAAATATAACCTGAAAATCTATGACAAATAAGAATATATCAAGGTGGGTTTATTATTTAAAATGCAAATTTACTTTCATATTTTAAAATAATATAATTTTCTTCATTAAAGGAATAAAAAGAAAACATATCTTTGTTTTAAGAGATGCAGAAAAAAACGTTGATTACAATTCAATATTCACTCCTCATAAAACCTTTCCACAAACTAGGAAAAGAAAGGAGCTTCCTTAATTCAAATGTAAAGCCAACAAACAGAAAGTGCAAATAACATACTTACTAACATGTTAAAAGCTTTCAAACTGAGACCAGACTGAAACACAAATACTTAGTATGATTGCTTTTTAAAGAATTTTTTGCAGTGGTTGGAATTGAACTCAAGGCCTCACAGATGGAAGGCTCTTCCAATGAGCTACATCTCCAGACCTATGTTTATTTTATTTTAAAGAGAAACACATGTAGTTTATCTTTGTGTGCAAAACACAGTTTTGCAAATTTGCAGAGGCCAGCTTCAAAATTGGGCAATTCTCCTGCCTCAGCCTCTGGAGGAGCAGGGATTATAAGAAGGTGCCAGTGGGTCTAGCCAACACGACATCATTTGAAAACATTATGTAGGAAATCCTAGGCAATGCAATAAGGCAAACAATAAACCAATTCATTAGCAAAATTAGAGTATAATGACTGGAAAGGGAGGGAAGTAACTAATATTATTCACCGATCATGTGAAAAAAGAAACTTAGAAGATTGAAGAGAAAAAAATTTGAAAAATTTACAGATAAATTATTAAAATTAATAGGTTATTTAAATAAGATTCTGAATATAAAGTCAATATACAAAATTAATGTTTGCATAAGATATACTCCATGTTTGAATACATATGTCAAAATATACTCTACTGTCATGTATAACTAAAAAGAACAAATAAAGTTTTTTTTAAAAAACCCAAAATTAATGTTTGCTTAATGGAAATAGAGAAAACAAAACAAAAAATGATAGCCATTTGCAATAGCATAAAATACTACTTATTTGATAGTAAAACAAGCAAAACATATATAATACCTCCTTTACGTAGTAACTACATTATTGAGAAAAACGAAAAAATGACCAAGTTTTAGGCATTCTACTTGTATAGAAGACTTAATATTTAAAGATGTCAATTAATATCAATTTATCTATAGAGTCAAAGCAATTCCAATCAAAATGACTATGTGTAAATGTCTGTATGCATTTACTTTTGTGTGTATTAGTGTGTGTGTGTGTGTGTGTGTGTGTGTGTGTGTGAACTTGATAAACTGTTCCTAACATTATGTGAAAATGTAAAGGACCAAGAATAGTCCAACCATGATTGAAGAGGAACACAGTAGAACAAATAGAAAAAAGTAACTTACTGGAAATCAAATATCATTTGAAAGCCATAGTAGTTAGAACCCTGTGGGGTTTGAACTTTGTGGGTCACAGATAGATCCATAGACCAGTGGGACAGAATGAGAGCTCCAGAGCTCACCTATGAGTGATATGGATATTGGATCAGTGACTAAGGGGTGCAGCTCCCATCTCTAAGAAGGAAGCACAGTGCCTGTTAGGCCTTGACAGGTTCTAGAGACACCAGATTCCACACATGGGAAAACGGTTCTAATTCATACACCTGGAGACCTAGATGCTGCTATCTCTGAATGAAGCTAAAACAGCAAAAGACTCAGCAGCAGATCTAGACTACAGGACACACGGTCCTGCCACTTGGTCCGTATCACCCAGCCAACTTAGCCTATCATAGTGAGATCTTAAGAGGTAGGGAAAGATGCTGCATAGTATTTATGGCTCTCCAAATGGGAAAATAACCACATAGATGCTGGTGGGGGTGGTCTAAAGCCAGGCCATTTATGCACAGCAGAGGATAACAGACCTTTTGATAAATAGTCCAGGTATAATACTGGGCCCTGTGTGAGATAGGATACCTGACCTTGAACAGCAGCACTGCTGCATCATCACCTGAGTTAGTCTTATTTGCATTCCATGACCAAAACACATGGCAAGTTCATCTTAGAGGAGAAGAAGTTTATTTTGGGCTCATGGCTTCAGAGGTTCAGTCCATGGTTGGCCACCCCATTACTCTGAACCTGGGGCGAACAAGAAGATCATGACAGAAGGGTGGAGGAAAGATATTCAGCTCATGTTAGCAATCCAGGAAGCAAGAGAGAAAGAGGGTTAAGCCAGGGGAACAAGATATAATCACTAAGGGCTTCAAACCACACCTCACCTGCCTACAGTGACCTCCCAATACTCATTCAGATTATTAATCTGTCAAATGGATTAACTCACTGATTAGGTTTTACTTGTCATAATTTAATAGTTTCATCTTCTGTATTAACATGAGCTTCTAGGGGACACCTCATACCCAAACCATAATATTACCTCTCTCTCGGCTCATACATGTCACCTAATGAGCAATCCATATGAGCAACTGATGTAGAAAGAAGTCCATACTTGGTACCTGTATGGAATATAGGTGGAAGTTCAAAATGATGGCAGATGTATTGAACTGCACTCAGGGACAGCACTGAAAACAGGCATAATGAGAAAATTTCCTCTCATAGGGAGCACATCCAGCAGAGCTCCTGGTCATCTGCTTTTTGTGGAAGGAGAAGCTGTTTGAAGTTATAATATACATTCAGATTCATGAGCAAATGGCCTACCCAATTGGTCAGGCCTAGAAGAAATAAGATGGAAAGATTGCAACTAATTTTTCTTTCTTTATTCAAGTATAGAATTTAACACTCTTATTTAATACCTTCATCATAAAGTGAACATAACTTAAAACTCCTACCTAAAGTCATTTCAATTGAAAAAGGAGACTTAATAGTTATGTTTGTAATAACCATCCTAGGATTGTTACTGTCAAGATTTCTTTTAGCCATGTTATTATAATTGTGACAAATAAATACTGGTGAACTAAGCTAATTTACATTTACTGCTTCATTGCATCACATATCCATGGTGATTTACAAATCTCCCATGCTATTTTCAATAAGAAGATTATGTATGTAATCAGGGTATTTTTTTCTTATCCCCGAATGTCCTCTGGTTAGTCTCCAGAGGCACAGGATATCTTGTTGTTTATCTCTGTGATAGGT
The DNA here is from genome assembly GCF_001458135.2 of Marmota marmota marmota. Lineage (NCBI taxonomy): Eukaryota > Metazoa > Chordata > Mammalia > Rodentia > Sciuridae > Marmota > Marmota marmota. Next base: position 10,328,597 of record NW_026000093.1, on the reverse strand, counting down.
GTATGTTCTAATCACATACTCCTCTGGGGAAATTACAGACTGCATCTTTTCTGATGGCTTTATAAACACTGTATCACAAAATTTACTCATAAAACAAGAACATTAAATCTTAGTTTATTATATACCTTTGGGAAACTAGAATCAGAAATATAGAAAAGAGGGGAGTTGAAAAATTATATGTTCTTTCAAACATCATTCAGTGTTTCATATTTTTATAATAAATTACTACCTTCATATTTAGATTAACAAATATTAGTTTCCAATATTTAATACTTGCATCAAGAGCATTTCTTGGTCTAGACCTGCACTGTCCAATATGGCACCCTCAAGTCACATGAGATTTAACACTTGACATGTAATCCATCTGAATTGTCTAACTGCAAATTACAAGCTGGATTTCAATGACAGCATGTAACAAAAAATTTAAAATACCATATTCATAATTTTTATATTAATTACATGTGGAATAATAATACTTTTATATATTGGTTTAAATGGCATATTGTAAAATTTAATTTCACTTATTTCTTTTTACCTTTAAAATGTGACTATTAGAAAGTTTACAATTACATGCATAGCTCATATCTGTGGCTTGCACTGTGTTTTTATTAGGCTGACCTGACCAATATGACTAAAGAAATTGTCAGGATATCTGAACATGTGGGTTCCAGGAATAATCTTTGAACTACAAATAGAGGTAGAAATTGGTATTATAATCGTGGTTTCTGGAAATACTAAATGTGTCTTAAGTGTTCATCTGGAGCTACATAAGATTTGAATTAGTGTGTAAGCTTCTATATTTATCACTAATTTTATTGTTAATAAATGTATAATGTGCAAGATATCTTCATACATGGGATTCAAATCATGATGCTGTTATTTCACCAAATTTCCCACCATTATTAACTGCTTGTTCAAATTCTTATGACCATGGTTTGTGTCTTTTTGCTCTTTCATCCCTGTTAGACCTACCACTGTGCTAAGTGAGACTTACAGAAAGAGCAGAAGCAGAAGCCGTGAACAGAACAACTGTAACAACCAGCATGCAGAGCATGGAGCTCTAACTCAAGGGAACAATAATAGAGAAACACAAATACCACCCAACCACCTATTCCAAAGAACTAGGACTCTCCTGTTTTTGTTTTTTCCCTTCTGCATTCTCTATCCCCCTACTCTGCCTCCTAAATAAGTCTCAAACCTCTCTCAGCATCCTCACATCTATTGCTACTGCCTTGGCAAAACCTCTTATCATCCTTCCTGGGACTATTGTGGTTCCATGGCTTGGATCCCAAATTCCGATTCCCTTTGTCCTATTATTTATTCTTCAAATAGGAACCAACACATTCTTTTTTTCTAAAATGCAAATCTGTTCAACTCCTCTATTAAAAGTTCTGCCAACATCCTGACTGCCCACATGACACAGTACACTGTGCTTAGAAAGCATTCCAGATTTTCCTTTCTGCTCAGTTCTCTCCAGTCTCCGCTGTGTCTGCCATGTTGGACAACTCTGCATCCCTCTGATGCGTCAGCTCTGGTGAAGTCTTTGAATCTGTGAACACTAGTATATTTACCTCTTATACCCTCTCTGCCTCAACTACCTTTACTTGGCCAATCTCTATCATTCTGAAGATGTTAGGGACTGACTTGTATCCCCTCAAATCCATATGTTGAACTTCTTGCTCTCCTGTGACTGTAATTGGAGATAAGGATTTTAGGAGATAATTAAGGTTAAATGAGGTCTTATGGGTGACATCCTAATCTTTTACTCCCAGTTTCCAGAACTGTGAGAAAGTAAATGTCTTGTTAAGTCACACAGTCTGTAGTATTTTGCTATGGCAGCCTGAGTTAACTAACACAGAAAACTGGGCTCAATCCTCCATTCCTGGAGAGTATGTTCCAATGTCCACAGCTAGTAACCCTCCCTCTGTTTACACACAATCTTAGATACTTTCACCAGGGATCACATTGTGTTGTGGTTATTGCTGTTTTTATCTCCTATATGACTTTATGAACCCTTTGACAACATGAAAAGTCTTTGATTTATTTTTGTATCAAAACCCCAGCACTTATTTTGTTTAATATTGAAAGAAGAGGTGAAGGGTGGAGGCCATGTTTTGATGATTAAACAGTGTTTTGCAGAAATCTTCCAAAACAAATAGAGTTTGGGGGGATAAGTTTCTTACAGAGTTCTCATAAGTAACTTTGAGCTTGAAGCCACCTGGATAGGGGAATGATTGGGATCCTGAGCTGGCCAGCTGGTGCAGCTAGAGAGGTCATGGTGAGGCCTGTTCCCTGGGAAAGGTAGCAGCCACCACACTGAGTCACTGTTCTCAAGAGGAGTCTCATCCCAGAGACATCCCTATCAAAGGGATTTGCTCTGTCATCTGGGACCTCAGATGCAAATGATTAATAGCACGGGCTTAAGAAGGACTCTTTACTTCTACAATACAGAAATCCGATTCCTCTGAGAAACACCAGGGATTGTGCATTTCAGATGACTCCATTTCTGTGAACACTGCTACAATTGTTCAGTTTCACACTTTCCAGTTGCAAAACTAATGGGGCTGCTTTTCTTGTGTTTTACTAGGGCTGCATCATTTATTCCTCCCTTCCAGATTAGTTTTGTCAACCCAGTCAACTCTGACTTTTCACGAGGCCCAGGTAGCAGAGATATTAGTCATGGTACATTTGTTTGTTTGTTTGTCTTTTGTTTCTTTCTTTTTCTGTTTCTGTTTTACTTTCCTTTGCTGGGAATGGAATCCAGGGCTTTGAGAATGCTGGTGAGCCATACTGTCAACCCTAGTGCATGTTCTTTACTTGTTTATTAGTTATCTTTTTTTTTTTCTATTTGTAGCCTACCTAATTTGTAATTTCCAAGGAATATAGTGTTAAGTTGGTTGGAAGATTTTGAGGGTGTTCTGGAGAATTTTCAGGGGTGGGGTGGAAGCCTCCAAGGTATCTGGTAAGTCTTCCTCCCACTTTTATGGTTTAGACATGAGGTGTCCCCTAAAAGCTTCTGTGTAAATGCAGGGATTGAAATGATTAGATTATGAGAGCTATAACCTGATCAGTGGGTTGATCCATTTGATGGATTAATTTGAAAGGACTACTGTGCTAGGTGGTAATGGGCAGTTAGGGTGTAGCTGGAAGTGGTAGGTCGCTTGTGGTATACCCTTAGAGACTGTATCTTGTCCTTGTTGTTCCTCCTGTGCTCTCTGCTTCCTGGCCACCAGGAACTGAGAAACTCTCCTCTGCCAGGCTCTTCTGCTATAGTACGCCATTTCACCTGAGACGCAGAACAGTGGAGTTGGTCAATTGTGAACTGAGAGCTCTGAAGCCATGAACCCCAAATAAACTTTTCCTCCTCTAAATTGTTCTTATCAGAAGATAAAGAGTCGGGGGGAAGATGGCGGCGAGGGGAGTGCATTACCCCCGTGTGCTGCTTCACTGTGTGGGAGTATGACAAGTCAGGACGGCTAAAGGATATCTTGTTAGGAATTTCCAGCAATAGTGGGGTGCTCCGGAACCTGGAGGAAGGATTTCCATCGCACGAGGATCGGCTACGGGGACTCAAACGCGAGAGGTTTGTCGCACGGAGGGTAACTGCTTATTCAGCAAATCGCCCCGCGGCGAAAGTCTGCAGTGTGCGCTGGGATAGAGACGCAGGGTTACAGCGCTGCAGTTTCTGCCAGCCGCGCAAGCACCGTACTCAGGGCTGAATTCTGGGTTC
>NW_026000093.1:10308152-10322736 GCF_001458135.2 Marmota marmota marmota | reverse complement strand
GTGGGGAGGGGGGAGGGTGGAGGATGGGAAAGGCAGCGGAGCACAACAGACACTAGGATGGCAATTTGTAAATCAATGGATGTGAAACTGATGTGATTCTGCTATCTGTGTATGGGGTGAGGGGGGGAGTTCATAACCCACTTGAATCAAAGTGTGGAATATGATATGTCAAGAAATTTGTAATGTTTTGAACAACCCACAATAAAAAAAATTAAAAAAAAAAATAAAAAAAATAAATTGTTCTTATCAGGTATTTTGATGGAAAGCTGACTAATACCCCCACTGAAAGTTTATCTATGAGGCCTCATTGACTTCAACATACATAGTTCTGGGTTAGAATTCTGACTATTATTGATTAACTGTGTGAATTTTGAAAAGTTACTTGACTTTTCTGAGTTTCACATTCTGTAACATGAAAGTGACGATGCTTGCTTTGTATTGTTGCAAAGGTGAGAACAAAATGTATACAGCACTTGGTGAATGTGAGCACTCGACATGTGTACTATTATCAATAATACCTTTGTTGGCCTACTGTCCTTGTAAGGCATCTACCTCTGTTGGCAAGAAAGATATAAAGAAGACTAAGGTGCATTGGAATTCTGGGACAGGGGAGCATGTTAACAAACTGCTACTTTCATCGAGAAGAATGTCTAAATCATTCATGATAGATAGTTTTGATTTTCTTTTTTAATATCTCTGGGAATGTTAACACTTCACAAGGAAGTTTATTCTGGTGTTTCATCACTGTAATGGTTAAGAAGTTCTTGAAGTCAGCAGAAATCTGTCTGGTTTTCTTATGAGTTAATTTTCTTGCATTTAGTCCACAGAGGAAAAAGGAGAAAAGTGGATTACTCTCTCAACTGAGGAATCCTTCACAGGCTGAGCCCCAGGTCTCACTTCTTTCCCATTTTTTTTCTCTGAAGTACAATGACCACAGGGCCTTTAACTGCTTCTCCTGGACCTATCCCTTTGTCATCTTGGATTCTTTTATATGAGGCAGGTTTATTTTCTTCACATCTGGTTAAGAAGCCTAGCAGAGAACTATTACAGAATGTAAAGGAAATGATGTCTTCTCAAGTCTACAAACATCAAAAAAAACAAAACAAAATTTAAAAAATTATATTGATGATATGCTAATAAAACCCAGAAAAAGTTCCCTGTTATAAACAGGGGACATAAAAAGGATTCTAGTTGTTCTGTGATGAATCATAGTAATGCAGCATGGTAGTTAAGGACATGAGCTCTGGGATCTTAGAGACTTAAGTCTGGAACTCCAGTTCTTCCTCTTGCTAAAAATATGATGGCAAGTTACTTAATATCCCCAAGCTTTAATTTTCTCCTCTGTGAAAAGTGATAACTATAGAAAGTATTAACCTCAGGTTTTCCAAGGTGATCACGTATCCCAGTTATCAACAACACATCACCACATTGCTCCTCAGCATCAAGGTTACTTGCCCTGCCATAATGGATGGTATTCCCTCACATCTCCCCTTCGCTGTGGGCACTGTGGTCATCCTCCTCATGATAGTATACTGAGAGGGGGCACACTGTAGGAGAAATAACTGTAGGCAATCCATGGCAGCCTGCCCTAGTCTCATTTTCAGAACCTCAGTCCACCCTGGTGATCATCCCATGACCTCAAAACACGGAAACCAGCATCCCAAAGGCCTGTCATACTGCATCTCCCATCCCTCTGCAAGCTCATGTGTACATGTTTCCTTCTGAGATCGTGTTCTCTCTGCACATGCACATCACTGGCTGCTGATCTCCTGCAAACCAGAGCCCTTCTTTCTGCTCACCTGGTGACAGCATGTGGCAATTCTAGCAAATGTCCCTGCTATCAAGGTCTAAGCTATGTCTACAATGAGGTCTAAACCTCAAAGCCCTTCCAAGTTTGGCCTTCCATTAGTATTCTCCCTAAGCCCTAAAGTACCATAGAGAATGGCTTTGTATCTTGTATCACTGTTTATTGAATCTTTATATTAAACCTCTCTTGTTTATATGCTGTTTCTCTCTCCTGATTGGATCCAGACTGAAGAACATGGAAGCAGCCCTCCCAGATCTCTCACTGCAGGAGGTGATCCTGACTGAAGACCTCCCCAGCTGCTTTGTCAACACATCCCAGCTTCACACCCAGGCCACACTTCTCATGGTACTCCAAGCTGATGATGGAACCCAATGGAGATACTAAGGTAGACCTGTTCTTGGTAGATATGGTACCTTTGAGAGGCAGCCTTGCCTAAGGATGCCCCAGAGACTTTCTTAAAACTGTACTGTCAGCTAAAATTTTTCTACCCAAACTTCTTTTTCTTCAGGTCTACCATAGCAGTCAGACCTGCATTATGACCTCTCCTACCTTCCTCTCTTTCCCCCTAAAAACTGTGTTCCCATAAATCTCTTATAGATCTAATTCAATTTTGATGTCTACTCCCTAGAGCACCCAAACAAATACACTTGCTATAGGAATTAAATGAAGCCACACAGGTTAAGCACATAGCAAATGCTTGATAAATGTTGGCTAGGAGAACATTGAGGAAGACAGTGACTATCCAAGGTATCAGAATGCCCATCTCTAAAGCTATCAATGCTATGAAATATTTTGGTTTCATTCTCTGGTGAAGAAGTAATGATTGTTGTGCAGGATAAGCCTCCCAACGGCTTTGGTGACCCAGTTCTTCCTACCTTTCACTTGTAGTTCTCAAGAATAACTGTAGAATCTGCTGGAACGGAAACATCCTGAGATAAGGACAGTAGTCCAGGGTTTGTTTTCATCTCTCAGAATAGGGTGTCCTTCAAAACTTTTATCCAGAGTGTCCAGCGGCTCCTGGGTATAAAACTCAGAATGGATTACTCTTTTGATGACACTCAGCTGAGATGTGATACGAGACAAGCATGGACAAGACTCCATCTGTCCTAGGCAATTTTCTTGAGCCTTGAAAGACCCGCTTGCCAAGAATCCTAGGCTTTAATAGTTCCCTTGTTGCCTATCTCTGAGTTATAAAGTTGCTTTACTTAACTTACTGTAGAAGTTTTCTGTCTCACTGGACTTGTGAAAGTGAATTGGTACTGTACATGATATTGGCAAGGTGTCGGGAGTCTTCCCCTGGGTTTGGTATCCATGCACAGTGAACCTGCCTCACATATTGGTCTTCTGACTACTGTCAAGCAGACACAAAGATGCACTATCCAATAACACCTCTAATTGGTAATATTTCTAAAACTTTTAATATGTCTTTCTTGTTTGCATCTGGTAACAAACACAGTGCAGCAAAAAGTTCCAATAAGTAATTTGGAAGTGTTTGGATTTCTGTGCTCATTAACATTTTGTTCTGATAATGGAAGACACATGTAGTTAAGTGGCAAGAATCATCTTAACATGTTGTAGGCCACTCTTCCTCTCAGAAGCTTTTTCTAATTTTTGTACCTTGGACCAAATTCTAACAGAAGTAACATAAATTTATATCCGGGTTCTAATTCACTCCCAGCTCCCATGGTCTTGATCTGGCATCCATAGATGATAAGGAATTGGTATTTCTTTGTTATTATGAGGGTTGAGGAAAGCGTGGTAGCTGTTCACAACATTTTTGAAACTGATGTAAAAATTATTTGCTAATATGGTTATAATTAAGTGTTAACAATAATGGAATTTTTCTCCATCTCTGGAGACTGTATGCTGATTTGAGAATCCTTTTCATGTGTGATTGTTGCCCAAAGTCAGTAGAGAAAAAATAGCAGATATGAAATGTGGGAGAGTCAATTACATCCTGTTTCATGTGAGTCTGTCATATGACTCTGACTGCTTTATTATTCCCAAGACTTCTCTTTTGTTTCTAAAATAGTTTTCAAGGACTCAGGCCACTGAAGGATGTGCAATAGCTCTCCCTGCCCACCGTGACATGATTTGTTATATTTACCACTGCATGATATTCGTATCTAGTGGTTTGGTGGCCTCTGCATGTGATATATGGCATGCCTTGAATAAATGGTGCCAATTTCCTCTCCTCTCTTCCTATCCTCTCCTTTTCCCTCCCCCCCCTTCTTGTCTCTTTGTCTTCTCCCCCTCCTCCTCCTCCCCTTTCTTTCTCCTCTCCTTCTCCTCCCTCTCCTCCGTGCCAATATCTAACTAAAGGACTGATTGCAAGAGATTTGCTACAAGTAAATAAGGAGTACTTTTATAAGGTTTGATTCTCCCAGGTGTCCAACTGGATGCATTTAGGACCTTCCAAATCAATTCAGAGGCAGATCCAGAGAATGTGGCTAAATATCATGGTTAATCCAATCATAGCCTAAGTGTTATGATTGACAGTATAAATTCTATAACTGATTCAAAAAGCAACAATTGAACCTTAGAAAGGTAACCTGAATGGAATGTGCTGTTAGGATAATTTATTGTTTCAATTATATTCTTGTTGTTGCAGAAGAGATAAATTTGGTAATCAGGAATATTTCTAGACTTGTATGCTCAGTCACACATAATATTAACATAAATACTTCATTTCATTCAAGCCCTGGAAATAGTAGCTGTAATTAATATGCTCATCCATATGCCTTTTATTGTACCCTTTAAAAGCAAAAGATGATTTTTAAGAATTAAACATGGATTGGAATTCATTCTGTAATCACACTAGCAAATGGCATTTTAAAGGATATAGCAGAAAAAATATTGTGCTAAGCAGAAATGGCAGCTAAGAAATTGATTTCTTATGACACAGAGAAGCTTTTGTATCCTCGTTTTCAATGAAATAGAAAGAGAATACTAAAATATGCAATATAATCAGGCTCTTTCTTGTCTTTGGCCAGAAGCCAAAACTATAGTTTTACATTGTCACACTGTATTCTCCTCTAATCCTCTGCTCTCTTTCTCTTCCCCCACCTGAGCCTGCTCCATGGTGATCCTCTCTCCCCAGGCAGAGCACGAGGGATTTGCAGAAATGCCTACCCCATCATGTCTTTACCTGGCCAACACAGAACAACAGATGTTTCCAAGCTATTAAAAGAGCTGGGACCCTCTGGAATTTGAAGCTCTCCTGAGTGAGCACAGCCCACCAAGAGTTCAGTGAGGTGCCAAGAGACACAAGGATTCCTAAATACTTCTTGAAAGTCCACAAATAGATTCCTGCTGAAACAGTTCAGATGGGCAAACCACATTTTAACAATTGAATTAAGAGATATGTTTCCAAATGCATGTTTTTATGATTTTTTTCAATGCTTAAGATTTGTGTGCCAGTTTGTTGTTAAGGTGACAACATTTATGTGACACTGTTTCTAGTAGCCTATTATAAAAGTTATGTGTTGTTGGAAAAGTATGAATTAAAGGAACAAAATTGAAAAAACATTTTTTCAATTTGGATAAATAATATTCCACAAACAGAAATATGTGCTTATGACAGACCCTAGTTTTGTCATATTTTTGTGTGCGTGTGTTGTATCCTTATATGAGAATAGTCTGTGATTTATTGCTATGTAGATTAGGAAGGGTCAAGCCAGAACCTCCTCATATTAAAACGTGAGGAGGCATAGAAACTGGAAAAATTAATGCAGTTGCAGGTGTGTAAACTCCAGTCTGGTGTACAAATGAAACTTCCATTCAAAAGCTCCTCAGGAGGGTTCAGCTGAACCCTGTCCCTGGCCTAGGTCAGCTATCTTAGTACTTTATGGCTCTCATTTTATGACAGTGGTCCTTTTGTGTCATTACCTGTCCAATGTCAATCATACCTGAGAGATTATACTTCTCATGAAAGCAAGGACTCTGTTTTGCTTGTTGCTAAATCCTTACAAAGAACGTGTCTGCACATGGTGGGTACTCAACCAGTGCTGAATTCATAAATTTAATACTAATTGGCAGTGATCCATGAGGGAAGAAAGGAGGTCAGAATGGAGACCGTGAGTTGGAAGTCGTTGGAGTTTGCAGGTCAATGATACCTACCCAAAGCACAGTTGGAAGCCCCTAACCTAGGGATATCTAGAACTCAAGATGTAGGCAGGGACCTGTACCAGGGTGGTTGGCGGTGTGATAATCCAAGGCAAGCCTAAGATTATAGATAGAGTTTAAGGAGACCTTTAGGTTGTGAAAGAAAAAATAATGTGGAAGCTAAAGTCCAGACCCAAATTGATGCTCTGTCTGTAATGAAAGAATGCATCTAAGGAGACACTACCACACTGATTATCAACCACTGGCTAGGGTGCTGACCTTGTGGTCTGGTCTCTCAGCTCCTGGTCCTGGTTCCGTCACTTACTGACCACAAGCAGGTCAATTAGCTACTCCAGTGTCAAGTTGCTCCTTGGAAAAATTGTTATAGCAAAGCTTTTCTTGCCATATACAACAATAGCTAATAATCTATTATCAAAATTAGGTAAAAAGTCATAAAGAAAAGTTACATAACAGGAAAATACTTTAAAATGTTAACCATGATTGGCTCAATTATTCTTTTGCAGCCCAAACTGGATTAGAGATTAATTTGTATAGGATCCGCTTGGGGAAACTGCCTGAACCCTCTGTGCCTCTGTGTCTCATCTTCAAGTGCAGGACTAACCCTTGGAAAGTATACTAAGAGCTTGGAAGAGTAGGAAGGAAGATGGGGAAAGAAAGTCACATAACCCAATGCTTGAGTCATGTTCCCAAGGAGCAGCCCCAAGGAACCTGGGTGCCATGGCCTGCACGGGCTTTACCCCATGCCTTGCTGGCTCCCTTCAACATCTGCCATTCAGCCAGAGAGGTTTTTGAGAAGAGCCCCATTGGAGGCAAAGACAGAGTCAGATGGAGTCCATTAACATCATACTTGGGACTTTCCCCACCCTCAGCCTCCAGACACTTCCAGCTCACCAGTCTTGCTTTTGCTTTAGGGCTTTTGTGCTCCTCATTCTAGGGCTGCTGTGAGTTAAGGTGGCCAGGAAAGAGTTCCCAGACTGATTATGCTTCACAGCAACTCAGAAGTCACATAATGATCTTAAGCAACTGCAAGTCCTGGGTGCCCCATATTTTCTTCAATGGGCCAGACTTTCTATCAAAGTACCATGACCCAAATGCTATCTTGTCTTGTTGTATGGCTGTTCCTTGGCCTTCTGCAGCTCAAATGTTGTGTCCCTAGAGAAGTGGTGGGTGGTGATCTGTGAAAAGTGATCTGTGAAAGCCTTTGATGCTGCCCAGAAATTGCAACTGGCAATCCCGAATCAAGGAACTCTGCTGACCTTCTAGCAGACCCCACATCTCTGGCCAGGGTTCACCTTGGTGCTCAGGAGCATGTTCCCTCTTCCCCAGGCAACATACTAGCCCTATGGATAATTATGGTCCTCTAAAGAAGGAGACATATGAAACCAAGATTTAATATTTTGGTACCTTAATAAATGGAGACTTGGATTCGAGTTCATTTTCTTCAGAAAAGAAAGGATTTGATATTTCTCCCAACCAGAGCTGTGGAATACAACACATACCTGCCATAAATGGAATTTGAGGGCAGAACTTGCTTTTGGTTGAAGTCGATGGTTGTGTCCCTTTGACCAGAGCAGAGCCTGCATCAGTAGGAAATGTGAGAGTATAATAGAAGTATTGAAATCATTTGCCTGTAGTAGCTCATGTGATCCTCTAGTGAAGTCCTACATGGTAGATGTCATCATCACCCTGAACTTTATAGAGACAGGGCCCCTTCCTTTGACAGAGCACAAAGACCTAACTCTCTTTCCTCAGATCCTGCCATATTGACAGCCAGGAGGCAGAGCTTGGTCTTCAGGTCTGAGTCTGAGCTCTCTGCTACCAATTGTCTTCTCTGGAAGGAGATTCTCTGAGGGTCCAAGATTCATTTGCTCATTCATGTTTTCACTCACATATTCCACAAATATTTATGAACCCCTGCTACATGGCAGGCTCTATGGTAAGCCCTGGTGATATCATCTGAAAGCACCAGCAGAGTCCTGGTTTTGTGAGGCTCCAGCAAACATCCTGTCTTTGTTCTGAGTCTCTTCACCAGTAGGTTGACCCCAGGCAGAGCCTCCTCCAACTGACCATTTACTATCTTTTTGTTTTCAGGATCTTGAGCTCTAGTTTTGGTTCTATCACTTATCAAATCAAGTTATTGCACTGAAGATTTTCCCTCTTTTACCCACTCATACTTGTCCCCTTAATGCTCCTTCTCCCTTTCCAACTTCTGCCCAGTTATCTGAGTAAGCATCTGTTTCTCCAGTACCCTTACCCATAGCTGAGAGGCATAAGGATATCAGTAATGTGGTATCTGTGTCAAGGGACAAGAAGTTCATATCAAATGAGCAGGAAAAATACTTCAAAATCCTATAATTAACTACATAGATCATATTTTCTTAATAGCTTTTTATTACTCTAATTTCTTCCCATTTCAAGAACCAGACTTCAAGATAAATATTAATCTACTCAAAATATAATTTTTTTGTTCAGTTGTATTTTTGTTTTATTTAAAATAAACAGTATTTTGGTGACTTCATGAGTGGGTCAACGGTTTTAGGACTCCCCAGAGGCCTCAAGGATCATTTATTACCTTCAATGAATAGAAAAATGTGTTTTAAATTTGAAATGCATGCCAGTAGCTAGCAGGATTTTTAACTCGTTATAGAATACATTATATAACTTATTTGGAAATTCACAATTATAAATCAATAAAACACTGGCACTTCATGCTATTTGAAAACAGATATTTCTTTTATTTTCACATTCCTTGGGCCCCATAAAACTCCATGCCCTAACAGCTGGGGAAACAGTAGGTTCTGGGATGATATGATACCCGAGAATAGATTTTTTTTTTTAATTTCAAGATGCAGTTTGCCAAAGAATGTCCCTAATACCCTCCAAAAGGAAACAGCTGGTGCTGAGCTAGACTTTCTGAATTGATCCTAACTTGCATCCAACAAACCTACAGCACATGATTTCCTAGCTTTTCTGTATATTTCTCTCCTCCAAATAGATATTTAAGAACTATATGAATTTTGTTCCTTCAAAACTGAAATTGCAGGTGCAATTTTCCAAGTTTCATAATGCCCATCAGATGTATTTTTTTATTTAACAAACAGTTTAAGACACGAGAGACACTGAAACAACAAAGCTTATCCTAGGGAGTTTTCATCATTCCTTCTTTCCAGATGGATCCCAAAATATTTGCCAAGAACACTGCCTTCTCATGACTTAGGACAGAAATACATAGAGAACTGTAACAATTGTTCCCACTACAAACTATTTTCTGCAATTACCAGCGGAAATAACAGAAACGCCAGGAAAACACATATTCATCAAAATAGCAGATTTTTTTCTTTGTGAACTGTAATTAGTTCCTATGCCAATTTCCATTCTCTGAATTGCATGCTAGATGATAGGCAATTTGTGTGTGTGTGTGTGTGTATGTGTGTGTGTGTGTATAAGAAAAATGAATGTATTAGCTCATAAGTACATCCTGACCAGATTGCAAATTAGTTTCTCTGGGAAATGTATCAGTAAATAAAGAAAGCCTTTCTGAAAAAGAAGTTCATTTTTCCAGAATCCTTTATTGGGAAACTTTAGTTTTTACCCTTTATGTTCCTTTGTATTATTTTGTATATGTTAACCCCTGCAATGCCATGAGGAAGACTGAGTGGACCTTCTCTCTCTGCAATACACATGCATTTTGTGGTACTCATTGCAGGTGAAATTTGAATTATTTCATTGTCAGAGCTTCCTTTCTCTCTCAAATGCCAGCAAACTAGAATCCATAATTAATATAGAAATTTTGGTTCCATTTTAAAACAAAGGTCAGTGCACAATTCCTATGTGCTATATACTAGATTAAAAAAAATGAACACAGTAAAATTCCTGCCCTAAACATATAATAAAATCCCTATTCCCTGCCTGAGGAGGATGGTGCTGACAGTCCACATCCAGCATATAAATGTTTTGTGGGACTACAGCCCAATGCTGCTAATTTTCTGATTTTAAAAAAAAAACATTAAAAAGTGAGATTTTTTTAAATGTAAACTTACAATCTATATATACTTTAACACAGACTCATATCTCTTTTTTAAAGATACTTAATTTTTAAAAATAGTACATGTGCACTGTTCAAAGTCTGCAAGGTTATATAGTGAAATCCAAGTCTCCTTTCCCTCTGCGATCCTCAGCCACCAGGATGCCTTCCCCAGAGGCAGTTCCTATACCCAGTTTCTATAGATCTTCCAGAGATCTTCTAGCACATGCAAGCATATATGTGCATAATGTTCATGTGTACACAAATAGTGATATTCTATCTATACTTTCTGCACCTTATTTTTTCCACTTAAAAGCATTCTATTTTATGTTGACAGATCCAAGCCAGTGTACACAGAATTGCCAGATGCACAGAATTCTACTACGTAGAGACACCAGAGATTTATCCAGTCAGTCCCTCATTGAGAGAAATGATACATGCTGTGCTATCTGTAGTTACCACTGCAAACCAAGCTGCAAAAACAATTCTTTCCATTTTATTTTATGCACATGGATATAGATACAGGCTAAATTCCTTTTAGCAGCAGTTCTCCAACCTATCTGCACACTAAAGCTTTAAAATGCTGATGTGTGTTGGGGCTGGGGTTGTGGCTCAGTAGTAGAGCACCCACTGAGCACCTGCAAGGCCCTGAGTTCGATTCTCAGTGCCACATAAAAATAGATAAATTGGGGTATTGTGTCCAACTGCAACTAGAGGGTAAATATTTTTAAAAAATGCTGATGGTGTGGTTCTCCAAAGATTCAGATTATCACTGGAGCATTGGAAATATTTTTAAAACTTTACTGGTGAATATTAATTATACAAAATATTTTCATTGTGGCATATTCATCCATGTATATAATATAATTTGATCAATTTTACTTCCTAGTACCTTCCCTTGGAAAATTTTAAAGGTTCCATGTGATGCTAAAGGTTGAGAAACATTAATTTTGAGACCCTCAAGTCACAAGGGCCAGAAGCACATGTGTTTTCCTGCCCCCAATCCCCACCCTAGATAGGGGGCTGCTGTGTGGACATTTTTATACACCCAGATGTGAATACTCATATGTCAGGGCAATTTTAAATTGTATTTTGATTATCGTAAGTAGTGCTAAACATATTCTTACATGATTAAGAGCATTTATATTTGCTTTTTTGGTGAGCTATCTATTCTTTCTTTTGCCCATTATCTCTTTTGTTGTTGTTTTTTCTGTTAATAAATTAAATAGCCCCTTGCCTGTGAAAAAAAGTTTTGTTTGCTTTTGTTTTTAGCTTGTCATTGTCTTGTGGCATTTTTCTCTGTGAGGAATTGTTTTATGTAATCAAATTCATCCAAAAGTTTTGCCTTGGAATTTTACAACAGATTGAGAAAATTTCTCCTTATTCTGAGATTATTCTTGCAAAAAGAGAACTTTATGACATATTCTAGAATCATCATGCTTTTATTTTTGAAATCTTAAAACTTTCACTCACCTCAAATTCTAGGTTTGTTCTGGCATACATTACATGATATCCTAACTTGTTTATTGTTTTTCCAGATGTTCAGGCATTACAGACTATTTAATCCCCTCAATGATTTGACTGCTACCTTATCATATGCTAAATTACCATATGAATTTGAAACTAATTCTAGACTTTCCATCCTGTGCTTTTGATCAGTCTAGTCATACACCAGTTGCTGCAGTTTAGATCTTGAATTTCCCAAAGGCCCATGTGTTGAAGGCTTGGTCCCTAATCAATGATGCTAATAGGAGGTGGTGGAATCTTTAAGAGATGGGGCCTAGTGGAAGGAGTTAGGCCACTGAGGCATGACTTGAAGGAGAGTTTGAGACCTTCGCCACTTTTCTTTCTCCTTTGCTTCTTAGCTGCAGTGAGGTAAACAGACTTCTCCTGCCACACACTTCCTACTGTGATGTACGGCCTCATCTCAGGCCCAAAAGGCACCAGGCCAACTGACCATGGATTGAAATTTGCCAAACTGTAAGCCAAAATAAAATTTTCCTCTGTTTTAAATTGATTATCTCAGGTATTTTGTTACAGTAAAATAAAGCTAATACAAAAGTACAATGCTATTCTTTATGATATTATAGATTTGTGATAGAAATTTGTAATATGTTAGTTATAATAAGTGATCCCTAATTACTCTTACTTTTCAGAAATATTCTGGTTTTCTCACCTGATATATTCCATTATTAACTTTAGACCTTTTCTAATTCCAATAATTCTACTGCATATTTTTGAAGGATTATACTGAATTCATTTAATTAGAACTGATAACATATTCCCTTAATGACACAGGTTTTGCTAACATCTACCCTCACTTTTTTTCACTCCCTTATCCTGAAAATCCCAGCCCTAACAGTATACCTGAAGTTCCAGAAACAAATCTTGTGTCCTCTAAACAGACTTGAAAGCAAGATCAGGAATCCCGTCTCCTTGTGCCCAGCACCCTCTCTGTGCCTCTCATCTTAAAGATGTAGTGTCTTCTCAGAAGACCTGAAAATACTCCATGGACCACCTAGCACATAATATTGCAATGGCCTGTTTACTGATGTGACAGAGGAGGGTTAAAATGTGCATGCTAACATTCAGATATGAGAAAAAAATTGAAAGCTAATTGTCTAATTTTCTATAACTTCATTTTACTTTCAAATTTCCATATCAACTGGGAATGAGGACGGGGAGAAATCTTTTAAACTTACTACTTAACATGTCACTTTTAATTTCAAAAAATCTTGGGAATATTCTGGCACCTCAACACTCAAACTCCTTTCAGAACTCTTTCTGGTCTCTCAATATTGTCCCTTTCTTCTGTTGCTGATGGTGTCTGAGCACAGGTGGAGTTTACAGCAAAAGCAGAAGGCAGGCCAGGGGGTTCCTCTGTGTAAACTGCTGCATTTTCTGGACATCCTCTGGAGTCTGCTGAAGGGTGGCTGTTCCCCTCTGCTCAGTCTGATCTTGCAGCAGGTCCATGGTAACTGTGCACGCCACAGGGCCCCAAGTTGTGAGGTTCCTCACTTTGTACCCCAACCACAGGCCTCTTTCTGTGATATTTGCACCTCCTCTCTAGGGTAGATTGAGAAGATTCTGGATGGTCCTTTGCTCCCTGTAACTGTTGGTAGCATTCTGGGGGCCTGCTTTTTGCCACCTCTATAAGCCATCATTAATTTTCCTATTTTATTCTACTTCTTGTCATCATGCTGGGACACTCCTTCAAAGCTAAGTGCTGAGGAGCAAGACCAGGCCTTGTGGGGCTTGGATTCCCTGTAAGTGCCCAGACCCCTTAGTGACCTAGGTCAAGTTATTAATTTTCCTGCCTCAGTTTCTTCAGGTATAAAACAGGGATGGAAATGTACCTTAGTCATCATTAAACGTAAGCAATCAATAAATGGTTGTTGTTATTATGTGCTTCCACCTTGAGGTGGAACTGAACTGAATTGAAACTGACAAAAATAAATTTGTGGTTCAATTTCAAACAAGAAAATTATGGGGCTGGGGTTGTGAATCAGTGGTAGAGCGCTTGGCTAGCACGCATGAGGCACTGGGTTCGATCCTCAGCACCACATCAAATTGAAATAAAGATATTGTGTGTCCCCCTACAACTAAAAAATAAATATTAAAAAAGAAAATTACCTGTTAACAACAACAACAAAAACAACAACAAAACTTCATGAGAGAAAAATAACATTATCCAGTATCTATTAACATCTATAATGACTAAGGTATAATTCAGAATTATCCAACATATTAAGATCCAAGAAAATGGAGCATCTTATCAAGAGAAAGAAGACGAATTTTGTCTAAACTAGAGATAAAGCAGATGTTGGAACTGAAAAATAAGGATATTAAAGCAGCCATTGTAATAAAATAGCCAACAAAATAAAACAGAACATGTTTTCAGTGAATAAAAATCTCAGCAGAGAATGGGAAATCTCAGCTGAGAAATAAAAACTGTAAAATGGAGAAATGGAACTGAAAGTTACAACTACAATAAAAAAATTTTACTGGATAAACTTAATAGTCAAATAGACATAACAGAAGAAAGAGAAAGCAAACTCAAGAACTCAAACAGCAATAGTCATTATCCAAGATGAAAACCAGAGATTTTGAAAAATTAACTGATTCCTGTTAGACTTGATAAAATGATCAAGCATACATATAAGGGGGATATCAGAAGGAGAGGAGAGAGGGAATAGGACAAAATATTTTTTATATTACTTTATTAACATGTATTAATTGTACAGACTAATGAGTTTCACTGTGACATTTCCACGCCTGCATATATTATATGCTGATCACGTCTGCACCTCCTTCTATTGCTTCTCAACCTTCCCTCTCTTCTTGTTCTTCCCAGCCCCCTTAAAAATTCCCAATAGTTCATTTGCTATTTCCTGTCATCTTTCTTTCTTTCTTTCTTTCTTTCTTTCTAAATTCCTATGCATGAGAGAAAATAAAGAATACTTTTATTTTTGGATTTGACTTCTGTCTCTTAACATGATGTCTTCTATATTTCCATCCATTTTCCTGTAAATGTCAGGATATTATTCTTCTTTATGGTTGAATAATACTCCAATGTGTGTGTGTGTGTGTATATATATATATATATATATATATATATATATATATAT
>NW_026000093.1:10299902-10305336 GCF_001458135.2 Marmota marmota marmota | reverse complement strand
AAAGGCAGCAGAACACAACAGACACTAGTATGGCAATATGTAAATCAATGGATGTGTAACTGATGTGATTCTGCAATCTGTATATGGGGTAAAAATGGGAGCTCATAACCCACTTGAATCAAAGTGTGAAATATGATATATCAAGAACTATGTAATGTTTTGAACAGCCAACAATAAAAAATTAAAAAAAAAAAAAAGAAAGAAAATTTCAAACTGTTTTACATTGTGGGTGTACTATTCCCACCAATGCTGTATAAGGGTTTCTTTTTCTCTACATAGTACCCAGGATGTTTTTGAAAATAGTAGTTGTAACTGGGGAGAGATGGAATATCAAGGTAGTTTTTATTTGCTTTTATGTGATGGCTAAAGATATTAAGCATTTTTTTTCATATATTTATTGGCCATTGGTGCTTCTTTTGAGAAGTGTCTATTTAGATACTTTGCCCATAAAATTTTTTCAAAGAATAATAGCTGAATGTTTCCCAGATTTCATAGGAAATATTTAGATACACAATGCTACACAAGCAACAATTGTAATGAACACAAAGAAGTCAAGGCTAAGAAACATAATTGTAAAATTGTGGAATGACAAAGATAAAGAATAAACCTTGAAAAGTGAAATAGAGAAACAACAATGATTAAAAGTCACTTTCTCATCATAAACAGTGACACAAAAAAGGGAAATAAACTTTTGAAAATGCTCAAATAAAAACAGCTGTCATGTTAGAATTCTGCATCCAGTAACAATATCCTTTAAAAATGAAAGTCCCAGAGCAGTAGTATGCTTGTGTCAATCAGTTTTCTGTCACTATAACAAATACCTGAGATAAAGAAAAAAATTTTATTTTGGCTTACAGTAGTGGAATTTCATTCCATGATTGGTCCATTGCTTTGGGGTCTTTGGAAAGCACATCATGGTAGGAACCACATGGTAGAGAAAAGTTGCTCACTTCATGGTCAGGAGCAAATAAAAGTAAATAAAGAAAGAAATATAAAAAGGAAGGAAGTGGAGTCCTACATTTCCCTTTAATGAAATGCATCCCCAAACCTAAAGAACTCCCACTAAAGCCCCACTTCTTAAAGTTTCCATAACTTCCCAATAGGGCCTACCTGAGGACCAAGACTTTTACCTCAGGGGCCTTTGGAGAACATTTCAGATGCAAACTAGAGCAATACTGATATTCTCTCAGACCTCTTTGAGTAGCCTAACACTTGGTACCAGGGCCAGACACTGAGCTAATCAGGAGGTAACCTGATTAGCTCCTGAAGACTTTTAAACTTATACTGAACATTGTGTTTTTCAGAATTGTCATGGACAAAGGACCAAAAGCATTATCTAGTACTACCGAGAAGAAGGGAAGAGAGGACCATCTATGTAAATACTGGAAAGGTGAAAGAATGCAACAGACCTTCAATCAAGGACTTCATAGAAAAAGCAATGGGAAATCTCATGAAAAACTCCTTAGCATTGAGTCACATAATTGGGTCAACAAACACAAGAAAAAGTATTACATGCTGAAATTCTAACTGGAGGTTAAATGGATACAAAAGTAAAAAGAAATGTTCAGATAATATATGCTCTCACTTAAAAACACCCTCACCATCTTGCTTATGATTTATGCCTTCCTTGAGATTCAAGATTTTTTTGGAGATTTAATATGTTATATTAAAATTCAGACTAAGAAAATAACCTCTTTTTTTGCTAACACAATGGGCAGAGCAGCAAACACTTTTCAAGATAATCAAGGATTATTTCATAGAACTCAAGATATTTGAAGTGTATGTTAAAGTATGAAAATAAAATTTCTATTCAAACAAGAGGTAGGGTGAGGTGAAAGGGCCTATTATCCAGGAGAAAAACACAGAAAGCACAATGCCTTTTCAATTAGGCACTTCTTATTTTATTAACAGGATTAAAATGTCTTTATAGGCAAGTCCCAAGTTATCTACTTATTCTGTACTCCCCCACACAATATTTTTTTTTCAATGAGGCCAAAAACATTTTCAGATAAAGGAAATTTTTAATAATTTGTTGACCTCAGTAGACCTCAGACTCAGTGGCAAAGGCTTAAAACTTTCTAGTTGGGCATGAAGGCAAAGATTTTAATTCTCAGCATTATATTTAGCATTGTAGCTGAGAACTCCGCCAGAAATTTAAAAAAAAGCAAAAATGATAAAATGTATACATGTTGGAAGGAAACAGTAGAAATCTACTTATTCACTGATGACAGGCAATCTACTTAAAAAAAATCCCTATGAAAACTAAGAAGTGAATTTAGCAAGCATTCAGAATACCAGGTCAATATACATAAATAATTGAATTTCTATGTACTAGCAACAATCGGAAATTAAACTTTAAAAAATGCACCTCCATTTATAATTGCACCAAATAAATTGGTGCTATATACAGGAATAAATTTAATGGAGATATTTAAACCTTTACTCTGAAAACTAATCAATGAAGAGGCATACCATTTTCCTGAACTGATAGTCAATATTGTTAAGATGGGAATCCTTCCCTACTTGATTAGTAGATTGAATAAAATTCTAATTAAAGTCTTAAGTGACTGCTTTTAAAGAGATGGATAAGCTAATTCTCAACATATATGTGCAGGAAGCCATCCATGAAATACACAAGGATCTTCTCTCTGCATGGAAGCCAGGGAGAGAGAGGCCTGGCATTGGGAACATTCCATGGCTCTCCCTCGGAAATAGATTGCCCAGTGCACATGACCTTTCCCTCTGCTCTGGTAGGAAGCTTCCTCATAGTAGCTCTAGAGATGGGCATAACCCATTAAGAACTGAACATCCCAACTTTAACATTTTTTTTTTTTTTTTGGAAAAGAACATTCTATAGAATCTGTTTGATGTTTCCCGATTTAAATATAGTAGGCACAGGCTCCATTTTGTCTAGAAGCTCAATCAGTCAGATCAGCTTGCCTTTCTCCTTCCTCCCCTACTACTCCCTGTTTTTGAAACTACTTTCTTGGTTCTGTGGTTTTTTTCCCATCATTTTATTTCCCTTAGCATTCTCAGCTAGCCTATTCCACCGAGGGGAACCTCATTCCCACTGCCCCTGCGGTACGTGGGCAAGATGTATGGAAAGGAAAAAATATCCCAAATTACCAACACAATTTCAGGAAAAAAAAGAACAAATTTGTAGAATTCAAATCACTTGATTTCAAATCTTAGCATGTATTTATAGTAACTTAGACAGTGTGACTGCATTTCTAGCTTTAATGTTTAAGGTGAGGAATATAGATACATGAGAAAAAAAATAGCAAATCCAAAAATAGACTCATTTCATGTGATCAACTTTTCCTATTTTTTTATTTTCTTTATTTCCTTTCTCCTCTTCCTCTGGCTTCTCTTCTTCTTTGGCAAAAGTGTGAATTCAATAAACAAAGGATAATCTTTGAAAACATTATTGTTGGAATAATATGTGTAGGGAGGGAAATAATCATTGCCTGTTGAATCAAATCACCCATTCAGATTAACTCAAAATAGATCACATGCAAATCATTATTAAATAGGTATAAAATACCAAATTGTAACATAAGAAAAATTGTAGTGGATTTCATTAAATATTAAAATAATTTTCTTTTGAAATTAAGGAAAAAACGAACCATGATCAGATTCAGAAGGAATAATTGTAAAACATATATTTGACAAAGGACTTGTGTCCAGAATATGTCAAGAATTCACATAATTAAATAAAAAGACAGACAATGGAACAGAAAATAGACAAAAAAAATTAAGACATTTTTAAAAGATGATATATCAATGACCAAAAAGCACAGGAAAATATATTCAACCTCACTGGTCATTTGAGAAATGTAACTTAAAATCAACGAAATTCCACTGTATACCCATTAGAATTGCAGAAGTTGAAAAATCTGACTATACCAAGTGTTGGTGAGGATGTAGAGCAATTACAACTCACACATTGATGGTGGGAATGCAAAAATGATTCAGCTCTTACAAAAAACTGTTGTGACAATGTCTTATAAATTTCAACGTAAACTTTCTATCAAATCCAGCAATTCCACAGCTAGACATTACCTAAAATAAATCAAACTATATGTTCTCACAAAAATAGGTATACAAATGTTCATAGGGAAATTATTCATAGCAAGAATACTGTGAGCACAACAAATATCCATTTACTGATGAGAAGATAAATGAAGTGTGGTATGACCAGTAGTATGGAACAACTGAATATTAATATATAAAAAACCATGAATGAATATCAAAAACATTTTGCTAAGTGAAATTGTTAAACACAGAAGGCTAAGTAATGGTGAATTCCATAGATATTAAATTTCAGGAAAAGCAAAACTGTATGACTACATGTGGCTGAGTGGGGGAAGAGATGAGAATTACAAAAGGGACAGAGGAAAACACTGAGCGGGAAAAAAATTTATATATTGTAAATACACAATTGTATAGAGTTATCAAATTTCATCAATATATTCACTTGAATTTGGTGAATTAAGCTTTAAAAAAAAACCTTAGACAACATATTTGGTGAACCAAACAAAGACCTGTTTTTGTTTACTTTTTATTTTCACAACTCATATAATGATTTGTAGCAAAAGTATTTAAATGTAAAAGGTCACACTCGAATAATAATGTATAAACTATTCAAAAGGTATTAAATTTCATGTAGTAAAAATCCATGAATTCACATGGAATTACATTATAGACAGTAAAAATATTAATGGAGTGACTTGAAATAGGCTCTTCACTAATCATACCAGATATATGAAAAACGTCTCTCTAGAGAACATCATGGAATTTTTACTCCACTTCACTGGAGACCTGGGGGTATTAATCTCAGAAACCCAAGAGAAATGATTGTCACTTTTTAAAGAAAGACTTCCATACTGAAGTCCATTTGAATGTTGAATCTTAAATGTGGGCACCTTCTGTTCATTTGAATCCCAGTGGTAGTGAATAGTTTAGGTTCAGGCCAGGGCTCTTTTTGCTGCCTTCAACATAGCTACACAAGATGAGCAAAATATGGAGAAAGATGAGAGAGAAAAACATTATATTTGCTTATTTGCTAACATTTATGATTTTGCCCCATTTTCTACAAACGCAATGGTGCCATTATGAGAAGATGTGACACTAGCAGAAAATAATTCAGTTTTTCTATTATATATTGTCATTCACATATTAATGTATTTTCTGTATAATACCATTTGCCTCTTACAGAAAACTGATTATGTTCAGGGCATGAAAGTTCCTGGCTTAAATATTCACCTCTACAGACTCTTGCCATTTTTTTAAATTTTTTTTTTAGTTGTAGTTCGACACAATACCTTTGTTTTTTAATTTTTATGTGGTGCTGAGGATCGAACCCAGTGCTCTGCTCATGTTAGATGAATCTTTACCACTGAGCCACAAGCCCAGCCTTTTTTTTTTTTTTTTT
>NW_026000093.1:10257880-10299890 GCF_001458135.2 Marmota marmota marmota | reverse complement strand
ATCTTTTTCTTGCTTCCCCCCCCCACCCCAGTATTGGGGAACTGAACCCAGGAGCATTCTACCACTGAGCTACATTATCATCCCTTTTTATATTTTATTTTGAGACAGGATCCTGTTAAATTTCCCAGGTTAAACTTGAACTTGTAATCCTCCTGCCCCACCCTCCAGAATCACTAGAATTTCAGGCCTGTGCCACCATTCCTGGCTTTTTTTGCCATTTTTGATAATGAGATAACAAATGAACCTATTTACATCTAATAGGGAACTTTTGAGAGAACTTCTGTTTTCTGATAAAACGTGGACATATTCACATAATGCTTTTCCTTTGCATTACCCTTCCACATTTTGTTCTGAATAAGGGATGAAGCTAGAAAGAGAAGCAGCCATGCTTTACACAAGGGAATGAAAGCCATACCCTAAGAATATGTGGGCATTTGAGGGATTGGGGAGCTGATCAAAGTTAAAAAATCCACAGAGACAGTAATATGCTACCAGCCTTATTGCGCATCCCTGGGACAGGGTTGCATAGAAAGGGAAGCTCTTATAATGTGACACTACTCAGAAGCTCACAGCAAGAGGACTGGCATACAGAAGCGATGGAAGGCAAAGACATTTCCAGGAGAGAAAGGGATTAGAAAGAAGGCTTATGTATCTATGTGCTATCACCCAGTTGCAACTCTCTGGATCAGAGAGTTCCAAAGGGCCATAGCAGCTTTGGTTCTCATTACCAAAAGGCTCTCATCTATGGCTAACAGATGTGTGGTAAAGTTCTACAAGGATGAAAAATCTGCTCACTTGGGCTATTTTAAAAGTAATTGTAAAAATTCAAGATTGGCACTGGTGGGCTCTTGAGCTAATGAGCCTTAGCCTGCAGTGAAGAAATAAACTACCTAGAGGCCAAAACATAGCGGGTAGTTTAAATAAAGAGTGACAGAGTAAGAAGCTGAGGATGCTGGATCCTGTAAGACATACTTAGGCAGTTCCACTCACCTGGACTGTGGGCTTGTAGACCTCTAGTAACTTAAGTAAAATAAAACCCTCTATTTGGTTAAGTCATGCATATGCAGGTTTTTTCTTCTCTTACTTTTAAAATATTTATATGTAGATACATAGCTATAAATATTTTTATATGACTATTTTAGAAATATTGCTAGACTATTTAGGTGTAACATTTAATTTAATCCTCAATAAGTCTATTCCATAACCACTCCTATTACAACTTCAAGAAAAGAAACTGAGGCCCCAAAACTTGGAAGAAACTTGTCCATGGTGCAGTTACAGAAGCCGTTGGAGTGAATGTCCAGTTTACTGAAAATGTAATGATAAAAGAATATTGAATAACAATATGTAGAAGCAAATAAACCCAAATTGTGGGACACAGTACAGGCCAATTGATCCCATTTCACCTAAGAGTCAATTGGGGTCAGTGAAAAATACAGGAAGGACTTTCTATATCAAAGGAGGTAACTTCTAGTGTTGACCAAGATAGCCTAAGCTGATAACAACCCATTCCTACCACTGATAACATCAACTGGTCAGAATACAAGAAACAACAACCTGAATATCCCACAAAGTAAACGACAGGTAGATTAGGGACAAAAGTCAACCCTTGAAAAATGACATGTAACAGGGACAGCTCCAGTCAGGTAGAACTGCACATCAGTAGGAAGCTAAACTCTGGGGAATGGAAAAGAGAGGGTGGGGCCTGGAAATTATAGAAGAAAGCTCAGATTTCAGAAACCTGGCGAGCTGTATCCCCTACCTTTGAGTATGAACTGATGTCCCAGGGTCACCCCTGAGCTATGTGTGCAGAATGGACCAAAGACACATAGCAAAAAGTTCCAGAATGGAACTCAGAGAAACCACTGCCTGAATTCCAGACTCACCCTTGCATGGTGCACATGCTGGGAAGACCCAGGTAGCATAGTAAGGACTTTGAAAACTGAATTAATCTTGAAACCACCACTTACCCAAGGCAAGCTACAACTTTGTTTGACCTAACTGGAATGTTTTTCTGTTAAAAGACTAACAAGTCTCCAGAGGACAACAATGAATAACTTGAGTGCTTTCTCCCCAAGGCAAAGAGCAAGGAAAGAATGTTTTCTCCCGCTACTCCTATTCACATCATACTGGAAGTCCAATCCAGTGCAATAAAGCAAGAAAAAGAAAAGACATAACATAAAGATAATGTGATTGTCTTCAGAGTAAATCCCACAAAATCTGTAGTGGGGAAAAAAAAAAACTCCTAGAATTAGTAATTGAGTTTAGTAGATCACAGAATATATACAGTACAACCTTAATCAATTATGTTTCTATATATTAGCTGAAATAAATGAAAATTGAAATTGAAAAATCAGTATTATTTATTAGAATGCCAAAAAAAACAACATTAAAACACATACCCTATTTGTATGCTGAAACTGCAAAGTGGTGATGAAAGAAAAAAAATTAAATAAATGAAGAGATATAATATATTTATATATTGAAAGAAATAATATCATTTAGCATGCCAATTCTCCCCAAAAGGATCTATAGAATTAATGTAATTCCAATCAAAAATCTCAGAAGGAATCCTTTTATATATTTTCAAGGTGAGTCTAAATTTTATATAGAAAGCCACAGGTATTGGAATAGCCAAAACAATTTTGAAAAAAAAAGAGCCAAGTTTGAGGACTCACTGTCTTATTTGAAGACGTACTATAAAATTACAGTAATTGAAACTGTGGTTGGTGAAAGGATAAAGTTCAGATCAATGGAGCAAAATAGAGTCCAGAAATATATTCACACAAATGTGGGTAATTGATTTTTACAAGGATTCCAAGGCATTTCACCAGGGAGGATAGGCTTTCCAACAATCTGTGCTAAAACAATAGGACATTCATTATACATAAATGTAAACCTGGAATTATACAAAAATCTTGGAGCTTGTACAAAAATTTACTCAAAAAGGTCACAGATGGATCATAGACCTAAATGGAAAATGTAAAGTTATAAAACTTTTACAACAATAGAGGGGAAATCATTGTGACTTTGGGTTAGACAAAGTGTTCTTAGATATGACACCAAAAACACGATGCATCAAATTAAAAACTTGATAACTTGTACATCATTTAAATGAGAGTTCTTGGCTCTGTGAAAGATATTCTTAAGAAAGTAAGAGTACAAGCTACAGACTGGGAGAAAATTTATGTGAATCACTATCTGACAGAGTGTGTACATCTAGAATATATAAAGTACATTTAAAACTCAAAAATAGGTAGAAAATCAGACCACTAAAAATTATTGGAAAAGACATTTCACCAAGGAAAATATAGTAGGCAAATGAGCACATAAAAATATACTTAACATTATTAATTGTGAGTAATATGGAAATTAAGATACAATGACAGAGCACTACACTAACATGTCAGAATGGGTATAATAATAGTGATTACACAAAATCCTAGTGAGTAAGAAGGATATTTGGAACACATACATTTCAGGAGGGAATGAAAAAAGATATAGTCACTTTAGAAATTAATTTGTCCATTTCTTAAAAATTTAAACATGCTCTTATATGATTCAGTAATCCTATTCTTAGGAACTTACCCAAGAGAAATGAAAATATGTACATGAAAACCTATATGTGAGGAATTAGAGCAGCTTTACTTACACTTTACTTATACTTTCCCCCTCTAAAAAACTTGGAAACAGTCTAAATGTCTTTCAGCTGATCGATATAAGAACAAATTGTGGTATACCTAAACAATGGAATGCACTCAGAAATGTACTACATACTGACAAAGGCAAAATTATAGGGATAGACAACTGCTCAGTAGCTGTTGGAGACAGGGTTTCAGTTCAATGGGGCAGCAAGAGGGACTTTTTTGTCATGATGGAAATATCTTATACTTTTGGTCATAGAAATTTATGCATTTGTCAAAACTCAGAACTGCACAGCAAAAAGAGTGAATTTTCCTGCTTGTGAATTCAATAAAAAATTTAAGACATTCAAAAGATGCAACCAACAAATTCAATGTGTGGTATCTATTTCAATCGTGATTTGAACAAACCCACAGGAAAAAGATATTTTTAAGATTTCTGGAAAAACTTACATTTGGAGTACATATAAATGATAACAAGGAAATCACTGTTGCTTTGGTAAAGGAGTACCGTTAGCACTGTGATCAAATAAGAAAAAAAGTCCATATGTTAGAGAGCTGCGAGTATGGCCAACAGGTATTCATCATATTGATTTATTTTGGTTATGTCTTCAAATATTAAAAAACAAAATCCAAAAAGAAAGAAATTGGTGTGTGTCAAGAAATAGGAAAAGATAAATTTTTAAAAGTGTGGCTGCAGAATTTAAACTCATTTCTGAATTCTTCTGAGACTTATACTTTTTTGCTAGTATGCTATGCAGCTAGCTACACCGTATATTCCGTCTCATTTGTAGCAATATGTCTATGTCATTTGTGGCAATATGACATTATTCAGGTAATATTAATGCACAGCTTTATAAATTGATTTAATATGTAGCCTTGTCATTGAAAAACTATTTCATTCTGAGTGAATGCTATTAAAATGAGCTTTTTTTACAAATAATGAAAAGCAATCAACAACTTCAAATGCTCAACTTTTATAACATCCTCAGAAATATCCCCATAGTTCCCCTCTGTTTTTGTAAGTCAGTTAAAGACAATCATTTCAGAATTATTGCAATGGAATCAAGTGGGTGGTAGACACTTAAAAAATGATGGGAGCATTAAGCTAATCCATCCAAGGATATGGAAGGGAGGGTGACACTCAGCCTTTAAGTGTGGTTGCACCATGCACCTGGCTAAATCAGAGAGGGTTTGGCAAACTCTAGGCATCCCCTCAGGTCATTGTAGTGCCAAGAGCATTCTGTATAATTCAAGGTGAACCCAGAAGGTCTCCACCAGAAGACTGTAGAGAAGCCATCTGTACCAACAGCAGAAGGACCATCTGTATGCACCTTCCAAGTTGCATTTGCTGCTTGGCTCATTAAGATAAAATGTGGCTCAGGAAACACTGCAGCAGTACAAGCAAAAAGCATCTCATCTTGGCCTTTCTCTCTGTGAGAGTATGATTTTCTGAGTGTGTGTGTGTGTGTGTGTGTATCTACACATATATAATGTATGTGTATTTTATATATAGATATAGATAGATAGATTATATACACCCACACATCAACTATACATCAACCTAAATCTGTTAAAAAATAGCAAGATTTACTGAGCATTTGCTATGTATCAAGCACTGTTCCAGCACTTTGTATGAACCAAGTCATCTAACCTTCACCCACACCACAGGGCATAGTACATTCATGCTCCACTTACAGATGAGGACACTGATTGACAGGCAGGTAAACAACTCGAACCAGTTATGGGTTATGCCAGGTCTTGACACTAAGCACTCTGATTTCAAGCTTGCTCTACTTAGACGTGGTGTGTATTTAAGTCTGCAAACTTTCCACTCTCTCTTTCCTCATCTACCTTCAAGCATGCAGATAGGTAGTGAGAGGACTGAGAAACACTGGAAGCACCAGTGCAGAGGTGCTGGAGACCGAGACAAAGGCATGCACAGGAGGGGTCTGAAGTGAGGGTGAACCCCACTTGGACAGAATCAGCTCTAAACACAGACCTGGGTCCTGAATTGATTTTCTGCAGAAACAAAGCCCTGGTGTGACATCTACCAAGGCTTCCTTCTGAAATGAGGCCAGGTATAGAAATCTAGACAATGCAACAGAAAGACTGACAGACAAATATTGATTGCCCAGGACTAAAAGGTATAGTTTGAGGTTGAAATATAAGAAGTGAGGTAAGGATCTCGGTGAGGAGAAAAGAGAATAAATCCACAAAGATAGTGGATGCAAGAATATGGTGAGACCAATTACATCTTTGAGCTTTATGCTGGAGGACATGAAAGTCCCGCAAGTTTAAGCAACTTGTCTAAAGTAACCCAGCAAGTTAGTGCAGATCCATCCCTGTTTCCTCAAATATCCTCCTTCCTGCCCATTGAATATGCTTCTCATTAAACCAGTTGCTTCTCAACTAAGTAGGTCAGGATCCAGGAATTACACATGGAAATCTAAACTTGGGTCATCGAAATTTGCCCTATGGAGCTTTTGTGTTACATTAAAAAAAAATACATTTAAAATGTATAAAGCAAAATACCTCCTGTAATGGTTAATTTGAATTGTCAATTTGATTGGATTAAGAGATGCCTAAGATTAAGAGGCTTCTGGGTGTGTCCATAAGGGTGTGTTTAGGAATGATTGGCATGTGGGATAGCGAACTGAAGTGGAAACTCTCCCTAAATGTGGGAGGGAATAAAAGTTGGAAGAACATGTAAACAACAGTAGATGCAAGCTTGATTCTCCTTGAACGTGTTTCTATTTGCTATTGTGATCACCCGAGGACATCAGACTCTTGCTCCTTCACTTTTCCAAAACAGACTCAAGCCAGTGATTCTCCAGGGAGTTTCCAGATGCCTCTGTCTCACTGGGGTAGCACAGTAGATCCCTCTTGTTTTGAGACTTCAGCTTCTTGTACTGTGCAGATACTGGTTCCTTCAGCTCTCCAGCCTGCACACGGCCATTGTGGTTGTGTAAGCCAATTTAATAAATTCCTTTTTATAATCATACTTCCTATTGATTCTGTTTCTCTAGAGAACCCTAAATCACCTCCAGTTCTAGAAATAACTTTTAATGCTTGAACACATACATGTATACATCATGATGTGGTGGCTTCTTGTTGGCCAGTTCCTTCCACCATGTGCCCCTGTGGACAATGACCCCAGCTGAGGCTAATAGGTTACAGGACATGTGATTCAAGATGGCGAAACACAGGCTTCTGATTCAATCAGTGTACTTATCCAAGAATTTGGTTATCAAAACAGATAGAGAATAAACCACTCTGTTGTGGAAACCTGCAGAATATGAAACCTGGGAGACAAAGGCAGCCATTTCCTGCCACATGATGGAATTCAGTCTTCCCTGGGAAAAAGAAAAACAACCCCAAAGTCAATACCCATGGGTGTGAGGGAGTTCTAGCTGAATCAAGACTGTTTCCCACTGTTCTTATAACCAAGAGATGTGTCTTCCCTGTCCCTGGTTAGTTGACTGACACGCCCTGTTCCTTTCTTTGATTAAATAGGATCACCGATTTGATATCTCCCTTTCAACTTAACAACATCGATTATTTTTTATCACTTGGTATCTTAGTTGAATTGTATTATTTTCACAAACCCTAGCTCTTCCCATTTAATAAAATATCCATATCCTTCACCAAGTGACTTGACTTTCTCTTGGTAGGGAAGATATATCCCTGCAGCATTGACTTTGTACTTGAACATAGGACTCACATAAGATGTGTGCCAGAGTGACAGTTGGTACACAATATTTAGGTAGTTGGTATTTCCATCGCTACTCAAGCTTCTACCCTCTCCTATGGAATCAACATATACCAAATATCGGCCACCATTCTAGCCTGGCTCTTTGAATAACCTGTAAACAGGTAGAGCATACCCACTGTTCACCTGCTACCTGCAGCATAGTCTCAGCAACACAGAGTGACAGTCAAGCAGCTCCTGATCTCTAATCTAAGTAATGAATAAACCTTTGTTTTTCTAAGTTTTGGGGATTTCAAAATTGTTACACAGCGTTATCTTTACAAGGACTGACTGACACAATATCTTTATTGTCTTGATCAATTTTCCTTGTGCAAAGTTATTTTATATGCCATAAGTCTGTAAGAATAGGACTATTTTTATTCCCCCCTCCCCTATTTTGCAGTTGAAAAGACTGAATTTTAGAACGTATCTACAATATTCCACAGGCTACTGAAAGAAGTGGGAATCAAACATATCTCTGCCTTATTCCAGAGCCACATGCTCTTAAAGATATTTATACTGCCTCAAGCTGTATTAGACTTCTACAATTTGCATACATAGCATATTTAGTTGGGAAAATACGACCTGACTTGGAACATATCTAAATTGGCACTGTATCATGAAATTCTAGTAAGTGACTACATTATACACAGATGCTGTGAATGCATGCATCCTTACAAGGTTATGCTAGTCTTTGTAGGTGTAACTAGCATTAAGAAATATTACTGGCGAGGATGCAGGTAAAAGGTACACTCATACATTGCTGGTGGGACTGCAAATTGGTGCAGACAATTTGGAAAGCAGTATGGAGACTCCTTGGAAAGCTGGGAATGGAACAACCATTTGACCCAGCTATTCCTCTTCTCAGACTATACCCAAAAGATCTAAAAACAGCATACTACAGGGACACAGCCACATCAATGTTTATAGTAGCACAATTCACAATAGCTAGACTGTGGAGCCAATCTAGATGCCCTTCAATGGATGAATGGATTAAAAAATGTGACATTTATACACAGTGGAATCTTACTCAACACTAAAAAATAACAAAATCATGGCATTTGCAGAGAAATGGATGGCATTAGAGCAGATTATGCTAAGTGAAGTTAGTCAATCCCTAAAAAACAAATGCCGAATGTCTTCTCTGATATAAGGGGGGGTGACTCAAAATGGGGTAGGGAGGAAGAGCATGAGAAGAAGATTACCTCTAGATAGGGAAGAGAGGTGGGAGGGAAAGGGAGGGAGAAGGGGAATTGCATGGATGGTGGAAGGAGACCCTCATCGTTATACAGAATACAGGTATGACAATGTGAGAGGAAAAAAAAAGAAGTGTGTCACCTTAGATTGGGTAGAGAGAAGTGATGGGAGGGGAGGGGAGAAGAAGTAGGGAAAGGAAGGGCAGCAGAATAAAACAGACATTATTATTGCTGTGGGTATATACGTGACTGCATGACCAATGTGATTCTGCAACCTGTACACTCAGAAAAATGAGAAATTATATCCCATCTAATCCAAATGTATGATATGTCAAGGTCATTGTAGTGCCACGTGTAACTAATTAAAACAAATAAAAAAAAATTTAAAAAAGAAATACTAAAGAGTAGATATTAAAACTATTGAGCAAATAAAGTAGGCGATTTTTGTTTAGAATATTGCATTCTTGCTCCCTGTTTTCAAGGACCCTTTTCCTAGGTAGAAATCTCCCCAAACATCTTAAAATGTCATATGATTTACAAAATTAAATCTGTGTGCATTTTTTTTGTCAGAAATTGCATAAACATGTGTTACATCTGTGACAGAAAATAACTCTGCAACCAACTCTCAACAAGGGAGGCTCTATGTTAATTAACAGGTGGCTTTAAAAAATAATTGATAATTCAATATCATTCTTGACTATTATTTTTGGAACAGCTTTAGACATTTTAACAAGCAGTTTCAGGGGCAATTGTACTGTTGTTATTTTTAGAAACATGGTAGAGTCTAAGTACCAATTTGTTTTAGTACCACAATTTGCCTGATTTCTACATGTGATGAAATTTATCTGTGCTCACTGAAATTGTCCATTGGTGATATGTTGGTGTTTAGAGGAGTAAGAAGAAGAAAAATTTGTCTGGGACAGAACCCCCTCAGAATGCATTGGCCTGATACTTGGCTATCTCCCACCCATTTGTTTACACAGTATTTTAGTCAGCTTTTCATTGGTGTGACTAAAAGCCCCAACAAGAACAATTTAGATAAAGAAAAGTTCACTTTTACTCATGGTTTCAGAGTTATAGTCCATGTTCAGCCAACAGTCCATGTTGAGCTCTGGGCCTCAGGTGAGGCAGAACATCATGGTGGAAGGGTGTGGCAAAGGGAAATTGCTCAGGACACGGAGGCCAGGAAGCAGAGACCTGGGGAAAATGTCTGCAAGGATAAGAACACTTCCAGAGCACATCTCTAGTGACCCACCTCCTCTAGTCATGCCCCCTCTGCCTACAGTTACCACCCAGTCAGTCCCTTTAAACTAGGATGGATGGATTCGTTTACAGCTCTCACAATCCAATCCACTTACCTCTGAACATTCCTGCATTAACAGGAGCTTTTGGAGGACACCTCACATCCAAATCATAACAATGCCCTTCTTGGAGTGAAAGTGCAAATGGGTCAAACCGCTTTGTGGTTTACTGATCAAAGAGCTGAATTCTGCAAACAAGTTTAGAACTCTAAATCTTTCCCCCAAGGTATTCATATTTTTTTTTCAGAATGTATCTTTTTTTAAATTTTTATTTATTTATTTATTTTAATATTTATTTTTTAGTTTTCGGTGGACACAACATCTTTTATTTTTATGTGGTGCTGAGGATCGAACCCAGCACCCCACTCATGCCAGGCAAGCGCGCTACCGCTTGAGCCACATCCCCAGCCCCACACTATATATATATATTTTTATTGGTTGTTCAAAACATTACAAAGCTCTTGTCATACCATATTTCATACATTAGGTTCAAGTGGGTTATGAACTCCCATTTTTACCCCAAATACAGATTGCAGAATCACATCGGTTACACATCCACATTTTTACATAATGCCATATTAGTAACTGTTGTATTCTGCGACCCGTATCTTTTAAGATTGCCAGAGGCCTTCTTTGAGTATTTCACTTTTTAGATCGCTAGAAGGTTGACTCCAAGATAACCAAGACAGTATATTTTATGCTTTTATTTTGTGGTAATAGGGACTGAGCCCAGAACCTTGGGCATGCTAGGCAAGTGCCTTACTACTGACATTCCTAGCTCAACAGTAATTTTTAAATGTGTATCTTTTATCTTCTTTTGGTTGGGTTGATATATTTTTGTCTGGCCTTTCAATATATTCAGACAGAGATAAAATTTTGTAAAGTGAAGGTTAGGCCTTGGTGATAAAATACAAGCAAGTGAAGGTCTTGAGTCCAGAATTGTCTTTCTTAATGCAGGTTAGAGATGTCAGAGATGGGAGTCTTTATGCCTCTATCTATCTATCTATCTATCTATCTATCTATCTATCTATCATCTAGCCTTCTATTCACCATCATCTATCTATCTATCTACTTATCATCTATCTTTGAAGATGGATCTGGGAAAGGGAGTCTTTGATGACTGCCTGCACAAACATGGTAATGTGCTGTGGTCTTTGATCAAATTTTAGGCAAACACCAGACATGGAGTGAGGGAGGACATAACCATGTAGTCTTTGTGGGTTCAAGAAAGAGAAGGAGGTGGCTATTTTGTTAGGACTAGAGGAATTAGTTGCAACCACAAATGCAAACAGTAGCAGGTGAAAGATATTAGCAAAGCATGCATGAATTTGAATACGATATAGTTGAGAGATGGAACTTAAGCGCTAACACAAAGCCTTCCTTATTCTTTCTGGGTCACTTTAGTACTGTGCCAATTTTTCTCAATGGAGCTTTTTAGTATCACACAAAATTTTCAGTTCAAACAACAGAATAAGCATTTATAGTTTACCGTTATTCAAGGTCACCTCTAGAAGGTTTTAGGGTTCCCTTTTCAGTTGAAGTGGATTCTGATAGCCATTTCACAAGATTTCCCACACTTAATATTTTGAGTTGAATTTTAGAACAAGAATAAAAATATTTAAAGAACGATCCCCTTCATTATCAGCAATATACTGAAGATATATTACACATATATTTTTAAATGGCATTTTTTTTCAGAGTCAGTCATAAAGTTATTTTCCCAAAACAAGGGAAAATGTTATTGTACTATTTAAGTACTGCTCTTTTATCATAAAAGAAACCCAAACAATTCTGTGTCTACTCTTAGTCTGGAGCCCATTAAATTCTCTTTCCAATGTTTTTTGGAAGGCTTTGTTCAAATCCATGTTTATATCTAACTAAGCTGTGGTCTCACATATCATTAGTCTTTTATTGACAATACCAGGCTCCAGGAAAAGTGATCACTTGTCAAATATACAGTACAACAGCTTAACTGAAACTGACATGGAAAATATGCAAGGAAACTAGTTAGAGTAGAGACAAGCTCTATTAATGGGTGACATTTTAAACAATAGAGCTGTCAGACCCTACTGTGAATAAGGGGGCTTAATCACGGCAGGAATTAGTGCACACGACAGGTAATTATGTATTGGAAATATGCCAGGACCAGGACCAGCTGCAATGGTTCACATTATTTGTAATCTCGGTAATTGCAGCTTTGGAAAAAAATTATTTGGGATTGGAGAACTCAGGGTTGGGGGGGAGAAGTAAACAAAAACCACATACAACCCATTGATTTCCATAATAGAGGTCTCTACAAATGGGAGAAGTTCAAATCACATTATAAATTTAAGTCCATCCCCCTCATCTCCAATTCAACAACACAGCAATATAATCATACTTTTTTTTTTTACTTTCTCAAAGTCCAATTATAATGTCCTTTTGTAAATAAAATAAGCCTTCTATCATCTACTAACTAATTTGAGATGAGAAATCCTTCCAAAATTATTTAGGCTACAGTATCCAAAGCCACTTCAGGAAAATAAGGGAATCAGTTGAAAAGGCCATTTTCCCATATTGAATATTCTACCCTTAAGTATGATAAATATTTGATTACCTTCTGTGGACATTTCTAAAAAAGACATAATTATTTAACTGTGAAGGAATTTGTAGAAAGGGCTTTAGTTGGAGCCAATGATTTGAAGGATTTCAGATAAGAAAAGGAATGTTGAAAAGGAGAGAGAAAAGGAAAAAAGACAAGTTAACAAAGTTTTATTGTCAGGAAACAAAACTCTGATCTCCAGTTTTAGTTAACTTTCTATAGGAAAGAAGCAGAATATAAAAACCAACTTCATCTTGGTTGTTGGTAGGTTTTATTTACTGATTGCTTTGCCGTGAAAATCATGCCTGAATTCTTTTGTTTTCTTTATATGCATGTGGTTTTTACTATAAAATGTAATCCTGGCCACATATAGGTTTTCTAAGTTTGTCATGTTTTTGGTAACTTTTTACTATGAAATGATTTAAAACTTTCAGACAGGGTGCAAGAACAGTCTTAAGACTTCCTTATCCCTTCACTTATGTTCACCAATCGTTCACATTTTGCCCCATTTAATATATCATTCTCCCATTAAAATATTTATTTTGTGTATATATTTCCTGGATCTTTTGAGGGTAATCAACATTTACTCCTTAATACTTCAGAATGTATTTCCTAACAACAACAAGGATGTTATCTTACATAACTACCATACAATTTTAAATATTGGGATACACTACTATTTGCTCAGAGTCAACTTTTGTCATCATCCAATACAGTCTTTACCACTAATTTTAATTTCTCAATCAGAATCCAACCCAGTATTTCAAATTATACCTTGTTGTCATGCTGATTAAACTCCTTTAACCCAAAACAGTGCTCCACCTTTGTTCCCCCCACCCCCACCCCTTTATGGACACTGCCATTTTTAAGGAGAATAAGCCTTTATAGTTAATAAAATGCTCCTCGTTTTGGGTTTGGCTAATTCCTTGTGATTAGATTCTAATTGTGTGTGTGTCAGGTGTCCCACTGAGAATGTCTTCCTCTTTGTGAAAATCTTATTTCCGCTCTTAAGGCATTTTAGCTGATTGAACTGTCCAGGATATCTCTCAGTGTCAACTCAGTGTCAGTTGTAGATGTTCATCACATCTTCACAGCACCTTCACTGCAACACCTAGATGAGAATTTGATTGAGTGACTGGGCGGGGGAAGCCTAGCTAAGTCTTCACATAAAACTGACCATCACACTTATTTTTAGACACAAAGTCTTCCATTTTCATCTTGTAGTTTCCCTGCCAATCCTAAAATCAGATTTTTCTCCAACAACCTCTGGCTTCTTTCACTGACCAATGCTTATCAGAAACCAAGATGTGGGTGCCAGATGTGCTCCTCGCTTTGGTGTTACAATTGTGCACAGGCTTTTCTGCAAGAACCACTCTTAGTATTTCTCATAGTTTTGGGTTAAAATCTCTCTTGCCTTTCTTTTATCTGAAAATTATTTTATTCCATTGGTAGTGTTTGTATTTTCATCAGGTACTCTGGAGATCACTATTTCTAATGGGAAATCAGCCATCATTACATCATTACTCCCTTAATTAGAATTAAGTCATTTTTCTATGGCTGATTCTAGATTTCCTATTTACTCTTCAGTGTTCAGCAGTTTAACCATGAGGTGTTGAATATTTCTCCCTCTCTCCCTTTCTTTTTTTCACTTGATGTTGGAAGAGTTTCCTAGGATTTAATATTATGTTGTTTCACTACATTTGAAAACCTGGTGGTCATTATTTTTTCAAATTCTGTTTTGCCCCATTTTCTTTCCTCTTTCCTTCCGGGACTCCAGTTGCAGGTGTTCTAATTAATTTGACATTGTAGCACAAGGCTTTGTTCACACGTTTTTCAATAGTTCTTTTCTGGGCTGGGGTTGTAACTCAATGGTAGAGCACTTGCCTAATATGTGTGAGGCACTGGGTTCAATTCTCAGATGGCATATAAATAAATTAAAGATCCATCAACAACTAAAAAATTTTTTCAAAATAGTTCTTTTCCTCTTTTATTGTTTAAGCTCACTGCCATTTTTCTCATGATCTCCAATAAGCCAATCAACCCATCAAGTAAATATTTTTAATTTTACACATTTCATTTTTAATCTTGTAAAGTTTCCACTTGGTCCATTTATTATAGATTCCATTAATCTGGCTCTCTTTGTTCATTTATTTTGACCATGACCTTTAAGCTATTGATATATTTATTATACTTTCTCTAAAGTTCTTGCCTTCTTATTTTAATATCTGTGTCATATTGGAATCTGCTAGTAAATACTACCTTTATCTTAAATACTGTTTCCATTCTTCCATATCTTTCCATGTCCAATAATTTTTTATAGTATCCTGAGTGGTTTTTTTTATGATTCATTTATTCCTAAGACAGCAACTCTGGATTGGAATCAAACCCCCAAAACTAACTCTCCTGGAATGGACAGAAATAAAAATGTGCAGTTCTTCCTACTTCACAGCTGTGGCTTTTCACTGGGAACTTTGGTGTGTCTGTCTCTAGTACATACAAAGAGTAGACAGACTTTTTGAGAGTTTCATGAGTTTCCCTTCTGTGAGTCCCTAGTTTATGGGATTTACCATTAATTTTCTGTGCTCTCTAGAATCCTACAAATCCATTCTCTCTCTCTCTCTAAGTCAATGAGACCAGGTTTTTGTTTTTGTTCTTCTGCTTCTTGCCACACAGACTGGAATGTAACTTTAAGCAAAAATTCACATAAGCACTATTGTGTGTGTGCTGGGGAACTGATCTACCTGCTTCATATTTAAATTTTGAGACAGGTTCTTGCTATGTTGCCCAGGCTGGACTCAAATTTATGATCCTCCTACCTCAGCCTTCCCAGTAGATGGGATTACAGGGATGCACCACTGCACCCAGCTAAGCATGATTTTTTTATGCTGCACAGTTGTCTTCTTTTGTGGATGCATTCCTCCCCAGTTTCTGCATGCTTTAGATTCATCAGCACTGTCTACATATAGAAGTTTGATAACTTAAAAAAATAAAACTGTCTAGAGTTTATCATCATTATCTGCAAGAAGTAGTGGAACACAAAGTACTTTGCCATTGCCAAAGAACTGTAGTTTTTAAAGATGGTACTTCTAGAGGTTAAATAATCATTCAACATTACAGATCATATAGATCAAATATTATTATCTTTTAATGAAAATGTGTCATTTATCCAATTATGCTTAGCTCCTTTTAGGTAAACTCTGTTCTCTGAGTAATTGTAGACTTCTCCCTGAGCAAGAGAATGCTTATATTGTACAAAAACCCCACTTTCAGATCTCTAGTTTACAAGTCAGATAATAGCAAACAATAACCCATAAGCCAAATATCATCTGGGCCTGTTTCATTTGCTAATGTATCTTCAATGCTCATTTGTTAGTGCACTGTTAATGGCTGTGTTCACACTACAGTGGTAGAGCAGAGTAATTGTAGTAGAGACTGAATTGTTACCAAGCCAAATAGATAGAGGGTCTATCTCTATACAGGAAGTTTGTCTATCTCTGGTCTAGATCAACTTGAAATAATCACCAACTTAAAAGAAGCAGTTTAAAAGTGTACACTATACTGCAGGCACAATGTTTTGAGAATCACCTTTTTTTTTTCTTATAAACATGCTGCACAGTTCACTCAGTGGGTATGCAGAATGATGAGCCTTCAAAGATATCCATGGCCTGATCTTTTTCAATGTGAATATATCACCTTACATGGTCAAAGGGACATTGCAGATATGATTAATGGTAGAGACCTGTGAGGTGGAGATTATTCTAGATTATTCAGATGGGTCCAAGGAAGTCAGAAGAGTCTCTAAAAGCAAGAACCTTTACCAGCTGTGATGTGATAATGGAGGAAGGATCTGAGAGATGTGCTGTTGTTAGCTTAAAAAGGAGAACAAGGGAGCCATGAGTCAAGGAATACCAACAGCTCCTAGAAAGCAAGAAGGGCAAGGGAAGCTTCTCCCTCATAGCATCTATAAAGATGTGTGTCCTAGAGACCCTTGCTTTTATTCCAGTGATACCTCCATCAGATTTTTGATTGGCAGATCAATGATATAATCCACTTTTCGTATTGTAAGCCACGTACTTGGTGGTGATTTATGATATATGCAACAATAGAAAACAAATTCATCCACATATTATCATGCACATAGGGATGGATTCATTTCAAAATTACACTACAATTAGCTAACCACAGAAATTTCAGAACATCTCTTACTGAATCAGCTTTATTTTTATAACAACACATTTGGAACAGGTACTTTTGTGTCTGTTTCTGCCATCTGTGATGCCTGAAATCATTAGAAAAAAAAAATTCATGTGTGAAAGGAAGGCAGTTTTCAGAGCTTTCATTGGGTTATGGTTGCCAGGGAAACCATTTTACTTGGTAATCAATGTGTTTAGTATGTCTCTGTTGCTTCGTGCTTAACTCCTAAAGATACCAACGCAGAGTGGGTTCATGGAAAACGCTGAGGAGGTAAAAAGGAAAGCCTTGAATATTAACTTCAAAGAAAGAAAGCCAGCATAACATATTCCTGTGAATCTGAAGAAAATTAAGAAAGTAAATGACTTGGATTTTCATGCAAATTGAAAAGAACGATATTTATTTTCCTACAGCAAATTGGCAGGGCTAAGTATAGTCCCTGAACTGTCTTGCAATGCTATGAAAGAAAAAGGGCAGCTCCCCTAGCTCAAACCTTGGTTTTCATTTTAAAACCCGCCCCTCCATACTCACCCCTCTCTTCTTTCTCTCCTTCTTTCCATCTTCCTTTCTCTCCCTCTCTATATTTCTGTCTCTTTCCAACATTTGTTTTTCCTCAGAATTACCTTTTAATTCTAATACATGAAAAAATGAAAGGCATGTTTTTTATAGATCGAAGTTAATAACAGAGTATTAAATTATATTCATTTTCACATAGAATCACAGATTTCTTTACACTACCCAATAAATGAAACCCCAGAGAAGACTGAGTAACTCACTGCTGATTGGAACTAGAGGAAATGAAAGAAATTCTTAGGGAGGGGAGAGGATACAAAGAAACTGTTCTTTGAGTTATGATTTGAGGTCCTTAGAGTACTTTTTTCTTAACAGAGTTAATTTGATGGCTTGGTCATAGCCAGATTATCTTAGGTTAGCAGACAGCAATATGAATAGAGTAGAGGTGTGAGAGTCCTGCAACCACTTCCTGTTCTGACATTTCCCAATCATCAGGAGCCAATTTTTGAGACCTAATTTTGTTTTAGGATCATCTAAACTTCCAAGAACCAAAAACTTTCAGAACCTAAGGGAGTTAACATTTGCAAATCAATGTGGTTGCTTTTAATTTTTGCATTTAACTCATTTTTCATAGTATGTTGTGAGAATGATTAAATTTGTGATCATTTTGGTCAAAGGCATAGGAAGGCAGAGAGAGAGATAGAGATAGAGATAGATAGAGAGAGAGAGAGAGAGAGTTGAAATAATTGAAGAGCAAATAAAAATATTTTAAGAATGTCTTTAAAGAAAGCAGAGACCTTCAAGGGGATCAATGCATGTAATATTATTTGCTTTCATCTAATTTGATAAGAATTTTACTTTCTTTTTTTTTTTTAGCTCAAGTGAATTCTTGAGCTGTGTTGTTATGAAACACGAAGAGTGAAGCAAGATATATTGATCTAATTGCTCTTTTTAAAGACAAGAGGTAATAAATGTAAAGACTAAATTCAGGTTTGTACCTAGTCCTAAAATGATTTAAAAAGATGTCAGGTACTGTTTGACTGGAGATATACCAGCAATAAGATTTCTGGAATGTTTAAAATAAAAAGAATTAAAAATGCTTAAAAGATATTACTTGAAAGATCTATAGTTATACAGTCTCTACATGGATGTCATCTGGTTCCCTCTAGCAGCTTCTACTTCTGAATTAAAAAGTAGATCTTTCCAGAAAATATCTTTATAATTCTCAGAAGATAAGGGCTGGTGTTGGGACCCACAATTGACTTGAAAACATGGATTTAATAATTACATTCTTTAAATATTAATATTTGTCTGTCTCTTTAGAGACACATTAATCCTTTGCCTCGAACTATATGAATCTAGAATTGGGGAATGACTTCGACTTATCTGTCTTTTGCTACATGATCCTAAATGTCATCTCTTTTCGTCTGTTTTAGTAGATAGGTCCTCACTTTCTTCTAGAACAATACATTTCTATGGATTAGATTAATTGATGAGTTCCCGCAGGTGAGTATCCATTGGTAGACTGGGCTTCTCCAGGGCTCCATTTTTAACAAGGAAGTTCACCAACTCGGATCTCAAATTTAGCTCCCCAGTGAATCTTAATATCACATTTGATGATGCATCTACAGCTTAAAAGAGGAAAGAAAAGCTTAATCCTTTTATCTTATACCTACTTTTTAAATAAATATTATTTTAGAATAGTTTTCGACATGCAGAAAAAATGGGGAAGCTGGTACAGAGTTCTGTATACCTGACATACCATTTCCCCTGTTATCATTAGCTTTATATTATTGAAATACAAACATCATAATTAAATGATCAGTGTTGACACATTGTTTTTAACCAAGGTCTATACTGCATTTGGATTTCCTTAGTTTCTATCCATCTCCTTCCGATCTTAGGACTCCATGTGGGACACCGTGTTAAAGTTGGTTGTCTTTGTCTCTTTAGGTTCTTCTCTGTGACAGCTTCTCAGAATTTCCTTGTTTTTAGTGACTTTGACAGTTTTGAGGAGTCTTGGTAGAGGCATTTTGTAGACTGTCCCTCATTTAGGAATTTCCTGATGATTTTTATCATGATCACACTAGCGTTATATGTATTTGGGGGAAGACCACAGGGCTAACGTGCCATGTTCAGCATATGACATTACAGATATACACCATCATCACAGCCTATGTTGACTTTGGTCACTTGGCTCAGGTAGTATTTGTCCATTTTCTCTACTGTACAGTTATCCTTCTCCCCACTTTGACACTGCTCTGCTCAGACAGTGCTCAAGGGGTATAAAGCTCCCTCTCTTGGGTTTTAAGTTTTTACATAAATTATTTGGAATTCTTATGTACAGCAGATTTGCATATTTTCCCCTCTCATTTATTTACTAAATTATTTATATCAGTACAGAGTTGTGATTTGAGTTACAACCTATTAATACTATTTGATTTATTTTGTTGCTCAGCTTACTCTAGCTTTGGCCATGGGAAACTGTCTCAGTGAGTTCCTAGATGCCTTTGACACACCCCATTTTTGTGGGATTTTTAAAAATACTTCCTTACTATAAGTCACTACAAGATGCTCCAGGCTCATCCTGTGTTTCTGTCACAGTCCTAGAATCAGCATTTCTTCCAGAAGTACTATTCCCTTTTATTGGAGCATGGTATTACATAGCATGGGTATGTTAGATGGCTATGGAGGTATTATTTCCTCCAGACCTTCTCAACTAACAGAAAAAGGAAATGCACCTGTGTATACGAACCTGTTTATACACACATCTCCATAACTATTTCTATATGTAAACTATTTCTATATGTACTTACAGTAAACTAAACATATGTTTGTACATATGTCTACTACTCTAATCCATTCCCACAAGAATCATTCCAGTCTTTTTATCTATCAATCCCCACTCCATCAGTGAGAATATGGCTCCTATTATCCATTAAGAAAACATTTAGTTACATAGTTCCACTATACATATATAGCAGCATCAGAATTGTTAAGTCCACACACTATGGGGAGTAACCAGATTGCCAACTAAAGTACAGTTCTATGAAGACACTTTGCTTGTGTTTTGTTCTTTATTTTAAAAAGATATTTATTTTTTTGTCACATTCTATATTCCATCTTGGAATCCCTAATCTCCTAAATTATTTTCTTAAATTTTGCCTATTTTTTTAAGGTTCACTCTTTATTATGTAAAATTCTATTA
Source organism: Marmota marmota marmota (assembly GCF_001458135.2). Classification (NCBI taxonomy): domain Eukaryota; kingdom Metazoa; phylum Chordata; class Mammalia; order Rodentia; family Sciuridae; genus Marmota; species Marmota marmota. The sequence continues at coordinate 10,279,508 of NW_026000093.1, read as the reverse complement.
GTCTTGAAAAAATATATAGTCATGTCTCTATCATTACAATATCATACTGAGTATTTCATCAATCTAAATCTCCCCCATGTTTTATCTATTGAACTCACTTACCTTTCCCTCTCTCCTCAGGCAACTTATTTTTTTCTACATTTTTTATTGGTATACTATAGCTGTACATATTGAGGGGATTGTTTTTACATGTTCATACATTCACACAATATAACAATATAATATGGCCAATATCACACCCCAGCATCCCCGCCACCCCCCCTTACCCTTCGGCCCCTTTTCTCTACTGATCTTTCTTTGATTTTTTTTAGGAGATCCACCCCCACCTCTGTTTTCCTTTTTCCTCTCTAGCTTCCAGACATGAGAGAAAACATAAGACCTTAACCCTCTGATTTTGACTTATTTCACTTATCCCAATGGTCTGTAGTTCCATCCATTTTCCAGCAAATGCCACAATTTCATTTTCATTTATGGTTGAATAAATCTCTATTATGTATATATACCACATTTTCTTTATCCATTCATCCATCAATGGCTCCTAGGTTGGTTTCACAGTTTGGCAGTTCTGAATTGTGCTGCTATATGCATGGCTATACATGTATCACTGCAGTGAGATGACTTTAATTCTTCAGGGTAAATACTGAGAAGTTTATACTTGGGTTATATGGTGGTCCAATGCTTAATCTTTTGAGGAGCCTCCGTACTGATTTCCATAGCAATTGTACTAATTTACTGACCCACCAACAGTGTAAAAGTGTTCCTTTTCTTCACATCCTGTCTAGCATTTATTATTATTTGCATTCTTGATGACTGCCTCAAGGTTGTGATACCAGAGGGAGGGGACTTAGTTTCCATAATTCTGTAAACTAATATCTATAATAATTTTCCTTACATGTATTAAATAATATATATGATATATATATATTATATATTATAGAAATATGTAGTTATATAGTTCCCAAATTGGCGTCAACTAGTTTATAAATGATGAGATCTCTTTACCTGGAGGATACCATCTAATGCAAGTGCATATAGATTTAGGACTCTATATCTCCTTGGAGAATTGAGCTCTTTGTAATTACATAATGTCCATTTCTATTTCTAATCCTTTCGTTGTTCTGAAGTCTGCTCATTCTGAAATTAACATAGCTATTGCATTTGTCTAAAAATAGCATGTCTCGCATTTTTCTCTATCCCTTTATTTTAAACCTAAGTCTTTGTACTTAAAATGTTTCTTTTTTTAATCAATTTATTTATTTTAATTAGGTATATATGATAGCAGAATGCATTTTGATTCATTGTACACAATGCAGCACAACTTCACATTTTTATGGTTATACATGATGTAGTGTCATATCATATGTTTGTTGCATGCATACATGCAAAAAGCTTTAAGTTATTCTACTGCTCATGCTTTTTCCTCTCTTGTTGTCTTTGGACTTCTCACAGATAGTCAACCCTTTGTAGCTCTCTCAGGTATAATCCACCACTTTAATCCTGGGGCCCGGGAATATGGTAAGGTATGAAGAAAAGAGAATATTCTCTACATTTATGATTAAATCTCAAACTTTTAGTGGGCCTATGTTGCAAGGGATAATATCTTCACAAATGTTTCTTAACTTTTTAAATCCACTTTCCCCTTTAGGAAGACTAGAAGTAGCTAGAGTTGAGGATCAAACATAGGTCTGGTCATTCACCACTCAAAAAAGCCAATACTTGGAAGACGAGAGCCGGTGAGAAGGAAGCCATTTTATTCAAAAGATAGCATCTGAAAGATGGAAGGGGCTGTTATCCTCAAAGTTCCATACTGGGGAACTCAGAACAAAATGGATCTTATAGGGACTGAAAAGAAGTGCTGGGAGCGATGGGTAGGAAGACTACAGGCTGGGCAGTGTCTCCACCATCCAGGATGTGTATCTCCCTCATTTTTTTTTTTTTTTTTGTTTCCCTTCTGGCTGGAACATCCAATGGACTATGATCTCCTGAGGCTGGTTCCTGTAGTTCTTTAGACAGAAATTACTTTTCTGAAAATTAAACATCACAGTAATTTGTATGCTTTGTGATAGTTGATGCACAGAATTAAAGAATAAGAAAAGGCATTACATATTCTGATGCAATTTGAAGGTCACCAAATGTTCTGGGTTCTGTACATCTAAAGATACTTTATTTAGCAGTTAACATATTATCTTCATCACTCAGGCACAGCTTCTCTTTAGAATTCAGAATGCTGGGCAAAGAGATGGGAGGACCCTTTGCAAGGGACAATTTACACAGTAGCAGCCACTGTTAGATACAGCTGCCAAAGAGAAGGCTTTGTTGTAGAGAAGCTTCCTGACTTAGCTCATAATGACTGCTCTGCCCCTCTCTGTATTAGAGACACCAGAGCATCTTTACTGGCTCTTTCTCACAAGAACCTGGTGGAGTTCTTGGAGTTAAAGGGAACAGAGTAAACACCCCCCCACCCCAAACACACAAGACTGCAACCCCCAGAATTTTTCACTGTCCCCCTAGTCCATTCTCAACCTTCAGAAATGTGTCACTCTTGCTACTTAAGTCTTCTGTGGCTTCTGCTGCAGATACACAGATCCCTGGATTCTGCTGCCTTTCCAGGTTGGTTTTGCAATCCCAGTTCTCTGCTGGGTCCAAGAAAAGTTCTTCTTTTTTGTGTGCATGTTAAAGATGGGAGCAATGGCTTCTACTTTTTCTTTTGTTAAGAGATAAGAACAATGGTTTCTAAGCTTAATCCATGTCAGACCTGAAATCAGAAGTGGCTTCCTATCTATTTTGACAAACCTAATCTGTAGCTGAAGCCTGCCCATTATGAAGTGCAAGCTAAAAAGAAAAGAAAAAAAAGTATAAATAATTATAAAGTTATGTTTTGGTAACATTTTTCAGGGCAAGGACTAAGTCACAGTTACACTCTCCTATCTTTTTAATGAAAACAACCTACAAAATAAACTAAAAAGTTGCTCCTGAACATTTCCTCTTTTGTTTTTTATCCATTATTTCACTACCGTTTTCGCCTTTGCTTCTGGTTGGATTTGGAACATCAACAGTCTATTGGATTTTCTTCCCTGGTATTCTTAGATTGCTGAAGGAAACCAAGGAGAGGTGGAAGCCTTTCTCCCAACGTGATTCATTCCTTCAGTTTTTAATTCTCAAGAACAGCTGTCTTTCACTAGTATGGCCCTATGTATAAACATGGCTGTATAACCAATGTGATCCTGCAATCTGTACAAGTGGAAAAATAAGATTACGTACCCCATTTGAATCAAATGTATGATATGTCAAGATCATTGTAATGTTTTGAGCAACTAATAAAAAAATTAAAAAAAAAAAAAGAACAGCTGTCTTTGCCCGAAGATTGCCCAGTTGTAGACCCTGCCTGACTTTAAGGAGTGAAGTTCCGAAAGGTCCTCTTTTTAATTCCCCTTCCTGCATCTTTACCTTTGTGTTATTGTTGTACATTTTCCTCTTAAATTTGGATGAAGAATTTTGAAAATACAATTAGTTAAACGTGGTGCATTCCTCTTTGAGAGTAGAGACCTCTAATCTTCACTCTCATAATGAGATTTTCTTTGTAAGATGACATTTCCTCCTTTTCACAAAAGCCCCAATTTTCCATGAAAAAAAAATTTTTAAAAAGATGACAATGAAGAAAAAAAGTCTAAAGAAATGGCCTGGCTCAGGAAAAAGCCTCAGTGTGACACGAGTCTCCTCTGTGTGATATGGAGTCGTTTAAGCCTTCAACCCATTTCCCATCTCACATTAATAAAAGCTAGCATTTTCATTTTTTTTCTCTTTATTTGGCCTGTACTGGCTCTCAGATATAGATCGAGCATCCCTAATCCAAAAAATATGAAATGTCCCAAAATCTGAAACATTTTGAGCACTGACATGATATTAAGGTAGAAAATTCAATTCTTGACCTCTGAACTTATAGTCAGAACGCAGATGCTATTGTACCAAATCACCTTTAGGCTATATCTGAAAGTTGTATCTGAAACATAAATTAATCCCCTGTTTAGACTTGGATCCCTTCTCCAAGAGATCTTATAATGTACATATGAATATTCCAAAATCTGAAAAGAATTATCATTTTAAACACGTTCAAATTTCCCAAAATCCAATAAATAAACAAAAGCTTAAAATCCAAAACACTTTTGGCCCCAAGAATTTCAGATAAGGGTTACTCAGCTTGTATCATGTTTGAGAATCTGGCTCCTTATGTACAAAATGAAGTGAAAGATAACTGCTTACGCAGAAATCTGTCTTTGTTTTTGGCCAAATTGTAAAATGCTAAGGCCTGTGATAAAGTTGATTTTATATACATATCGCTAAGAAACCTGATACTAAAGTTATCGTTACTTATCTCTAAAAATTCTTTAAAAAGCACACCTCTGTGAGGAAAGGGGGTTTTGACAAAACAGTATTAAATGTAATCCAGGTTCCTTTAACTTTCTGAAACTGCCAGAAACATATTTAAAATGGGAAACTCTGTACTGGGTGCAGTGGTACACATCTGTAATCCCAGCCTCCTGGAAGGCTGAGGCAGGAAGGTTGTAAGTTCAAGGCCAGCTTGGGCAACATAGTGAGACCCTGTCTCAAAATAAAAAAAATTAAAAGGCCAATACATAAGTAAATAAATAAAGAGAATACAACAATAAAGAAAGTAAAATAAAAGGATCTGGGATGTAGCTCAGTGATAAAGTGCCCATGGATTCCATCCCTAGTACTTAAACTAAAAATCTGTCAACTTCCTATTTTCAAGTGTTAATCCTTGAGTTGGAAACTTCAGATATAGTTGAGTTGAGGAATTCATTATGCAAAGGTTAAATCAGTTAAAAGATGATGAAAAGGGAAAGGGATAAGAAAATGAGTAATAACATATTGGGATTATTCATCAGGAAAATTTTAAAGACGACAAAAGAATATAAAAGGTAAGCAATTATGAGCAAGGAGGCTCAGGATTTACATAGGACCATTTTCCCCAATGACTTAAGGCTTCTAGTTGCCACCACGGTGCATTGCCCCTGTTTTCAAGAACAGAGTGGGAAAGTGAAATTCTCTCAATGAATTTGTTTATCGACTGTATTCTGACTGTCACAATTAAATTTGTTATGGCCCCGTATTTTCTAATCACTGGTTTGCAGGCAGCACTAGTCTAAGATAAAGTTTCCAGTAGCCCTTGAAAAAATAAATGAGTTTTCAGTAAACTAAATTCATTCCGTTTGAAAGACTGACCTCTAAATTATGATTATGTCTTTCATATATTTTTGGTTCTAGAAAACTTTTTTCTTGCTTAGCAAAATAAAACTTTCTCCTGGCTTTAATTTTTTTTTTAAATGTGTTGGTCTTGAAATCCAAAATACTCTTTTACTAGTCCTTGATCACAAAATTGAACTATAATATTGACTTACCTCACAGTCAGAAGTAACTAATTAATACCTTCTTCAGATATTAATGTAGGTAATATTTTTCCCATTAGTGTTTCTAAACCCCTGGTGATTAGTCATTGGAATATTCTGCTGCTTCTGGCATTTGCATATTGAAAACTTACTTTCTGATGAGCACTGGATTAATTGCTTGACATGAATTAGCTCATCTAATCGTATCCATACCCTATGAGGGGAATAGCACAATTACATGGAGGTTAACTGAGCCACTGAAGTTTAACTGAGCCACTTCACGTTAACTGAGCCACGCGGAGGTTAACTGAGCCACATGAAGGTTAACCTCTCCAAACTTGCATGGTTTTAATTGGAGCAACAACTCAAAACCAGGCAAAATTCACAACCTTCCATTTTAACCACTAGGTAGCTATATCATTTTATAGGAGAAATACTCAGAAGGTAATACAACCATTAAGTGCAAGTTAAATTGAAAAACCAATTGGGAGTGGGGGGGGACTTATTATACATGTTTTTTTTTTTTTGTTGTTGTTGTTGTTGTTTTGTTTTTTATGAGGCAGTCAAATTCTGGCCCTGAATTGAGTCAGAATAAAATAATAAACATAATAGTCAAGATTTATGGAGCCCTTTGTATCTACCAAACCATGATTGATTATCACAAATGAATTATCTAACTTAATCCTCCCCCAAATACCAAGGGATAGAACACTTTATTATTACTATTTTCAGATAAGGAAACTGAGGCTTTGAGAAAACAATTTGACTACAATACCAGTTAATAAAGATGGCATAACACCCTGTCTACAAAATCTAGTGCTATGTTATCGTATCAATGTGGTTAGATTATTTAGAACATGAATCCTTGGGCATATGATTCGAATAAGAAAAATGAACTAAACATACTCTTTTGGGTTAGAAGCAAGTTGATATTTTAAAAATATCATTTGAATATTCAAACTAGCTCTTTCTCATTTCAAACTTGTTTCATTTTCTGTTTTAACTTTACTCCCAAATTATATAAAAGCAAAGTCCTACTTTTAGCCTTAAGGGCTAGATAAAAGTTTACCTTGTCTATTTTCCTTTTCAATGATAAAAACAAACAAACAAACAAAAAATGAGAGTAAACCAAATCTATTGATCTGGTACTTTTACCCAATTCCAACCTTGATTATTAATGTTGCAGGCAGACCCCAGTGAACTCCACCTCTTGGTATTCACGTTCTGGCAGAATCCCTCTTCCTGAGCATGGTGGGCAGCATCTGTGACTTGCTCCTAAGTAACAGAATGTGACAAAAGTGGTGGAACTGCTTTATCTGTGAATGAGTTATGTTTTATGGCAATGTTAATGGGATTTCAACATACATTAGATTGTCCTTTCTTGCAGACACGAATTGAGCTCCAGGTTGGAGAAGCCCAGTGCCAAGGAACTATGAATGGATTCTCAGAACTGAAAGTGGCCTTCAGCAAAAACCTGAAGGCCTCAACCCTGCAGCCTCAAGAAAACTAATTCTGCCAACAACTTGAGGGAGCTTGGAAGCAGGTCTTCCAGTCAGCCTCTGATAAACCCACAGTCCCACCAACAGCTGGATTGCAGCAGGGGAGACCCCGAAGCGGAGAACTCAGCCTGGTTGTGCTCAGACTCTTGACTGATAGACACAGTGAGATGATAAATGTGTGTGGTTTAAGACAGCCAAATGTGTTAAGCAGCAATAAGGGATCAAGAGGTGTAAAATCCATAGCATATATTGATTTTGGATTAATCCTTCTGAAATGAGAAAAATAAAATTATGTTGTTAATGATACTAGGATGAAATGTCCATGCTCCTAGGAAAGTAAACCTTCATTTCATCCACTAGATCCAATCCCGTCTACATTCTCAAGGACTTTGCTTCATTTATCCCACTTGTGCATTATCAGTTTTATTCTTTCTGTTGTTGGGTCATTGTCATATGCTCAGATGGTGGATCAATATGGCTCCCTATATTAATCAGAGTTCTCTAGAGAAACAGAATCAATAGGATGTATGATTATGAAGAGGGGATTTATTAGATGGGCTGATACAACCAGAAGCTGGATAGTCCACAATGGCCGTCTGCAGGCTGGAGAGCTGGAGAAACCAGTAGCCACACAGTCCAAGATGCTGAAGCCTTAGAACAAGAGGAACAATGGTGCTATCCTAGTCCAAGACCCAAGGCTTCTGTAAACTCCCTAGAGAATTATTGGCAGAGTCTACTTTGGAAGAATGAAGGAGCAAGAGTCTGAGATCCTTAAGTGATCGCAGCAACAATCCAGAACCCATTCAAGAAGAATCAAGCTTGCTTCCTTGTTCTTCCAATTTTTATTCCATCCAAGTCTCCAAACTATTGGATGGTGCTGTCCATGTTCAGGGAGTGTTTCCACTGAAGTTAGCTATCCCACATGCCAATCATTCCCAGACATACCCTCATTAACACACCCAGAAGCCTCTTAATCTTTGGCATCTCTTAATCCAATCAAGTTGACAGTTCATTTTGACCATTATATTCACAAAGAGATGTCCACATCCTAATCCCAGGAACCTGTGTTATCTTATTTAGAAAAAGAATCGTTGTAGATGTGATGAAGAATCTTAGGATGCCACATGCTTAAAATCCCATCTACTCAGGAGTCTGAGGTAGGAGAAACACAAGTTCAAGGCCAGCAATTTAGAACCTCAGCAAATTAGCAAGAAAATGTCTGAAAATGAAGACTACAAAGGACTAGGGACACCTCAGCAGCAGGGCACATGTGGATTCCATCCCTAGTACTGAAAAAAAATGTATTGGTATGGAGATGTTATCTTGGGTTATCCAGTTGGGCCCTAAATGCAGTCATATGTATCTTTTTAAGAGAGGGGCAGAGGGATATTGGAGACACCCAGAAGAGGAGGACACAATTTGATGATAGAGGCAGAGATTGTTGTGATGGAGTAATGATGTAGCCAGAAGCTGATAAATTCTAGCAGACACCTGAAGCTGGGAGAATCAACAAAACAGATTGCCCCCTATAGACTCTGGAGGGAGCATGAACTCTGGAGGGAGCATAACACAGATGACACCTTGATTTTGCACTTTTTACCTCCAGAACTGTTAGAGAATAGATTTCTCTTACATTTAGTCACCCAGTTTGTGGTAATTTGCTACAGTAATTACAGGACTCTTAACAGTTCACAAACCTATGATTATTTTCCCCACTGTAGAAAAAGAAGACTCTTCTAATCTTACTTCCCTCCAACTACCATACTTTTCTTCCTAGCAAATTCCTCAAAACAGTTGTCTCCAATTTTGTCTCCCCTCATTCTGTCTTGAACCTATTTGTCCTCTATCATGCCATGGAAACTGCTCCTCAATATTTCCAGTGAATTCTGCTTTGCTAAATGAAATGGCCAGTTCTCCTGGACTCTCTTCATTTGGTTCTCAGGACATGACACAGCTCTGGTTTTCCTGCCTGTTCTTTCTTGGTTTTCTGTCCTGGTTCTACTTCTTGTCTAGTAAGGACAGGGTGCTCCAGCGTGTTCTTTCTTTGAGATCTCATCTGGTCTCATGGCTTTAAAATAATACCTGAGTCCAATGACTCCCAAATCATAACCTACGTTCCAGACCTTTCCTTGCCTTCTAAATTTGGACACTCAACTGCTTACTCAGCTGTCTTTCAGGTGGCTGATCCGTGTCTCAAATGTAACCTGTCCAGATGTGAACTCCTGCATTTCACTGCAAGTCCACTTCTTTAACTCCCTTACCAACTTTCCAGTGGCTCCTGTCAAAAATCTTTGTCCTCTTTTTCAACCCATCCCCTTCTCTCATATCTCATATCTCACTTCTAATCTATCAGCCCATCCTTTGGTTCACACTTCAAAATAAACAACTTGGAATCCCAAAATTTCTCAATCGCTTTCTTGCTAGCACTTTGGGTCCTGCCACTTTTGTTCTAAACCTGGATCACTGCAGTGACTTCCTCAATGGTTCCCTGTGGCCACCATCCACAGGACGGCCAGAGTGTCCTGTTATATGATGACATTCCCCTGAGGTGATTTCCCATTAAATGACAGCTTTTCATGACCCAGATAAACTCTCTGGCTTCCTCTCTCATCACTCTGTCCTGCTCTCTCCACTCCTGCTAGCGCCCACTTGCAATTCCTCCCCAACTTTCCATTCATTCTTTTTCTCATTTGTCATTTCACCTTCCTGGAAGCGTCTTCTCCTGTAACATCATACCTGATACTTTAATTTTTTTTTTTTAATTTTAGTTGGAGATGGACACAATACCTTTGTTTATTTATATGTGGTGCTGAGGATCGAACCCAGTGCCTCACACATGCAAGGCAAGCAATCTACCACTGAGCCACAACCCCAGCCCCATATCTGATGCTTTTTCCCTTCAGATCTTAACTCAAATGACACATCCCCAATAAAGGCTTTCCTTAACATTTGGTCTAAATTCAGTCTCCCCATCCCAATACTTCCAAGGTCCCTTTCTTGCTTGACTTTTCTCTCTGGAATTTGCCATCATCTGATATGCTTTTATTTTACTTATTTATTATCTAGCATCCTCACTAGAATGTAAACTTCTAAAGTGCAGGTAATTGAGTTTTATTAGACTAGTGCCTTGCATGTGATAGCACTTACAAACATCTTTTAAATAGATGAGTATATGAACATGTTGCATGGAATATTATAAAGAGCATGAAGATACAGGGAAAATGAATAGATAAATTCAGACCAGTCACTGCGAAGGCCAACATAGCTAAGATATAATTACCATGTAAACAATGTAATGATTACAAATAAGATAAATTGGATTCATACTTTAGATCAAGAACTTTTTTCCTCCCACATGATTTAAAGCCTTCAGGGTCATTATTTCATGTGTCTTCAAAATGTCTCTGGTAAGGTAGATAGGGGCTTTCTTTTTATTTCCTTTATTTAATTATTGGAATTCCTTAAAATGCAATTTGGACCATTTAGATTATGGCCTTAATTCTGTTTTTGCTGTAGGCCCAGGATCAGGTGATTCTTAGTAAACTGGAAAATGGCCTCATCAGTGTTAGAGTCTGTAAACAAGTCAGGATGGCGCCTGGCATTTTGCCAGAGAAATGTTAGGGTCTGTAAACCAGTCTGGATGGCGCCTGGCAAAATGCCAGAGGGAGTGGTTTGTGAAGTAACACCAGCAAGCCATTAAGTGTGGAGATTCCTGATTGGTTGACTGATGTATCTAGTTTATGCTAATTAGATAAGCTGTGTGGAATGTATAAATACCGCTCCTGTCCTGCAATAAACGGCTCCCACTCCTGCTGTATCAACGTACACAAGTTGTTCGTCACCCCCTGGTTATTTTGCTGCAGCCGGACTGTGGCAGACATCAGGAACACAGGTGAACCTTATAACTTTTGAGCAGAAACTCCAATTCCAGGTTCAGCATTCAGGATGGTTTTCTATAGCTGGGAGGTTTGGCAACACAACTCTGCAGCCTGCTAAATTCAAGCTGCTTCCTTTCACTGGATATATCATTGTTGTACTTTCTATATTGACAAAAACTAGCTTCAGTTTCCATTAAACAAAGGTCAAGTTCAGAGTGAAGGAAAATCAGTAGGACCTGAATGGACATTATTAGAGAAATATAATGTTGCCCAATTCTGTGAATTTAGAAAGACTTTTAAAATGCCAAAACAAAGGTTTAAGTGAAGCCATTGGAGGACACTTCCAATTTTTCAAAAAGGCTAATGACAGGGGAGAACAGCAGCCTATCACAAGACATCTTCAAAGTCCAGTCTAGAGAACACCAATTTTGGGCTAAATACTATCAGTTTTGTTTCCCTGAACATCTTTTCTGTGTGCGATGCTCTAAAACACTTAAAGAGATACATGAAGAATGCAGTAAAATACAAATCATTCTGTGTCAACTATGTCCCATTAGAAGACATCATACTTTCCTAGAATTATATATTTGTGATGCAAGCTATGAAACTGTTTGGCACTCATTTTCTTTTGTATTTGTTGTTTCTTTCTATCTGAGACTTGGGGACGAATGGGTTCATGCCATGCTATGGGTACCAAAGAATAGACTGAATTTCTTATTTACTTTTCTTGTATTTGCTTACATTTTGAGGACTTATAAGCAATTTTACTTTCCAATGTACCTTTGACTAATATGCATTGAAATAAATATACTGAACGGTGGGCCTCTGGGGGCGCCAGGATAAGTTTTGTTCCAGGAAGAGTGACTTTGTGTTGCCAAGGCATCTCTTCTCTGTATCAGGTAGCAGTGGCTTATGGCCCTTGTCAGAGAGGTAATGGCACTCATAGTAATCAGGTAAGGGAAAAGGAAACAGATAGAACATGATCAACAAATGCAGATGTTAGAAATAATGAGGAGCTGTTAGAAATCAAACATGTGTTCAAATGTGGGTGGGCAGGTCAAACTTACTTCTGCCAGAGGGGAGTGCCACCTGAACCTGGCTGGCAGGCATGCCTAGGAGGTTAGTCCACCAGTTCATATACCTAAACAGTGCTGCCCTTCACCCTGATTGGAGGACTCAGGGGTACAACCTATGCAATTGGCTAATTTTAAAATTAGGGTGGGCAAAGGGAAGGGCTAAATTTAAAATGGCTACAATTGGATCCAATTATAGCTGAATACTATATTCTGAAATGGACCGCCAGACTTTCTATTTCTCACACAGAGACACCCCAATTTTCTGATTATCACAGTGCTTTAGGAAAGGAATACAAACAGGCCCTTGACAGTTTTTCATTTTAAGAGAAATTACTCACAGAGCTTTTACTGTATAAGTCCAAACATGTGCCAAGCACTGTGCTAAGTGCTTTACAGACGTATTTAATGATTAAAGCTCACAGAAACCTTAGGTCAGTTCTATCGTTTTCTCCATTTTCAATGGAGGAAAGTGGAACTAAGGGAACTGAACTATCTTTTCCATGGTTCCATGAACTGTAACTGGAAAAGTAGGACTAAGACCCAATCCCATGCTGGAGTAGCTCTCCATCTTGGTGGCTCTTTACAAAGTAGAAAGCATAACTTCTTCTTCTTCTTTTTTTTTTTTTAAGAGAGAGAGAGAAAGAGAGAGAATTTTAATATTTATTTTTTAGTTCTCGGCGGACACAACATCTTTGTATGTGGCGCTGAGGATCGAACCCGGGGCGAGCGCGCTACCACTTGAGCCACATCCCCAGCCAAAGCATGACTTCTTAAAGCAGAATACTAGAATGTGTGAAGAAAATGCTAATATTGTCCCCCAGTCTCTGTATAATCCCACTAAGTACACTCTGACAATAGAGTTACCTCTTTTACACTATCTTTATTCAATTTTCTTTGCAGACTCATGGCTGCTGAAATTTTACTTGTTTTTGATTTTACAAAAATGAGATGCTATAATACTTATTAATACATAGATGGCTTTTCTTTTCACCATAGATGTTACTTCAGGTCAATATTCCAACCCATTTTTCTAAATTGCTGAGTATAATTCTTAAGAGATGTTTCATAATACATTCATTCATTCTCCTAGTAATAAGAATTTAAGTTATGTCTTTTTAAGATTTTTTTGGCTTTGCCAGTGAAATAACACTCAAAATTCCTTGCACACATATTTGTAAATAATTGCAATATTTGTTTCCATATGTAAAACCCACAAATTGGAATCATTAGGTCAAATGGTATAAAATTTTTATGGTAAAATTTTCATGGATATTGGTAAGCTTATGGCCATTTGCTCTTTATCCATAATATATTAAAGTATGTCTTCCTGTACATTATTAAGGCAACCAATACTATCTGTTAGATAAATGAACAGCTCTTGCCAGAATATTTTAATTATAAAAGATACCATATCTATTTTGGAATAAACCAAAAGTCTTACTCTTGAGGTGGGATAAGAGATTAATATCAAAGACATTTCTAGCCAAGCCATCCTAAATAAGGAGGCTTTAAAAATGTGTATCCAAACTTTCAGACAAGGACCCTAGCCCTGCTTCAATGGGTTTGCCCTTCCCTAAGACCGTTCTAAGTGAAAATTTCAGTGCTGCTCCTCATATCTAATGGTTTGTTTGAAATGGCAAGTCTGTTTTTCTGTTTTAGTCTTTCTATCAAGCACTTTTCCCTATTTCAGAAGGCACATGAAAGAACTTTTGATTCTGGAGAAACTGTCATTTTTTTTTAAACAGGGTTTCATTAAATTGCCCAAACTGGCCTCAAATTTGTGATAGTCCTGTCTCAGCCTCCCAAGTAGCTAGAATTACAGGTGTGCCACCATACCTGGCTGACTACCTGATCTTGATCTTGAGGGAGAAGCACAAGTAGAGATGTTATTGTAAAGATATTTGGAATATGAAAATTTTTTATTTGTTCTAATTAGTTATACTTGGCAGCAGAATGCATTTCGATACATTGCACGCAAATGGAGCACAACTTTTGATTTCTTTGTACATGATGTTGAGTTGCACCATATGTGCAGTCATACATATACCTAGGGTAATGATGTCCATCTCATTCCACCATCTTTCCTGCCCTTATGCCCTCTCCCCACTCCACCCTCCCCTCTGCCCAATCAAAGTTTCTCCATTCTTCGGATACCACTTCTCCAACATGGATCAGCATCCTCTTATCAGAACATTCAGCCTTTGTTTTAGGGAGGATTGGCTTTTCGTTAGCAGGATATTTTCTAACTTTATCCATTTACCTGCAAATGCCATAATTTTATTCTCTTTTAATGCTGAGTAATATTTCATTGTGTATATATACCACAGTTTCTTTATCATCTATTAAAGGGCATCTAGGTTGGTTCCACAGCTTGGCTATTGTGAATTGAGCTGCTATGAACATTGATATGACTGCATCACTATAGTGTGCTGATTTTAAGTCCTTTGGATATAGACCAAGTGGGATAGCTGGGTCAAATAGTGGTTCCATTCCAAGTTTTCTAAGGAATCTCCATACTGCTTTCTATAGTGATTGTACCAATTTGCAGTCCCACCAGCAATATATGAGTGTGCCTTTGGAATATGAATATTAATGAGAGAAGGCTATTTACTATACAAACAATTCTAAGTCTCAAAGTCTTAACAGAAAAATTTATTTCTTAATTGTGAAGTAACTCCAGCAAGCCATTAAGTGTGGAGATTCCTTATTGGTTGACTGATGTATCTAGTTTATGCTAATTAGATAAGCTGTGTGGAATGTACAAATACCCCTCCTGTCCTGCAATAAAGGGCTCCCACTCCTGCTGTGTCAACGTACACAAGTTGTTCGTCACCCCCCTGGTTATTCTGCTGCAGCCGGACTGCGGCAGATGGTGGCCCGTTACGGGGAGCCCCGGGACACTCAGGGGTAAGTGACGAAAAAAAAAAAAAGCTGCCCGTCCCTAGATAGGACAGGAGCAAATCTGCTCGTCCCTAGGCAGATAGGGCGAGAGGAAAAATGGCCATTTCGAGAAAATGGAGAAGATTGATACAGTATGTTTGTGTCTTGTTTTGTCTTGAAATGTTGTATTGTCTTTGTGACGAAAATATGGAAGGGGTGAGAAGTAAATTACTAAGGGAAAGAGGCACCCCAGTGGAACCAAGAATAGTTAGGGCATGTGTTGATAAGAGCCCAGGAACTCTAGTCAGAAAGAAAAAGAAAGTTCAGAAGAAGAAGGATTATCAGGAAAAAAGTTGCAGCAAAAGGCTAATACTGAATACTTTTCGTTACTGGAGGGTGCATGAATCGTTGCAACGGCTGCCACGTGCGCGAGCCGGTCATGGCGCAGCAAGGACTTTCCAAGCGGCGGCAGCCGGCTCTTCCACCGCCAGGAGCCCAAATCTAGACCTGACCCGGAGGCACAGTCTTGCAGGCTCTTGCTCCCTGTGCCCGGTGGCAGTTTGAGTCCGGAACACTCCCTGGACTCTTCCTGGGGCCATCTGGGGCTGCCCGGGATGCTGCAGGCGGAAGATGGCCCATGTCCCTGAAGTTTGATTGTTTCCAAGGCCAGTAACTACAATGGTTCTCCCACACCTGGAAGCTAGTCCAGGTAAGTTCCTGCCTTCGTCCATCCCAGAGGACGAGGATGGAAGAATTTCCAGTGTTGCTGAAAACCGGACGAGACTTCGGCTGAGAACTGAACGAGACTTCGGATCAAGCTAGCTGCCTGCAGAACTTACCTGGACTGTGATTTACCTGGACTGTGAGTTAATCTATTGAGACACTGCTTTACCTGGACTGAGACAACAAACTGTAATCTACAACAAATTGTAACTCAATATCTTTGCTAACAGTGTCATTGCTGGTATAATTTTTCCAACGGCTTCTTGCATGGAGCCATCAAGTGGCTTGGTATTGTGACATTTTGTATCCTCCCCTTCTGCTTGTAGCAGATTATTTATGGTGTTTGTGTAAAAACCACTATGGTCATTATTTAAATTAAACAAAAGGGGGAAATGTTAGAGTCTGTAAACAAGTCTGGATGGCGCCTGACCCTGATCACCAGGAGAAGAGAGGACCAGTTACATAATAGGAAGAGAGGAAGATGCTCAAAATCCAAGTTACCCAGTTGGGTGCGTCCATTACTCTATTGCTGAACTTGGAGGTGAATGGTGGTACAGCAGAAACGGCCAGAGGGCATAGGGGATGAGGGGATTCGATCTCTCAGGAATGAGAGTCTTAATCCTGCCACCAAGTAAGCCATCAAGAATAATGTACTAGTGGATAGTGAGGGGAGTCTAGAATGCAGAGCATGGGGAGAATGGTGCGTATCAGCCCCAGCCCTGAGGCTGTGGCGGTGTCTATAGTTTATGCAGCAGACTTTGTTTCTCCAAAGTCTGAAGGAACTGCTTCCTAAGTGGCTATGAAGCACAGAAGTCTTTTAGTGCAAGGCATGGACTAAGGTGGACACAGAAAAGTATCAACCGGATTAACCAGGGAGAACACTTGTGCCCCAGTTATCAGCAGAAGCAGATAGTCTTCTGCCATCAGCTCCTGCAGAGTTTAGCTCGGCTACAGAATGGCCTTTCCCAATGCCCTGCTAATCTCAGGACTGATCAAGGGAGGGGTATAACAGTCCAGGCACTTCATTTCCAAGTCAGTCAACTCTGCAGGGGCATAGGTGCCTCAGAGGTTTTTTTGCTAGATTAGCTAAGGCCTTGCTGTGCCTGTATCACAATTTTAAATATTCTGCACAATTCTACTTCTTTCCCCTGTCCACAGATGATGATTCTCAAAAAGTATCCAGCACGCCACATTTCCTCTCACTGTCTGCTTCTCAATAACCTAACTTGCAACAACTGCCTTCCCCAGTAGCATTCAGCACATCAAAAGTGATTTTAAATATCTCCAGTGAGGATTTTGATTTCAAATGGTACCTGATTATGTCCTCCATATAGACTCTGTAAACTTTGACTAAAATAACCATGTGGATGTAGGAAGAATGAGAATGTACAATACTGACCAAACTCTTGTCACATTAGGAAGTTTTACTGACTGACTAAAACTGAAGTTTTACTGTAAATGCCAAGAGCCTCTGCAGGATCACACCCAGAAGATATCACATTCCTGCCTTTCACCAAGAGCATCAGGGATGATTTCTAAAGAATTATGCCTACTCATCAGATTCTCCAAGGACCTCTCCAGGATGGATGTTTATCCAGTTCTAGAGACAAGGACATCTGCTATGTCATTGGGAATTTGGCTACAATGCCTCTTAGGATAAGGTACTGAATAGAGCAGACAGTTTAACCTTCTATGAACACGTCTTTGTATCCCAGAAGCTTCAGCTTACGCTCATCCTATTTTGTGTGTTTTAAAAGCCATATACCTTGAGCTTTTCCCCAAACCTACACACATAAGAATGGAAATAAAACACATTGCATGGAAAATTAAAGTGTATATTTTGAAGAAATCTGCTCTATTTTTAGTGTGGCTTTGTTTCCTTATCTTATTACTTCTAGAAATTTCTATAGCTAATTTCACAATGGTAGTCTTTTACAATCATCTTAATTAGTTATTCTCCTTAATAATTTGACAAGCATTTCTGTACAGGTTTTAATTTCCCATCACAGAGTGGGAAAAGAAAAATGGAAATGATAGTTTTTATCACTAACAAGCATGTTGTACTCAAGTGAATGGTGTGTAGAACCAGAAATAGAAGTCGTGTCTTTGAGCTTTTTTCCTTGAGGTTTACTCCACATGCAGGGATATCTCAGACCATCCCATTTTCCTCACTGCTTGTCATAAAGTTTCTTCAAGAATGTCTCTTCATTCCCAAACTGAATTCCCCTACAGATCCATCAGGGAGGCAGTCATGAGAGAAGTTTTTCAATATTGCAAATTTATGCTTAAGTACTCTTTTCACAAGAACCTATAAACCGAACAGCAACATAGATCTCTGTGGGGTTTTCACTGTTTTGAGTGCATTGCAAAAAGTCAAGAAGTTGCAAGGTGTTTGCTGTGGTTTCTTGATAAACAAGAACGAGATATGTGGGGCAGCCTTGCCATACTGATTTATAAGGAGGTATTGTGACTTTAAGACCAGAAAACCCCTAACCCTGCAGTTTGAAAAGTGATGAAATGCTCTTATCCCAGACAAGGATGTGGATTTATAGAATATCCTGTCTGTGCTCAGCATATTGCCACAGAAGGTGCAGAGCGATGAAATAGATTTCTTCTATCCATCCCAGACAGAAGTGATTTTCTGGTTTGAGTGTGACTACTTTATGTCAAGACAGACTTCAGCCATGAATGTTTCATAGCCAATGTCCCCCTCAGTATGAGAATGTGAAGAGCACTTACTCACCTGCCAAATCAATGTCAATCTCCCCTCACTCACAACAAGTGAGGCATTGCACTTTGGTGCCAAGTGTTATTTAAATGAACCTTAAAACCCTCCTCTGTGTTGCTAATATGGGTCAAGATATTAATATTGGTTTTGGCTGTGGATGACTCTTTATGAAAAGCATTGGCTCAGCTGAAGTACTTTACATGCTCAGAATGTGTTACTTTTGCTGCTGAGTAGTGAAAACCAAAGAGGATCCTTCAGTCATTGCAAGTCTGTTTAGATTTCTATACAGGTTTTAATTTCCCATCACAGAGCTGGGAAAATAAAAAGGGAAATGATAGTTTTCATCACTAAGGGGTCCTGCTCCATGCTTGCACATGCAAAAGCAAAGTCTTGAGGAGAGACTTTGCCTTATGATTTTTTAAAAAAAGCTTTCAGGGTAGTGACTTCAAACATCTCCCTATGTCACTGACCGCATGTTTACCATGGTACTCTCCTGTAGGTAGTCAGCTTGGTGCTAGAAAGATGAACTGCTAGGACTTGCTTTGGCTGCCTCTTTTTGATCCTTCGAAAACTGATGATTAGTCAAGATGCAGATGTCTTGATTAAATGCAATTTCACTATGTAAACAAACAATAAAGCCTGAACCATTCAGTTTTGGAATGCAGATTTAAATCAGAGATAGTTGGAGCTAAGGAGAGACCATAATAGCAAGGTGTGTACCAAAGGGCTCAATAAACATCTTTATCATCAACAACATGATCAAGCTATTAAGTCCTAGACTTGAGACTGATGGTATCCTCTAGGGAGCCAGTAACCATTAACCATTCTTTGGGACTCAAGCAAGGGCAATAAATTCTTCCAAAACATTAAACGAGAGTATTAAAGCCCTAGAAAGTGTAATTGAGTCAATGATATCTGAGGGCTCTAGGAATTCATTCATTTTACTTGGCTGAGCACAGGCATTAGATCCTCAGTAACTTTCCAACAATATAAATAGTCCCTCTAGAATACTGGATAGGATGCTTGATCTTTCTCATTAAGGGGACAGCATGCTTTAAAGCCAAAAGGCTTCCCACTCAAAGTTTCCCAGGTCTGGTTCAGTAAAGTCCAAACTCCAGTCTGAATGATTCACCGTCACACATCACTTAATGGCAGGGACACAGTCAGAGAAGTGTGTCACTAGGTGAGTTTGTCATGTGAACGTCATAATATGCACTTATACACATCTAGATGGTACAGGTTGATGGCTTGCCATGACTTCTTGATGCAATCAAGAGATGTGATACAATGGACTTTTACTCAGCCTTAAAGAAGAGTGAAATATGTTTTATTTAAAGACAGTGTCTTTCTAAGTTGCTTAGGGCCTCACCAAGTTGCTGAGGATGGCTTTGAACTCATGATTCTCCTGCCTCAGCCCCCAGAGCCATTGAGATTACAGGCATGGACCATGGTGCCTGGTCATCCTTTTTTCTTTTATGCAGAAGCTAGAGAGAAATAAGGATTTTTTTTTTTTTTTGGCAGTGCCAGGGATTGAACCCAGAGCTTTGTGCATGCAAGGCAAGCACTCTACCAACTGAGCTATATCCCCAGCCCCCAAGAAATAAGGAATTTTAAAAGGAAGTTATCTCCCAAGAATAGAAGAAAGATCAGTGGAGTCCAGTAAGGGAAATGAGGCACAGGCAGGCTGGGAAAGGAGAGGCCAGCAGAATAACATTAACCAAACTATGTCATGTGCAGGTGTGAACATATCATAACAAACTCCACTTTTATATAAAACTATAATGCACCAGTTAAAAAAATAAGACATAAAAAAGAGACAGGGTAAACAAGAGATGGATGCTGCTATTACCAGCATAACATTGCATACTACTTTACAGTAAACTTTCTTTTTGTAAGTAGATGGAACACACCCTAAAATAATGATGATAAGTATAGCATAGGGAATACATAAACCAGTGACACAGGCATTTATCATCATCGTCACACATTATATACTCTACATAATTCCATGACTGACAGTGCAGTAGGTTTGTTTATACAAGTGTCATTAGGAACACATGGGGAGTGTGTTGTGCTGTGACTTTAGATGGCTATGATGTCACTAACAGATAGGAATTTCTCAACTCCACAAAAATTTTAGAAGACCACCGCAGTATGTAGAGTTCATAATTGGCTAAAATGTGGTGAGGCAGTACATAACTATACATGTCTCAAAACATAAATGAAGGCAGTAATGTGCTTCAATGTCCAAACTTTGCCATGAGGCCTAAACCTATGCACAGCCCGGCAGGTGTCTTGTGTGTGTTTTTACTTTATTGGGAATATAGCAGATACTCCAACATTAGCATCATTACTTTTAACTGAATAATAATAGGGGCACTGCAGTAATAATGTACTGTGCTCCAATACTAGCAGCCATTTATTGGGTATGGCCACATGACAGGCACCATGGAAAAAAGAAACTCGGAGTTAGAAGTTATTCCCTCCATTTTACACAAAACAGAAGTTAAGTAACTTGCTCATATAGCCACATAGCTAATAAGCATGCAGGTTCTGGACACAGAGTGGCCTGATTCCACATACAGGACCCAACTTTCTGCCAATCCTGTGCTGTCATGAGAGTTACACGAGCAGTAGTTACTTGTGGCTACAGGCATCTGGACTGAGGAATGAGACAAAGCCAATTTTAAATATACTGTAAGTATAAAGTACACTCCAGATTTCAAAGACTTGTGTGAAAAAGAAAGAATATATAATATTTCAATAATATTGTATGGTGATAAGATGTTGAGATGATATTTTCAATATATTTGGTTTATATATATATTATATATAATATGTATAATATATATATATATATATATATATATATATATATATTTGATTTAAAGTAATTTTACTCTTTTCTTTCTAAAATATGGCTACCAGAAAATTTGAAAGACAAATGTGTCTCACATTATATTTCCAACAAACATAGCTGTGCTAATATGTACCCTATTTTTAAACATTTTTAACCTTTATAAATAAACATTGTTTGGGGCCCAAGGACTTCTTTTTTCTTTTAAACAAAGCTATGGTTGAAAACAAAAAGAAGAGTCATAAACTACTTTTATAAAGGCACTGTTTAGCAGAGAAGAAGGAAATATAGTTTTGCCTTTGTTCTCTTTGAGATTGTAGTGTAACTACTTTCTGTTACTTTGTTACTTTGATTTTCTTCAAGTCCCACACAGCCTTTTTGTTTTGGTAGAAGTTGCACAGGGGTACAGGGAAGAGGTTTTCTCTATTAGCAGGTTTCCTCTTTAAAGGTCTCATTTGTAATTCATTCATTTGTTCATTAGGCACAGGTATAGTTTAGTGGTAGAACATTTGCCTGTCATGCAGAAAGCTCGCAGTTTAATTTTAATGCTCAGCACTAAAAAAAAAAAAAAAAAAAAAA
>NW_026000093.1:10247530-10257856 GCF_001458135.2 Marmota marmota marmota | reverse complement strand
TGCCCTAAAAAAAAAAAAAAAAAAAATCACAAAAGAAAAGAAAAAGAAACAGATACAATGGTGTAGAACCTTCTTTCCCAAATTGTTGCAAAACAAGACAGGAGAGGCAGCAGATAGCCACAGCACAGCATCAAGTATTTAAATCTGCATCTCTCAACTTCCTGGAGCATGACATTCAGAATATTACACTTGTCTTAACACATCCCACAACGGCATTTCACCAGGTAATATTGTGTGTGTGATAGATGAAAATAGAGTTCTGATTTTAGAAGCCATAGTAATCCCAGGAGGGCTATGATTTGGGTCCCACCCCTCATGGTGCTTTATGGCAGTCAACACAGACGTTGTGCCTCAAGACTGAATCTGTACCACTATTTCAAAGCACTGGAGGTTGGCGTAGTCAAAAACAATAGAATTTTTTTTTAAGATCAAATGTTCCAATTAGTTCAATAAAACATGACCCTTAATCCTTGCTGATGCTTCTGGAGACACAGGCAATAAAGATCAATGAGACACATTCTACTTACTGCTCAATTGAACATTCTGACTTCAGAAACAGTTTTAACCTGATTCTTAGAGAAGACACACCGATTGAGCATTGTTCCCCCAATGCCAGGCTAGCTGTGTCTCTTGTGTCACCTGATTTAATATGAGAGGAATTGGAATTTCTTTAATTTTATGATGCAATTTTTTCATAGATTATTGTTGTTGATCAAACGATTTAATATTGTTTCAAATGCAACTATAAACTCTGAGTCTAAGATGTCTAGACAGTGGATCTCCCCCTTCCCCAAGATCTACAATGTGTTATTTGCTCTGTAGTAATGTGTATGAAGCAGTCAAACCTGCTCCTAGTACAAACCAAGCCAAGCCAAAACACAGACTCCCCAGCGTGGTTTCTTATGGACCCTATTGCTAGGTGGCTTTCTATTGCTATTGCCAATAATTGCCTAAAAGCTAAACAGAAAAACCGTCACATAATAGACTATTTAATTAAATCTCAGGTAAGATATTGTACTGAGTATTAGTCTCCTCTCCTAGATAAGACTTTTTTTTTTTTTTTCTTAATCACTGGAGAGGTGCCACTGGTCAGTAAAAAAAAAAAAAAAAAGTTTATAAACAACTTGAAGTTTGCCTGGATCTTTTGGTTCCACCCTTAATTATTTTTCAAGGGGAGATAGGGACATGACATTTTTCTACATGCAACACACTGTAATCACACTGTTTGCTTCCCATTCATCTATTGATTCAGGGATCACTGCTTTCTGTTCTGTTTCCCAAATACTCTGGAGGAGACAAAATACCATTAGAGAAGCTTTCTTGTCTTTGAATTTGACAGGGTGCCTTTGACTTACTCTCCCTTAAGAAAATGTGCTTTGCATAAATAGCTGTTTCCAAATATTCAAATCCTTCAAAGTGGCTTTCCTCTTTACCTTATAATTGTGGTGTGTGTGTGTGTATGTGTGTGTGTGTGTGTGTGTGTGTGTTCGTGCATGCATGCGTGCGTGTTTTTTTTTTTTTAATTAAGCAGTGAAGTGAAATCCATCATTGTAATTTACTAAGGCACACATTTCATGGAAGAATTTACATTCTTCCATGAAATGGAAGGAGAATGCCATCATCCAAGAAACATGACAACAGGACATCACAATGAACAACATGTTTCTATTGAAAAGTGCTAACCAAAGAGCAGGTATAATGGAGCACCCATGTGGGATAGAACCTTCTTTCCCAAATTGTTGCAAAACAAAACAGGAGAGGCAGCAGATAGCCACAGCACTGCATCAAGTATTTAAATCTGCATCTCTCAACTTCCTGGAGCATGACATTCATTCAGGACACCAAGATCCATGCAAATCAGGAGCAACCTTAAGCTTCTATTGCTTATGTGACCCAGAAAAAGCTGGTAAGTATGACGGCTGAGTTTCTGGCCTTGAATATATAAACTCCAAGTTGTCCAGATTTATGTAGAAACTGCTTCCCTTAACGATCCCTCTCCAGGAGACCCCATCAGAAAGTGCCATTTTAAATATTAATTAGAGTGACTTCATGCCCTCCACTGAGGGATCAGTGGACTCTCTTGCAACCAAGGTGATGGTGATGACCACTGCTCTTCTTCTATTTACTCTTCTTCTCTCCTCTGGTAGTAAAAGAAATTGGGATGAGGATAGAGTTAGATAAAGGAAGCTCTTTCAGTGTATGTTCTCAGCATTATAGAAGAAGGAATTTTAATAATTTTTGCGGCAATACAATGTACTGGGGTAAATAAATTCCAACAATTAAATTACATAGCCTTACTTCAAAGTGTGTATGTATACTTACATAATATAAAGGTGATTTCATGCAAGTGGACTAGTTATAACACTTGCTGAGTTCCTTCACAAATATTAAAGTTAGTACATTTATAAACACATTTTAAAACTGAAAGCAAAAATGAAAAGAAAATATTTTGAGACACTCAGTTTATAGTTATATACCTTAGTAACTTTATTTCAAGACTGGATTGTCTCTTTCCATACAAGTAATGACTTTTAGATTATGGAAAAAAAGTAGATTTTTCAAAAGTGGATGAATTAATTGTAATGCTAGTTTCTTAGATGAACTAGAGTTAGAGGCGTGGGAGATGGATCCAGATCAGTGAGGTTCAAATCTTCCCTCTGCCAGGTATGTAACTTCTCTGTACCTCAGTTTTCTCGGTGTTAAAATGGGGATCATAATATACCTACCTCATAGGATGGTTGTGAAGATTATGTATGTTAATAGATGTAACAAGCTCAAAAAGTATATGGTAGGTGTAAAAGTGCTGAGAATGTATTAGCTGTGGTTTTTTTACAAACCTGGCAATAAAGAGCAAACATTTGGAAACTTCCCAAGACCTGGTGACAACCTATCTGTTCACATCAGACATTAATACATCTGTAATGTCATTAACTCCTTTGTTTCTATTGAAAAGTGCTAACCAAATCTGCTATCACAATATACGGTTAGTGTTCACAGACAGGCAAAGTAGGAAAAAATGAGAGGCCTGAATTACCCTGTAGCATTTCTCAACATTTAAAATTGAATCTAAGGTAGATTACTAAATTGGGTACCCTCTGAATGTCATTGTACCAAAAAAAATCTAAAAAATATAATTAGAATTTTTCTGGAAGTTTCTTTTTTTGCTTAAATTATATCTGACATGAAGAAAGCAGTTTTACTCAAGAGATATGACAATAATAAATGGGAGACAAAAAGTCCATTCATTAATTTAGACAACAAACAAAAATCTGAAGGTAATTAAAGTAAAATTGTAAAAGTACTCTACTTAATATAAGAAAAAGTCTCTAAATCCCAGTTTAATTTTTCTTGTCATGTGGAATAACCAGCTGCAATAAAAAGAGGAAATGTTCTTGTCTCTGCTTTTGTGTACAAATTTTATCTTCTCATTTTTTTCCCTTTGTTATCAATTAAGTTAGTAGTAAGTTAAATCACTATTCCCGAAGCAAATGTATATTGGCATTAAATTCAACAGAGTTTAAGATTTAAAATAAGGAACCATATAAGTAACAGTTAAATATAAAAGAATAGCTTATCATACTTTATTAACACAACTAGCTTAAGAAATGTCTTCTTATGAAAGAAATCTTCCCTTAACAGCAGGTGTCATTTTCTAAATAAGACAGACCCTTCTGCTACACCTAAATGGGAAAATCTTGATCCTAAGTGGTTAGGCATTTTACAGCTAAGTACTGCTGACAAGAATCACTTTACACTCTTCAGGATTTGGGATTATGCAAAAGAGAATTGTTCTGGTATGCCCATATTGGAATGGGAGGATTGAATATCACAGCAAAACGACATACATTTATTTCTTATGCTATTTAAATAATAGTCACGAATATTCTATGACAAAGTGTAACTGACCTATTTCTCCACTCCCTGGCCTTCCTCGGCTTCACAAATATTGCAGGACAAAGGGAGGAAAGTTTTCCCTTTCTTGATTTTCTTCTTACACCACCAGTTTCCCTGGCCACATAGCCTACCTTCCACATCTCCCTGCCATCCACAGTCAGTCTTGCTCTTCCCGATTCTTCTCATTTGGCCATTAGGACCAAATCTAATCTTCTGAGTGATAAATGCTTTTTGGACTACACCAAAAATATCTACCACAATTCCATTTGCCAAATCTCTTTTTTCCATATTTTATACCTTTGCCACCCAGTTTTGAATTCAGCTGCGTTTTGATGATACTCCTGAGTATGATGAATTAATTTTTCTGCAATGGTGTCTGGAACAGTCTCCTCTCCTTCATTTGTGCCCCTTTGACTTGTTCTCAGCTTTCTAATAGTCTTCCTTTTTTTAGAGGAAGTTTCTAACTGTAGCCTTTTTACTGAATCCCAAGTTGCTGTGTGGCAAAACAACTCTGTCTTCACTTTATCTATCTATCTATCTATCTATCTATCTATCTATCTATCTATCTATCTATCTATCTGCCTCCTGGTCTGCTCCACCCATCTTAGAAGAGGTTTATGCCTGAGGCAAACTCTTGTCAACTCCATTCTTTGACTCTTACTAGATGAATCTCTGTCCTGAGCTCTCTGCTTCAGAGAGCCTCACCCTGGCCCTCCTCTGGGGCAAGGAATCTATGAAAAGGAGATGTGCCAGTTCAGATCCTGTGCCCCTTGCAGAACTTCCTAAACCACACTGGAACCTATGAATTCCCTGCTCATCCCCACTTCCAGAACCTGCACAGTTCTCTTCCCTGAGGTGGTGCTCCTAAGGGCAGACAGAACATGCACGGTGAGGAGGGTGGCTTTGGGCTGTGGTTTGCAGGAGTGTGGACCATTTGGTCTGAAATACCTAGAGGGATGTACAGGATCCTTTTGCATATGGGAATAAATCAGAGGACAGAGAAGGAGCCGGGCTGCAGGCCGACAGATTCTCCCATGGGGCGAATCTTACTGCAGTATTCTAAGGAGAACAGAAATTCTAAATCTGGCCTAACCTTGTTTATGAAGGCATCCTTGTCAAAATAGGAGGCCAGAATAAATAAATATTTGTTAGCCTGATTTAGAACTTTTAAATATTTAAACATATGGTACTTAGTCTTCCTGGATACTAAAGTCTGTTTTGCATTCCTGTTTTCGCACTTATTTTAATTTCCTCTTCTTATATTTTTTTCCCTCTCTCTTTCTCTGTGTTCTGTCACAATAACCTCAAATGCCACTTGTTTTCTTTCCATTTCCTCTTATTATGTTGCTATCATTCTAGCTCCCACATGCAGGAAGCAGGTTGTTGGTAGATCTGCATTACCTGGCCAGGCCTGCAACAGAGGCCACCATGTTATAGAATTCTAGAAAAGAATCAAGTTGGAGAAAAACATTACCTTTCCTCAGCTCCTTCCAGGGTTCTGACAAGAGCTCAATTGTACCACTTCCTTTGTCTCCTTGGACAAATTATACCAAATTGTTGGTGGAATAAATGCTGGAATTATTAAATTTTCTGGCCTAGGAAATGCCAACATTCCTGATATGGAAAATGGCTTTATAATACAATTAAAGATGGAGCAAGGTAAAACGTTGTATAGGATGCATAAATAATTTTCTTTTGCTTTTAAAAACATGTTTGTTCTCCTCTTCCCCTTTTCACAGTATAATTTCTTAATTCCTGTTTCCACCAGTTTGCATCATCTTTGAGATGATTAGAACACAAAGCATAGTATTTTCAAGGTATATTTTACAATAAAGCCATTTAATTTTTAATTTAAAGTAAAATTATCTTTTTATTGTTTTTCTTGGTACCATCATCACAAAGTCCCCAGCAGACACGGTCAATTTTGCAAGCTTTAGAAAACAGAAAGCTGGTGGTGTATTAAGGCCTGAGAACCAGGGGAACAATGGTCTAGCTCTTGGTCCAAGGTCAAGGCCTAAGGACACGGGAGTCCATTAATAAAAGTTCTGGAGTCTCAAACCCCAAGAACTGACTCCAGCGTCAGGAGAAGATGGATTTCCCAGCTGTAGACTAGAGATCAAGCCTATCTTTTGTTTTATCTGAGCCCTCAGCCCCTTGGCGGTGCCTATTTATACTTCTTTACTTGGTCTACTGACTCAAATGCTAATTCCTTCCAGAAACACCTTACAGATAAACCCAGAAATATTATTTTACCAACTATCTGGGTATCCCTTAACACAATCAAGAGGACACATAAAAATAATCATCACATTAACTGAGTGTGTGTGTGTGTGTATATTTAATATATGTATACAATAATATACACATACACATATATACATATACAAATATATAAACTCTTGGCTCAGGCCATTTAAGTGAGGAGACCAGTATAGTTTCCTTGATCTTTAAAAAATTTAGGCAAAATATACATACCATAAATTTTATCCCTCAACATGTACACTTCCATTACTTTTAGGGTATTCTAAAAGTTGTGCAACAATCACTACTATGTAATTCCAGAACATTTTCATCATTCCCATAATAAGCTCTAGGCTCATTAATAATCAGTACACATTCCCTTCTCTCTGTCAACCCTTGGCAACCAGTAATCTTTCTCTCTATCTATATGGATTTGCCCATTCTAGACATTTCATGTAAACAGTATCATAAATGTGTGGTCTCCTTGTCACTTACAATGTTTTCAAAGTTCATTGACATTGTAATATGAATCGGTACTTCATTCTTTTTTATGACTGAATAACATTCCATCTATGCATATACTGCACGCTATTTTTCCATTCATCAGTGGATGGAGAGCTTGGGTATTTCCATGTTTTGTTTATAAGTAATTCTGTTTTGTAGAGTTTCATATGCGAATGTTTGTGTGAACATATGTTTTTAATTTTTGAGTAACATCTAGGAATGAAATGGTTAGGAAATTTAAAACTCTATATTTAACTATATGAGCACTGCAAGTCTATTTTCCAAAGTGCCTACATCATTTTATATTATCACATTCTCATTAACATTTGTTACTCCCTGTCTTTTTTATTATAGCCATTCTAGTAGATGTGAACTAGTATATTATTATTATTATTTTGATTTACATTTCTCCAGTGAGTAATGACATTGACCATCTTTTTTTATGTGCTTATTGGTCATTTATAAATATTTACAGAAACATTTATTGAGATCATTAGTCCATTTTTTAATTGGCTTGTCTTTTCATTATTGAGTTATAAGAGTTCGTTATAAGTTCTAGGTAACAGTTCCTATCTAACATGCATTTGTAAAGATTTTCTTCCATTCTGTGACTTTCTGTTTTACATAATTTTTTAAATTTTAGTGAAATATAATCCATCCATATTTCCTTGGTTTCTTATGCTTTTGGTATCTCATTTACAAAACTGTTTCCTCAAGTCACAAAGTATTTTTTCTCTAAGAATTATATTTATAGCTCTTACCTTTTAGGTCTTTGATCCACTTTTAATTAATTTTGTATTGGTGTGAGGAAGGGCCCCAGCTTCACCCCTTAGCATGTATTCACATGGACATTCTCCAACTGTACCAGCAAAACTTCCCACATTGAATTGTTTCAGCTTCCTCATTGAGAATAGTTCATCACAAACATGTGGGTTTCATTCTAGACTATACAATTTGAAAAGCGTTTTTTTGTGTTTATTTGTTCTAATTAGTTATACGTGAGAGTAGAATGCACTTTGACACATCATACATAAATGAAGTATAATTTCTCATTCTTCTGGTTGTACATGATATAGAATCACACCAGTCGTGTAGTCATATATGCCCATAGGGTAATAATGTCCAATTCATTCTACTATCCTTCCTACCTCCATCCCCCACTTCACTATCCTTTGCTTAATCCAAAGTACCTATATTCTTCCCTAGCCTCCCCTCCCCTATTGTGCATTAGCTTCAGCATATCAGAGAAAACATTCAGACTTTCATTTTGGGGGATTTGCTTATTTCTCTTAGAATGATATTCTCCAGCTCCATCCATTTACTTGCAAATGCCACAATTTTATTTTTTATGGCTGAGTAATATTCCATGTGTATACATACCACATTTTCTTTATCCATTCATCTGTTGAAGGGCACCTAAGTTGGTTCCATGGTTTAACTATTGGGAGTTGAGTGGCTATAAACATTGATGTGGCTGCATCACTGTGGTATGCTGATTTTAAGTCCTTTAGGTATATATCAAAGAGTGGAATAACTGGGTTAAATGGTTCTATTACAAGTTTTCTGACTTCCTTAGTAAGACTCCTGAAGCATAAAAAGTAAAATCAAGAATCAATAAATGGGATCGATCCAAACTAAAAAGCTTATTCTAGGGCTGGGGAGGTGACTCAAGCGGTAGCACTCTCACCTGGCATGTGCATGGTGCTGGGTTTGATCCTCAGCACCATATAGAAATAAAGATGTTGTGTCCGCCAAAAAAAAAACTAAAAAATAAATATTAAAAATAATTCTCTCTCTCTCTCTCTCTCTCTCTCTCTCTCAAAAAAAAGCTTATTTTCAGCAAAGAAAACAATAACGTGAAGAGAGAGCCATCAAAATGGGAGAAAATCTTCACTATGTGCACCTCAGATAGAGCACTAATCTCCAGGATATATAAATAACTCAAAAAAAAAAAAACTTAACATCAACAAAACAAATAACCCAATCAATAAATGGGCTTTACAGAAGAAGAAATACAATCAACAAATATATGAAAAAATGTTCAACATCTCTAGTAATTAGAGAAATGCAAATCAAAACTACTCTAAGATTTCATCTCACTCCAGTCAGAATGGCAATTATCAATAATATAGACAACAATAAGTGTTGGCGAGGATGTGGGAAAAGGTACACTCATACACTGTCTTTATTTCTTTAAATATTCTCCCTACCTCTTTCTCTTTCCTCTTTTCCTGGACTCATTATGCATATGTTGATATGCCTAATGGTGGCCCTCAGTTCTCTGTTGATCTGTGTATTTTTCTTCAATCTTTTTCCTTCTTGTTCTTCAGGATGTAAAATCTCACATTGGCCTTTCTTTCAGTTCACTGATTCTTTCTCTATCTGCTGAAACCTGCTGTTGAAATCCTCTAGTACATTTTAAAATTTCAGATATTATGCTTTTCGACTACAAAAATCTCTATTTGATTCTTTTTCACAATTTCTATTAATTGAAATTCTCTATTTGGTAAAAAATTTGTTCTCTTACTTCATTTCCTTAGACATTATTTCCTTTAGTTCATGAGCTGATTTAAAGATTTTTCAGTTTCCTATGTCTGACTTCTTCATGGATGATTCCTATTGATTAATTTTCCCCCCTCATCTATTGGTCATACTTTCTTTTCTTTGCCAGTCTAATATTTTGTTGTTATTGATGTTGTTGAAACTATGGATTTTAAATAATATAATGTGGCAACTCTGGAAATTTGGTTCTCCTCACTTCCCTGGGTTTTGGCTATTTTTTTTTTTTTTTAGTGACTTTTCTGAGCTAATTCTGTAAAGTTTGCAGTCTCTGTCATGGGTCCACTGAGTCTCTGTTTGGTTCATATATTCACCTGTTCATTATGAGTAGAGATTTCAATTACCACCTGAAATCAAT
The DNA here is from genome assembly GCF_001458135.2 of Marmota marmota marmota. Taxonomy (NCBI): domain Eukaryota; kingdom Metazoa; phylum Chordata; class Mammalia; order Rodentia; family Sciuridae; genus Marmota; species Marmota marmota. Next base: position 10,248,300 of record NW_026000093.1, on the reverse strand, counting down.
AATCCTCCCAGTCATCACTGCAGGCTCTGCATATGTGCTGGGGAGTGCCTTCAACACTCAGCCAGGCGATTTCCACCCTGCCTTGGTTTCCCTTCTTGCTTATACAAAATCTCAAGGTTAATCCAAGGTGAGAGCTTGGGGCCATCCCTGCTCTCCACAGGCACGAGGTCCACAGATCTGCAGAATGTAGCACAGACTTTCAAAGACCCCATGGGGAGCTCTCAGGCCCCAGCTTTTCTTTTTAATCATTTTAGGCAGGCTTTTGTTTGCTCCAACTGTTATTTTCTGCTTTAGGCAGCAAGACACACTATTCAATTGCCTCTGATTGTTTTTAACAAATGCCCAAGTGGGAATCAGTTGTTTGTACTGGGTGCATTCTGGGTCAGGTCAAACACAGGTAACTTTGCAAGTGGGCATTCCAGGGATGATCAAGAAATGATAATTCTCTCAGACTGGGACTTAACAAACTCTAGTACCTCCATTTTGCCTCTTTCTGTGTCTGTAGGGGATGCTGGATTTCCCATGATTTACAGCTGTGGGTTTTCAAGATTACCTTGGAGGTCAGGAGGGGAGAAGAGGGACAGGGAATGAAGCAGACCAGGAACGCCACCTAGAAGACCCTTATTATAATTAAGAAGAAAGACCACCATGTTTGTAACATATAAGTTCTGCTTCTCATCAAAAAGCTTTTCACAAAGAATATAAGCAAAAACTTTTCAGAGGGCTTTGTGGTGTGTAGCTTCCATTTTTTTTTTTTTTTTTTTTTTAAA
>NW_026000093.1:10192281-10247524 GCF_001458135.2 Marmota marmota marmota | reverse complement strand
TTTTTTTTTTTTTTTTTTTTTTTTTGTAAATGCCAGGTTTTCAGGAAAAAATAATAACTTGCAAAACCTCTATCTCAAAAAAAAAAAAAAACACAAAAACACTTGTCATGTAAATCTTCAAGCCCCTCCTCTCACTGGGTATAAAGTTCAAAGAACTTCTAGATTCTTCATCCAGAGAATGTTTTAGGCGATAGCCTCTCTGGACCCGACAGTCAGAAAAACCTGCCTCCTGAAAATTCTTCTAGTGTCCAGATCATTTTCACAAGTATTCTCATTGTTTTTATGGGGAAGAGAAGTTTTGGAGACCCTTACCCCACCATTTCTGTTGATTTCCTCAGCTCTGGGTTCTCGTTCAAACCTTACCCAATGGGATCTTTCCCAGCAAATGTACAGGAAAAATTCCTTCTAAGTTTTCCTTTTTCTAGATAATTATAGAACCCCATTAAAAAGTCTCCTTTTAAATTTCCTAACCCTATTTGAAAAGTGTCCTGTTTCCTTCACTTTATTTTCTCTTAGGTCAATGGAAGCTGGTGACACAGGAACACCACACGGTGCAACTTTGTTCCCTCCTGCTATTTTTTCCCTCCGAGCAGACCTTGACCTCTGGCCTCAATTTTACAGCTGCCTCTCAGCCTCTGCCCTTGGAGGCTCTTGCCTCTCTGCTCCTTGCTAGAGTTCACCTCGCCATGGCAGGAAACACTTTCAGATTGCCTGTCTCTAAACTCCTGCTGGTCCCCAGCTGCCCCTGCAGTTTTAAAATTTTATTTCACTCTTCCATTTTCTAATTCATCTTGGTTGTTTTTCAAGGGCAAAGGCATTCCAACCAGAGACTACAGAGATTGCCATGTGGGGTACAGGGGACAGAGGATATTGGGAAAGGTCATGGGCATGAAATTCCCATCCCAGTCCCTCTAACCAGATCCTCTGGGCTTTCACCTGCTTTATTTGATTGAACTTCTCTGTAAGACTTTTTAACAAAGTACTTCCTGATAAGAGAAAAAAAAAAAAGAAAAAGTTTAAAAAATCATCTCTCTCAGGAAAACAATTCCATTATTGCCACAGATGAGACTGATATGATACAGAGCCTAATAAAGAAAAGCCCAGTCTTAAACAATCTCTATTTTATATGACCAGAGACTGATAGAATACAGAGCCTAATAAAATCAAGGAGACCACCCTTAAGCCAGCCCTATTTCACATGACCACCTTAAAGAACAGAATTCTCTAGAACTTCATGCACAAAAGTTAAGCCTTTTATTATATAGATAAGGAGGCACCAGCCTGGGGAAGGGTGTACCCAAGGTCAGATGCTGGTATCGCTGGAGTCCAAAGCTAAATTAACAGTGTGTTGGTGGGTGTAGACCTTTCTCAGTGTCTTCAGAGCATAGATATTTCTTAGCCACAGTAGTTCTTAGCACAGTGTATTAATCCATTTTCTATTGCTGAAAACATAATACCACAGACTGGGTAAGTTATAAGGAAAAGAGGTTTATTTTGGCTCACAGTTCTGGTTCAAGATTGAGGGACCACATCTGCTGATGGCCTTCTTGGTGGCAGAGTCCCAAAGTGGTGCAAGGCATTACCTGGTGAGAGGCAAGGTGTGTGCATGTTATGTCATTCTCTCTTCTTATAAAGCCATTAACATTCAACCTACAGGGAACCCACCCTGTGGCAATTATCTCGTTCTATTTATAAGGTCCTTGCTTAGCATCTGGATGGCCATCTTAAGTGACAGCCGCCATTGAAGGAAAAAGGTTCCTTTCTGAGAAAGGCTCACCACTCCCTCATACCAACCCAACCCCTAGCTGCCTGCATTAAGACCTGCCCGGCTCTGATTCCCGAGCCTGTCCCCAAAAAGTCCCAGAATCCAAGCCTGTTTTGCTTCTCTCAGCTCTAGAGAGATGGCCTTTGTCAGCTCTGACAAATAAACTCTCGTTTGTATCTCTGCTTTACCTTTACCTGTCTCTTGTTCCTTGCTTTCCCTTCACTAATCACCTCCTGAGGGCCCCACCTCTGACTCTCCTAGTGATATTAAATTTCTACCTCTTAATCCCTCACAAGAGGGATTACACTCCAACATGAGTTCTGGAGAGGCACACCGTATTCAACCCTAGCACACTGAAATGAGTCATTCTCCTCTTACCAGTTGAGGCCCTTTCTACCGTAGCTCACTGCAGGTATGTCTGCTCTTCCTCCCTCTTCAGGTTCTGTGTCTTCTTTGATTACTTCTGTTTCGAAGATGACAGCAAATCTTTTCAAAGGTGCTTGTTTTAATAATGTCTACCCTACCTGTTTCAATGTATCTTTTATTATTATTTCTTACATACATGACAATAGTGTAGTGCATTGCATTCATAATTATCCATTCACAGCACAATTTTTCGTAACTCTGTATATAAAGTATGTTCACACCAAATTATCCATTATACTTGAGCTCTCTTATTTTTTTTTTGCATTACAATTCTTAATACACCTTTATACCACCATTTATCATATCTCTGTTTGTATATAAGGTATGTTGACACCAATTCACGTCTTCATACATGTATTTTGTATAATGATGACCGTCTCCTTCCACCATCCTTGCTATTCCCCTTCTCCCTCCCATTCCCTCCCACCCCTATTCCCTATCTAGAGGTAATTTTCCTCCCATGCTCTCCCTCCCTACCCCACTTTGAGTCACCCCATTTATATCAGAGAAAACATTTGGCATTTGTTTTTTGGGGATTGGCTAACTTCACTTAGCATAATCTGCTCTAATGCCATCCATTTCCCTGCAAATGCCATGATCTTATTCTTTTTTAGTGCTGAGTAACTTAGTTCAAATCTTTAAGAGCAAATATCTATTTGGCTCCGTCAAGCCTAAGGACTAGCAACCCTATTCTTCAGTTATTAATCTCTGGTCCAATAAACTGTAGCCAGGGAGGTGGGGTAGTCTGAAAATCATGGTCATCCGGGTCTGCTCCTTCACTAGGTTGTAAAAAAAGATTCAGAGTAGCAAGTAAGTCAAAATAAGGATGGAGAAGAATACCTGCTGGCAGGTCATTCTTTGGACTCATCCTAGAGACCAATATATATAAAGTCCAGGGTCCCATAAATGTATTTATGAACAACTGGTACAAATGAACAGCCAGTAGATGAATCCTACTCTATTGGTTAGAGCTCTCCAGAGAAACACAATCAGTAAGATTCTTGTTTGATCTTTATAATACAATAAACAAATAAATAAAAGAATTCAGCTCCTGCAATTAGGCAGACCAGCAAGTCCAAATCCAAGTGTGGGGGGGACAGGCTAGAGACCCAGGAGAGCTGAAGGTGCGGGTTAAACAGAAATGCATCAGTTGGAGAATTCCCTCTCCCTGGAGGGGGTGTCTTTTTGTTCTATTAAGTTTTCAACTGATGGGATGAGGACCACCCACATTCTGGAGGCACATCTTGTTACTCAGACTTTACTGATTTAAATCTTATCTCATCCAAAACACACTCCAAGTGGACATATAAAATTAGTCGTCACACCTGCTTTCTAGGATCACAGCCAACACAGTTCAGGTAGCGCAGAGTGAATGAAGGTGATTCTCCATCTGCCTCGGTGACTCATTTCCATTCACTTGTCAGGCAGTCCAAAACATCCTCACTTTTCCTTACCTAAATTTTACAAACTCTCCCCTTTATAGCAGGGTCAGAGAGAATAAAGGGGCTGGTGAAAACAAGTCAAGGCTGAGCCCTCTCAGAGCAAAGTGGCTGTATTGTCTTTAGAAGGTCTCCTTGGTGAAAGGCCCTCGAGGGTGACAGGTGACAGACAATTAACCAATGTCATATTTTTACCAGTGGATAAGTGATTATTTCAGAATGACTCAGTACCTTCTGTGGGGGTTTGATAACTCATTAACTTTTACACAAATCTGTTCAATAATAAACAAACCTCCAACTGATGTGACCACATGGTGGGATTTCTACTGAGTAATGCCTTATCCTCTCTCTCTCTCTCTCTCTCTCTCTTTCTCTCTCTCTCTCTTCTCTTTCCCCTGGGAAGTCAGAACAACGTGTTCCTGATCAGTGATACCCACAGCTATAAAATTAAATAATGCCACAAGACCTAATCCATGGAAATGCAGCAGAGACAAACTGATTCACATTGATAAATCTTTTGAAGTACATGGGACTGTTATGTAAGTGCCAAGAGTTACTATTGTCATTGTGAGGAGATCCTGAGTTACACAGTTGGAAGCTAAGAGTCCTTGCTGAGGAAACACCTTTGCATATACATGGGCCACAGAGGTAAGAGTTCTGCCACCATTACAGTGTAAATGTAAATGTCATGTCCTAGAGTTTGGGAAGGAAACACCCTTGATATCAAACACATGATATAACACATACGATTTTAGTGTGATGTTTGGGCACATGGTTCCTTCCATCTCTGCAGGTAACTTGAGGATCATTTTCATTTTTGATACATAAATAATCGATTTCTCATTGTTTTCCTTATTAAATACAGCTTTCAAGATATCATCTGCATCTTAGGACTTCTAGACAAGAGTTGTGCTTCGTCAGTTCCATAGTGCTGAGGGTTTCAGGATAATTTTAAATTAAACTAAGAAGAATACAATGTGGAATTCATTTTGGATGTTATGTCTTATGCAGTAGCTAAACACACTACTGAAACAGGGCATGGCTATCAAGTTATGTTAGGCAATGTGTAGAGGAAGATGAAACAATAAAATCTGCTAAAACATTCTCTTCATACAATGGTAAAATGGAGTGACTTCCATGTAAGCAGGCTAATGAGATTAACGTACAGAAATCACAATACCTGAAGGACCAAGAGTGACATCAACAGTTGGTTATCTGAGTGCAATATCATTTTCTACCTTTATTTTGGACTGCTCTTCTAAGTGAGACACTAGCTCTGGCATTTTCTAATAATTACCTCAAAAATTGCTTTTGTATTATGTTCATGTACCCTCTGATGAGGAAGCATCTTGAGAAATAAATGATAAGCAAGTTGGAAAAAACCCACATTGAAGAAGTTAGAATTGCCTTGAATCTAGTGGAGCTCCCTTTTTTTAAAAATTTCTTTAGTTATTTGAGTTTGCGATATTCACAAAGCTATGTTTAGGAGTTTGAGCATATTGTCCTCACTCTATTATTAGGTATGCCATTGAGCAATAGGCGTATTGCTAATTGCATTATATTCCCTCAACTCCACTTAGGCAAGAGCTATTGAATATGAAGCAATTGAGACTTAGTTCAGCTCAGTAATCCTTGAACTGGTGTGAGACCTTAGCCTAGATATACATCAAGATAAATGAGACTCAGTCCTCATTATTAAGGAATTCCCAGCTGGTGTCAGAGAAAGACCCATTGCGACTATTTACCACAACCCCAGTTCTCTGTTGCCTTGAAGCCATCCATATAAAAAGCACAGACTACAGATACTTTGTCCATCCTTATCGTTATTCTCTTCTCGGCTCAATCCACTGACTTTACCTAGGCCTCCCTACAGCAAACAAGGTCAAGGTCACAAGGTCATGGTAGTGAGCCTCTGAGGAGCATAAGATATAGTGATCCCTCTCGTCCTCTGGAAACACTTCCTTCTTTAGGCTTTTAGAACACACCTCCAGTGATCTTCTTACCTCCCTAGGCCATCTCAGTCTTCATGGTTGGCTCTTCCTCTTCTTGATCACTAAATTACAGAATCTCTCAGGGTTCAGCAGGCCTCTCTTCTTTATGCCACCTCCCTAAAGGGACTTGCCCAGTTCTATGGATTTGAACACCACTGACATCCTTCTATTTACCAAATCCTATATCTGCAACCCAGACCATTTCTCTGAACTCTACTTCTTTAATAGGCATCTCACATCTAACAGGGCACATGAAACTCCTTCCAAAACATACTGCGTCCCCATTCTTTCCTGTTTCTGTAAATAGTAACTTTATTCTTCTAGTTGCAATTCTCCGAATATCCTTATCCCTACTATTTATCCTTTTCTAACATCCAAGAGTAACTATTACCAGTTCTTCTACTCAAACAGTTCTGTGTGGTTCAGCTTTTCATCACTGTGACCAAAACATTGGACAAGAACAACTTAGAGGAGGAAAAGTTTACTTTGGCTCACATTTTCAGAGGTTCAGTTCATGGTTGGCCAGTTCCCCTGCTCTGGGACTGAGATGAGGGAGAACATCATGGTGGGAGAGTATGGAAGAGGGGTGCTTCTGTGTTCATGGTGGTCAGGAATCAGGGAGAGAGAGAAGGAGAAGGAGCCAGAAAGACAAAATATAACCCCCAAGAGCAACCCCCGGTGACCTATCTTCCAGTCACTCACCATTGCCCATAGAAACCACCCAGTTAGTCCACTTAAAACTAGGACAGACTGATTATGCCACAGCTCCATATTGCCTCATATGTGTGATAAATATCAATAGGGAAAGAAATGACTCAAATAATTTCACCTCCAAATATTCCTACATTAATAGAAAAGCTGTTGGGGGACACTTCATGTCCAAATGATAACACTATCCCAGGTGGATATCTGCCTGTATCTTCTAATCTAAGTCTCTACCGTCATCTCTGGCCTGAACTTCTTTGCCTAACTCTTGCCCCGGGTCTCTCTCCTCCCCATCCCAGCCCACATTCAGTTCTTCCTATAGCAATTATAGGGATTTTATTTTAAATATAAACTTGCTGATGTGATTTCTATGCTGTAAACTGCCCAGTGGCCTCCTATTATGCTGAGAATAGACCAGAAGTCCTCCTCATGATCTAGAATGCCCCTTCTTGAACTGAATTTGACCTTTTTTTTTTTCCCATTCCTGGGGATCAAACCCAGGATCTCGTGCATGCTAGGCAAGCACTGCACCACCCTACCACTCGCTGCAGTCTCAGGCTGAATTGGGTCTTTCTATTTTTATCTTAAAGTTGACATCACTTGTTCCATCTTAGCTTCAGTAGCAGGTTTACTGCTCCTTTCACTTCAAGATTCTTTCTTTCTAGCTACTCCCTTAGCTTGAGCTGCTCCTTCTAGAGCTATCTTCATGTGGCTTGCTATCTTACCATGGGTTAGTAAGCAGTCCATACTCAAACGTCACATTCTCAGAGAAGTATTTCTTGATCACCTCTCACTCCTCTGCCAAGACCACCTCTATGTTCTTTCTTTGGAGCATTTACCACTGTGGGCCTGACCTTGCCTATTTATTTCATACTATTCAGATCCTCCCTAGAATGTAAACCCCATGAGGCTGTTGACTTTGTCTAATTCACCTCTGTGTCCTGGGCCCTCAAATAGTGCCTAATATGTAGAATAGTGCCTAACGATTTTTTAAAAATACTTTTTAGTTGTAGATGGACACAATGGCTTTATTTATTTATTTTTTAGGTGGTTTTGAGGATTGAACCCAGAGCCTCACACATATGAGGCGAGCACTCTAAACATTCCTGCAATAATAGAAAAGCTTTTGGGGGACACTGAGCTACAGCCCCAGCCCCTAACAATTTTCTCAATGAATAAATAAAATTGTTTATATTAAATTTCATGTCCTTTTAATTATTATAAGGAGAAGAATGAACTTGGTGCAAATGTAAATATCAATAGGGAAACAAATGACCCCACTCTGTGGAAAGCTAAAATGAAGACTTGTTGGTGTTCTATTAGGGGTCATTACATCTTCACATTTCTCTCTCTCTCTCTCTCTCTCTCTCTCTCTCTCTCTCTCTCTTGACTTTGCCACTGAGGATATAGCACACACTCCTTCCTTTATTATTTCTGTAGCCTGGGGGACTTGAACAGAGCTTGTTTGGAAGGAAAATAGAAGAGTTGTTGAAGATTAAGTGAACTGACCTGCGCCATATAGAACCATCGGGAAAATGGTAATCACTTGGGACGTATTTTGTTATCATCCGAGAGATTTAATTCTGTTAATTATCCCAAGTCCATGTGGTGATCAAACACTCTGCTTTTATGCAAGAATGCATATTTTCTCTCAAATATGCCTCAAGGAAGTGAAAAATGCCCATAGAGCTGCTAAGTCCCATTAAATTCTAATTCATAGTGGTAGATTTTCCTTCACAGTAGGACCCTGCAGATCATACTTGGTCCTGGAAAGCTCAGAAATTCTAAATACTCTTCATTTCTAATAGACATGAAACTGCATTTAACAACAAAGATGTAAACCCATAGTTTCAGTGTACAAGTTCAATAAAATTGCCCTTCCAAAAACACTCATTGAGCTACAATAAAGAAAAAGTGACATATTCAGATGAGAAAAAATGAACCCTCTGAACAAAAACACTTGCTAATTAGGCACATTAAATAATTCACTCTCAAAATACAATTAAAGTACCCACATGTGCATTTGATTATCTCCTATTCCTCTACTCTAGACTGCCCTTTGCATTTTTTCTACAGATATTTTTTCACTCTTATAACTCTCATGTACAATCTCACTGCTTCTAAACTTACAGTATTATAGAGACAGCCAAACATACCCGCAACAGGAAATGAACTACAGTTCTGATTTTATCCCAACAGGAGAAAAGATATGTTTATAATTTCCCAGTAGGAAATCAGATCTCTTTCACTGCTTAGCTTGACAAGATGATGGTATGTCTTTTCCCTCTCTATTAACTCAATATCAAAATAATGGTAACTCAGAGTTAAATAAACAGGAACACACTTCTCACGTCAATCAAAACAGATGCTAAGTTCACTTCTATTGTCAGTTGCGTGGAAGTCAAATTCATTACTGAATGTATAATTTTATATCCTCGCCATCAAAATCAAAGAGGAAAAAAAATGCCAGGTTATAGGTTTTATCATATTTCATTTGCAGAATTATATTTTTCTAATTTTTTCCCAATTGTTCTCGTCCGATGGGACCCTCCCTCATTCTTGGCTCTGTGATTGTATATGAAATAACTGCTCTCCTGCTTCTATTTACCTAAACATGGGAGCACAGATGTGTGCAAAAATATTTTTTTTAATCTAATTTCCAGACTCAGAAAGCCCTTGTGTAATTTGCAGAGGTAGCTTCAGATTAATTGTCTTCAGAGATACATTTTGATGCTTTCCAAGTTGAAACATATATTCTAGATGACTAATGATGCAAGCCTGCTTTTCCCCCAGCAACATGAAATGGACTTTACAATAGAAGGAGACTGATTTACTGACAACACGTCCCTGGGTGAGGGGGATTGCTAAGTGCCTCCATATGCGCTGTATTTATGCTCTTTCCAGGAGGCTTTAATCAAAACAATGTCCAATGCAAAGACTCTTCCTGGGAGAGCTATAGGATTAAGACAGAAACCAGAAATTGGTGCCCAAAGCTGACCTGGACTTCTATGAGGCAGCCATGGATTCTTTATCTGGAAAGGTCTATCCTGGGGAAGTGGCCATATGTTTTGTGGTTCAGGACTTAATAGGGAACCCTGCATTACACCTTTGAATTTATTAAGTGGGCACAGAGAGAAGTTGACAGACTCCATGATGCTAGATATCATAAGGAACAGGAAAAGGGTAAAGAGAGAGAAAGGGTGTCAGTTATGTCTGCCAATATCTGTCTATCTACCTATCATCTATTCAAAAAAGTATGCATCCATATAACTCATTTATCACTGAGATGATTTTGGATAATTTATTACGTAGAAAAAAATTTCTCCACCCAGGGCTTGTACTTCATAAATAGATACTACTGACTACCTTAGTAAGATAATGAGTTTGTGTCTTAAAGTGTGGCCAAACATTTTTTAGCTCTCACTGAAAATACTTTTGGAAAATAAAGTGAAGATTCAATCAATCTCCATGTTCAAATTGTGCTCCTGTTTTTTACTGTGCGTTTTAAAATGACCCCTGCTGTAATTTCTGACTTTACATCCTGTCAATGAGCCTGTCGTCAGGGTAGAAGGAGGTCCAAAGTTTGCACAATCTGCTGAGACAGCCAGAGCTACGAGCCTTAGTTAGAGCTTAAATTAGAGTAGAATAAGATCTTCTGGGAACTTAGATGTGGACCTCTTCACATGAGTGGCCTCTTGAAAGTGCCCACATGGGGGCTGGTAGATAGCTCAGTGGTAAAGTCCTGTGCAAGTTCAAGTCCTAGATTTGATCCCTAGCACTGTAACCACAATAGCAGTAATAATAATAATAATAATAATAATAATAATAATAATAATATAAAAAATTTAAAAATAAATAATTTCCCACATGGTTAACAGGATGCAAGATAGCTTAGAAGAGTCATTATAATCATGTCTTCCTGATAGTTTCCATAGATGGGCTAGACTGACAACTATAAATAATAAGTATATTTAATGTTATATTCAATTACATTTTTTTCTTAAATAATTCTAGATCACATAAATCACTTTTGCTTTTGATCTTCTGAGTATTGATGTATTAAAACCAATTTTAAAATATATTGATTAAAATGGACCTGTTAGGCACACAACTCTCCTCTACACCTCTAACTACAGGTAGAAGGAAGAGAAAATTTAAGTTCACCTGTGTCAGCCATTGCCAGATTATCCAATCTGATAAAGGAGACTCAGCAAAATCTGCACTGACATATAAAACTGACCAACAAAAAGACCACTGTAAGGCTATAACCCAAAACAGCCGATTAGCAATTCCTTCAGATTCCACGTGAAGCAAGGCAGCCGGTCTTGGTTTTACTCTCCTGGGGCTATTCAAATCTGGTCCACATTCATTAGTTAGGAAAATTGAATAATGAATTCATTTAGCTCTGGCACATTAACATGTTATGGCAAAACTACTGTGTTTGGAAACAAACTAATTCGGGTTTTACATAAGCTCTCTCTGTCAGCATGTTTTTATCAGGAAAACGAATCACCAAAGTGATAGGTAGTAAACAGAAGTGCAAAAATAAAACCCAGAATGTAAGAAGAGCAAAGTACATCTGTGAATGTACAATTAATTTAGAAAGACACCAGTTGCTGGAAAATTGAAATTTTATTGCCTATAATCCAGAAATATGGAATAAAATTCACATTCTCTAACGCATTGTAGTCTCCTTGTTAGAATTTTTTTTTTTTTTTATATCTGGATGTCTGGATGTATGATGACTAAAGTGGAAATTTCTCAAAGAAATGCCAGTTTAAAAAATGCTTTCAGTTAAAGCAATTGGTTTGGTAGTTTTGAGATATTTGTTTTTGACAGTGAATGCTAATATAGTGCTGCCAATCTTGAGAGGCTATTTTTTTAAGGGGATCCTATAGAAACATTTAAAAATTATCATTATAGTATTATAATTATAAAACATAAAGTAGAAATTACTATCCACCTAAATAAATACTTAAATATGACCAGCTCTTGGGGTTGATGGAGGGAGATTGATCTGGTTTGGTTGGTTTACCTGTATCTGTGGTGTAAATACATTTGCCATAGCTATTTCAAACTACCACCCCTGACATTATAGTTTGTGGAATTGGAAAGAGTTGTATAAGAGCCACCATTGTGTAGTATTTCTACCATGGGGAAACAAATAAAACTAAAGAACATCTCTAGCATGTAGTACAGTAAAATAAATTAAAGGCATTATAAATTGTTGACTTTTAAATATTTACACATTTTAGTATAATACCACAAGGTAATATTGTGTAATAATAGGTCATTTTTAGTAAAGGCCATGTATACCAATAAATTTTAAAAATTATGAAACTTAACAATCAGCTGTTGTGAATTAGTATGACCCAGCTCCAATGTATCATGGTAAGACTTTCCAAAAAGACTTCATTTTTAAAGGATTAAAATCAAAAGAACCTTCCTTTCGTTTAACATCTGTTATGTCTCAATCGATACTTTCTAGACATGCTATTTCTTTCAGCACCTCCCTCACTTAACATCTCTTAACATCTCTTCTAACACATATCTGGCAAATGAGACTCAAGGATGAGATGAGTGATTCCCAGGAATGAGCATATTCTTATGGATCCTTAATATTCAATGAGCACAGTTCCTCCTCTGCAGGTCATACCTGTCATATTAAAAGCATGTCCAGCTGGGTGTGGTGGCACGCTTCCATAATCCCAGTGGCTCCAGAGGCTGAGGCAGGAGGACGGGGAGTTCAAAGGCAGCCTCAGCAAAAGCAAGGTGCTAAGCAACTCAGTGAGATCCTGTCTCTAAGTAAAATACGAAAAAGTGTTGGGGATGTGACTAAGTGGTTGAGTGCCCGAGTTCAATCCCCAGTACCAAAAATTAAAAATAATAATAATAAAAAAAAAGTGTGTCTAGTCCAGGCATTTCCACATTTGGCCTGTCCCATCTACGTGCCCTCAATGCTGCGCCAAGAACCCACCTCTAATGTACACTTGACGTAAAAATCAAAAATGAAAAGAGGCACTATACTTACCTATTTTTCTCTTCTTCTGCTCTATGCTTTTTTGTGAGTGGCAAAACAATAACTACAAAATACATTTTTTAAAAATAAATGGCTCATTTAACTCAGGATTTCCCAGAGCCTCTTATCCATCTTTGGAAAGCTTACTAGCATGTAACCTAACACAATGTCTCCTGACCCACTGTGGAATGGATTATCTCATGGGTGACTATGGCCATGCATGCTCTGCCCCCTCCCTTCTCTGTCCTCTCTTAACTATTTTGTACTGTCTTAACAAAGACAATTATGATATGACATGGGTGATTACAGCTTAGGGTCACCACTCATCCTGAGACAGCTACCATTTTAGTTGTAGTCCTGGTGCTGTTCTTAACAGTGTTCTGTCCAATCTCCAAACTGTCCGGTTTGGATGATAAATTGGATGGCCACACTGCTATAACACAGCAATGATTTCCTGCTCTCACTCTAGACCCTCTTGTTTATCTCATAAGACCTCCAAACAGTTTATCTCAATCTTACCTCCTTAGAACCTGCACCCATTGTACAGCTGTTCATGTTAATGGCATCTCCAACTTTCCAAATTATTGAGAACTTTTAAAAAAAAAGAGTCCTTCTATCTCTTTCACATGAAATAATTTATCAATTTCTGTCAATTTTCCAAGGGTTTATATCTCAAACTGAGCCCAGCTATACTCCATTCCCTCCTATGGTTACTACCTTAGCTTAATTTTACCTCTGGATGGCTGAAAATGGTTCCTTACTACCCTCATTATCTTGCTTCTCACACTTACCCTGTGTGATCTCATTGGAGTTAGAGAGAAGACCATGCAAAGATCTCCTTGTGACACTCTCATTTAGGATGCACATGTTGCATATTTGTTGAAGAAAAGAGCAAATGGATATTAGAATAATCTTCTTCAACTTGTCATTATTTATACTAAAGGCCTATTTAAAAGTATATTCTTTCAATAACCCCCCTCTATTGCCTACAAAGCAAAGTCCTTTCTCTTGTTAAACTGAAGTAAATTTGGTCTAAATCAGCCTCTGTACTTGAGTGGTAATATTTGGCCCAAAGTGGCCTCTGTTTTAGCAACTTGTAAATATGCCCTTGTAACTAAGTAACTAAACCTCAGCCAATCCCAAGCTCCTGGGCCATCAAACCAAAGCGAGTATATGCTTCATGCTCTTCTGCCTTCATGTTCTTAGTCCTGCCATTCCCCTGACACAAATCATCTTCCTTTTTCTTCCTTTCCCCATCCCACCAAACTAGGATGTGACAAGTAGACAAATAAGAATGACTACGGTGGGAAGGGAAAAAATCCTTTACCGCATTTAATGTTGATGCACGTTACTAAAGTTGCTGAAGTTCTATGTTCTGTTGTTTCCATGGGTAATCAACTCTGCTTCAGGGGTAGAAAGAGTAGTTTTATAAACAATGCACCTCATTTTTCTAAAATGAATATAGATTAAAATATACCCACAGAGGTGATATATTACCTCAGAACATCCCACTTTTCAGTGGCTTTTAGTCTTGAGTTTAATATGAACTACTCCACAGGATGAATTCAGTGTTATCTTTTTATGGTTCCATCACAATATTTCTTCCTATAACAGCTTCATAATGGATACTATTTTTAAGAGCCATTCCCAGAAGAACATAAGGCTAAATATTCAAAGATAAGGCTCTTAATATTAAAAGACAGGAAAAAACTCAAAGAGCCCTTTTGTTTTACTTGTCGAATCAGGAGCCTGGATAAGAGTTAGAACCAACATGAATTATTGTTGAAACAAATAGAAATCTAGCAAGTATGTAATTATTTTACTTGTGTATTTAACGTACCTTTTTAGAATTACTTAGGGAAATTATACCAACTACTTTAGTTCCACTTAAAATTATTTAGCAGACTTTGGGAGACAAATTTTATTCTCAGTGATTTTCTTCTGTGACTTCCTTTGTAAAAACAAGAATTTTAATTCTAGGAGTAAGTACAGACCTGAACTTTGAAGAGGTCAACTGTAGTTCAAGATTTAAAAGATAAAATGTTTAAAGAGCCTTGAGCTTGGTGTAACACATGTGCTTCTTGCATCTTTTTTTTTTTTTTTGTAATAATACCTCAGAGCAAACAGAACCAGCTGTGTAAATGAAAAATTCAAATTATGTATGTTGAGAACAGCCTCTAGCACAGCAGAATTCAGTCACAAGGCCACCTTTTTCTTTTGGTCACTGAATGCAAACAAACTATCTTGAACCGCATGAGTACCTAAAGTCAGAACATCTCTGATTAAGGACAAAAACAAATGTGTCTCCAAAATATTTCCTGGCAGAGCTAAATTATACCAGAAAAAAGTAGTATTATATATACAATGTTAGGTCAACACACATACATAGATGGACAGTGAATTATGTGTCTTATACTATACATATTAACCTTTATCCTATTACAGAAAATTATCAAGAATAAACACACACACATATTCCATATATTCCAATATGCACACATACAATATATTGAAGTTCATTAAAAATTGACTTGAAACCTTGCACCGTGGCACATGCCTATCATCCCAATGGCTTGGGAGGCTGAGGCAGGAGGATTGTGAGTTTAAAACCAACCTCAGCAACTTAGTGAGGCCCTAAGTAACTCAGTGAGACCCTGTCTCTAACTAAATAAAATATTAAAAAGGGCTGAGGATGTGGCTCGGTGGTTAAGTGCCCCTAGGTTCAATCCCCAGTACCAAAAAAAAAAATGATGTGAGAATTTTAGTGATAGTTTACTAGCTAAATTATAAGTTTTATGCATTAATTCCAGTCAAATAAACTGACTATAACAAATAAAGACATACTTTATTGTATTGAATCATAAAATGATGTCATTTTCCTGTGAAGCATACAATTTTGAGAGATTAGCCTACACGCTTTTATTTTAAAAATTTTTCATTTGTTCTTTTTAGTTATACATGACAGTAGAATGTATTTAGACATATCATACGTACTTGGAGTATAACTTGATTTTTATGGCTGTATATGATGTGGAGTTATACTAGTCATTTATTCATATATGAACATAGGAAAGTTATGTCTGATTCATTCTGCTGTCTTTGTCATTCCCACTCCCACTCCCTTCTTCCCACTCTACCCTGTTCAATCTGGCCAACCTTCCCCCAACCCCTGCCTATTGTGAGTCAGCATCTGCATATCAGAGAGAACATTCAGCCTTTGGTGTTTTGGGATTGGTTTATTTCACTTAGCATGATAGTCTCCAGTTCCATTCTTTTACTGATAATTATCATAATTTCGTTCTTTTAATGCTGAGTAATATTCCATTGTGTATATATACCACATTTTTTTTATCCATTCATCTGTTGAAGGGCACACCTAGGTTGGTTCCATAGTTTAGCTATCATGAATTGAGCTGCTGTAAACATTGCTGTGTCTGTGTCACTTATAGTGTGCTGATTTTAAGTCCTTTGGGATATAGCGAGGAGTGGCATAACTGGGTCAAATGTGCTGGTTCCATTCCAGGTTTTCTAGGGCATCTCCATACTGCTTTCCAAAGTGCTTGCACCAATTTGCAGTCCCACCAGCAATGTGTGAGCTACACTCCTATCTTTGAACCTAGTCTGTATACAAAAATCACTCCTTGAACGTAAATGACATGTTTTGATAAAGCAGGTTACGTGAATGCTGCCATTTGTCAAAGTTAGCAGCCATTCATTTTCAGTTCACACAAATATATTGAGCCAATCCAGGACAAACCTTAGGTTTTTTTCCTGCCCTACCCCCGTCCTCAGGTTGCAGGCATGAGCTAAAAGAGGCAGTATATTTATGTATCTCCCTTGTGTCTCTGGACTCCTCTGAAAAGAACCCCCATCGGACTATTTCCATAACACTAGAGAATGCTCCCAGCTTTTGTGACTAACTATGAGCTACATGATGGGCACATGGGTCACACTGTCATTTCACATTCCATCACCAATGCTCAGTCTCTCTTAGGGCCCAGTAGCCAACCCATGGAAGCTGCCATCCCCCTAGTGTTTTGCTGCAGAAGGGAGGGCCTTACTTCAGAGCGCCAGGGCTGCAACTCTTTATTTGGGCACTCTCACACAACAGATACTTCAGCACTGTTGGGTTTGCTGGGACATATGGCTGGAGTAGTAGGTCACAGATCTAGAAAAGAGAGCTCCCTTATGTGAACCCCACTTACAATAGGCAGATGTCCAAGTCATCTGATAAGTGGATTGGAGCAGTAGTTCCAAGGGTGGTACACATTGCCTCCATATCCAAGTGGCAATAATATGAGATAAAATATCTTGACCTTTATCATGGCTTATCCAAACCACTACAGCTCTCAAAATTTTGCAATGTGGCAGGCCTCTCTGTATTTCTAAAGTTTACCTCCTGGCTCACTGGTACCCTGCATGGGACCCTGTGGGACCAGATAAATTGCCACTTTCTGTTTACTGGATTTGATCAGCACAAACACAGGGGATCACACTGTGTTCTGCAGAAAGATCATCAGTGACCCTGGAAGATGAACTTTTATGCAAGTCAGACAGAGAACAGTTTATGACATCTGCTACACTTAGTTGTTTATCTGTTCCTCCTGCTATTATTTTATATGATTTTCTCATGATATTAAGTATTCTTTTAAAAATAATTTAAAAATTGATATATCAGATTCTGTCATGTGGTTATATAGTATTCATTAAACAATTCTCTAGTTACAGATTTTTAATTTTTTTGCTATTATAAAAAGGTGATAATAGATTTTTTGTATATAATTGTCTTCATTATTAATTCCTTAAAATAAATCCCTGGACATGAGATTACTGAACTAGAGTATAAAGATGCTTAAAGTCTTAGTTTGTCTGGCAAATTGTTCTCAAGAAATAGAGTATCAATTTATAATCAACTAATTGTGTTTAGTTGGCTCATTCCCCATACGGTAGCCAGCAATGACATTGATATTTTTATAACCTTTGCAAATTTGTTTCATTGTTCTAGTCCTGTAGGAGGACCTGTACTGTAGCCTCTCTTCCTTACTCTTATGTATCCAACCTGTCTGGTTTGAAACTCAGGAGGGTCTATGTAGGAACATTCTGGGAATGTGAGAACTGTGTACAGAAAGGAAATAATAAAATGTTTTTCACTTGGGGATCTAGAACTTAGACAAATGCTTAACTATCACATTTTAACTGTGTCTTTATTTTTCTCAAAACTTTTTTTTTTTTACTGTCTTCAATTGTAGAAATGAAATGGTGTTACAGGCAATACATGGATGAATCTCACAGTGTTGAGTGAAATAAGCTAATCAGAAAAATGCATGTACTATATTTATACAGTGTTTCACTGAGCAGAAGTTCAAAAGCAGGCAAAACTAATCAATAGTGATAGAAATGAACAGTGGTGGTCTTTGGTTGGGAGGATATTGGCTAGAAGGAGCGAGAGAAAGCTGTCTGGCTTGCTGGAAATAGCTTGCCACTTGAGCTGGAGAGGGTATTCATGGTGCACACAAATATTACAATTCATAAAGCAAGATATATGGACCTTACTGAATATATGATGTACCTCAATAAAATGTTAAATGAAAGGGAACAGTGTGTTTCACTACACGTCTTCTGTTCAACAAATATTAGAGAATTTTGTTTTTAAATTGGATGTTTCTGTTTTAATATTTATATAGCCATATAATCTTAAGCCTTGTTTGTTAACTTTTACTTCTGGGCTATTATCTCCTTATAGTTGAAGTTCAAGAATGATTATTTCTCAAGAGGCTCAAGGACTCACAGGGATAAAGGCCTACACAGTAAATTTTTTGGTAGAATTTTTTTATACCAATAAAGGCAGATATAGCAAATCACATATACACAAATACACTTGTGTGCATTTGTTCATTGCTTAGTTTAGCATCAGTGATTTCTAAGATGGGAAAGCAAGAACCATGAATTTTAATATTAACTATTCTAGATGATAATATAATAATAAGATCTATAAATTCACCTAATTATGAAGTTAAGTTACCCTAGGAGAGTAAGCAAGAAAGACTGAGTCTTCATGTCTCTGTAATTATTAGTAATTTTTGATGTTCAAGGACTTTGTATTTTTTTAAAAAAAAATATCATTTCCTTCCACTCTGCAAAAAAAAAAAAATCAATGGTGAAAATCTTTTGTTTACATTTTACTTCTTTTGTTAAGCAGAAAAATGTTGCATATCAGTTCTTCCATCAGAAAAGGAATTGTGGCCATGTCAATATAGCTGGCTCAGCAGAAAAGCAACACATTTAGAATATAAGGCATATTTCAAAGGGAACCTTTTGAAGATTTTTTTTTTCTAGAATGCTCCAAAGTCCATAGATTTGATTATATTTCCCAGGCTTGAATGTGTTTGACACATTGAAATACCTAATTCTTTTATGTAACAATAGATTATTATAATAGATTCTTTTTAGAATTATTTCTATGAGCAAATACCACAAGCCATTGAAGAAAACTGGCTTTTTTAAAAATTCCTTGCGATATTTGAAAATCATCAACTTCAAAATGCTTGCACAGGGACCTATTCTGCGGCCTTTAAATATGTTGAATATGAAATAAGCCAGTGGGGAATTGTTCCAAGATGATCTTTACTACTTTGCATGTCTAAGTATGGACCTTTCCCTTGTAGCCCTTATTAAGTCCCAAACTAATTTCTAAACATAATGGAATTTTAATCAGAATCCCTTAGGGGATTTTTGGAAATTGGAAAAGAATTCTAAAGTTCATTTAAAATAACAAATACTCAGTAGGTGGAGAATGTTTACATAAAAGAAAGGTAGGAGCTTACCCTAACAGATATTGAAATTGTAATTACGAGCCATCATTTACTGAACACTATGGTTATCTGGCTGCTAAACAGCAGTGGCAGTGGTTGCTGTGAGACTCAATAAAGGGCCACCTCTTGAGTGGTCCAGTCTGTCTGGTCAGTGTTGGTTGGTGTTTTCCTCCTAGAAGTGTAGCAATTTGTCCCCAGTGGAATATCCACAGTTACTATGTATTAGAAGTTGCTTTTTATGCCCTGATTGTGCCAATAAGGATCACAGATTTGCTGAATATTTGATTCTTTGTCATGGTATCCCACAATATGTTATTATTTTGGCCAATAAACTTTCTCTACACCAATAGATGTAAGACGATGATTGGTGTTCACGAGACTCAATGGTCTTACTATATATTCCATCACCCTTAAGCATTGTATTGATAGGATGACTAAGTATCTTGGTCTACCTAGGATAGCCTTAATTTATGCCTCTTGTTTTAGTGTAATTATTGGATATGCTCCTTTTTTTTCTCTTAAAAAGTGTCCTGTTTTGGATGATAAACGACTTGATCACTCTCTGTATTGACATTTCAGTTACAGCTTTAACTAGAAAACCACACTTGCAAATTTATGGTGGTAATTTATTGGATCCAGTATTCCATCTGAAACCATCCCCACTGTATGGTGCTTCCTCCCCTCCCCATAAATAGAATTAAAATGGTTTGGGAACCAATGGATATAAGGGAGAATGGGATCTTTCACTATTATACTTAATGATCCTGTTACATAACTTCCTGTTTCCCACACCCAAGACTTGGGTTCTGCTAGTTGGAGATGTTATTGCTCAAGGAACCTGACTTGGTTATCTATTGCTCTAGAAAAAACAACACTTAAGGGCTTAAAACAGTAATTATAATTTATTATCTGTCATGATTTATTTGAAATAAGAAACTTGAGTGTACCAAGTGATCTAGTTTGTTTTTTCTCATGAGATTGTAGTCAGTTTATAGCTGAAGCTGGGTCATCTCCATGGCTTCTATATTCACAAGATGGCTCTTCTGGGACAACCAGAACAGCTGGAAGCAGTAACATCTGCAGTCTCTTCACATGATCTTTCCAACACAGCAATTTCAGGGTAAGCGGACTTCTTACTTGACAGCGCAGAGGTCCCAAAGTGTGTGAAGTGAGGATTGCAGAGCAGAAGGGGAGATAGAAAGAAGCATATGTTGTTCAAAGCAATGACAGATGTTTTCTCAGGGTTTAAGGGGAAGAAACAGATCTGACTTCTTGATAGGGGAGTGTGAATGGCACACTGGAAGATGACCTTGGAGAATGGAATATATATTCATTCAGCAATAAAATCTATAGGATGCAAAATACTTTCACCAGTCACACTCAATTCAAAACTAAGACTCAGAGCCAGCTCAACAGGGCTCCAGGATTAGAAGGGTTCTAAGCTTGGTTTAACGCTCCATTCTTGCCATCTTGAAATTCTCTGTACATTTTAAACAAGGGTCCTCCATTTTTGTTTTACATATTATGTCACTGGTCCTGTTAAGAGGGCTACCTGGCTATTTCCAACTCTATTCTCTAGGCAAACAGATAAGAAAATAGGGTTATGTTGTTTCCTGGAGTGGTCAAAATAATATTGCAAAAACTAGGCAAAATAATATTGCTGAAAAACGATAGAGGTAGAAAGGAGATATATACTGGTTCCTGATAAACTACATAAAACCTATAAAGAAGTACCAAGAGAACATGGCCCTTAGAAACAAAGGTTCCCTTCACTCCACAAAATGCCACTTGAAAATAAAAAGACTGGATGGTGGAGGAATGAGAAGTGACATGTAACTGCATTTTATTTCTTGCATTTCATGCATATTTATTCTTTTTTCTTCTCCCTTTATCCATTTGTATGTATTTATGTACATAGGTCTATGTATATATGTGTACATATTCATGTTATTAACCATTAGTGGAGCCATTAGACCAGAGGTTGCAGAATAAAAAGACAGGATTAGGACAGCCCTAAAGAAAGACATGGAGATCATTTTGAATTATGGACCATGATGGCTATTGTAACTAATGACAATTTGGGTTGATTCTGGGGAAGTAGTAAGCATATTTTCAATTGTAAGAGGGTTAACTGAATTATATATTATATTTTAATTGCGCTCTCTCTCTCTCTCTCTCTCTGTGTGTGTGTGTGTGTGTTTAAGTAGTGAGCTGTGGTATAAATTTGTCTTTTAGGTCATGCAGCATATCTGAGGAACTGCATTTGTGAAGTGCTTTATCTTATGTGGCCCAACTTAGTTTCAAGTATAAAAGCTGAAAATGTCAGATAGTTGCTTGCAGCAGAGGTGTGTGCACATAACAGAGGCCTTGTCACTCATGTATGGAATTGAAAGTTAGTGATGCAAAAAATCCATTCTGGTGATGGGTTACAGGAGTGGCAATAGCTATATTCATAGTTTCCAATTCTGGGGTATCATTTTCGGGTGCTATTTTGGGCTGAGAAGCTTGAACCTTGATTCTCCTTCTCTCCACATCCTTTGAATAAATTTCCTATCTTCTAATTTCAACCAGAGTCAACTTCTGTTGTTTGCAAATAAGAACCTGAATGGATACAAATGGAAAGATGGTTATAAAATATCCATGAAATTAGGATTTTTAAGAGTTCAATATAACTTCATTTTTAAGAGTAAGGAAGGGACGGTTTTTATATAAAATGTAATAATACAAGAAATATGATTATTTCTGGCTTGTATAATCACATGTGGTCCTTCTCTTTCTCCTTTTCTATTTTCTGTATTTCTTGTTCTCTCCTTTATTCTCTTCTTCTTCATCTTTCCTTCCTGCTTTTTAAAAACACCTTTTCTGATAGTCATTTAGTATAAACATAATAAAACATTTAATGCCTGCTAAAATATGAGGCAGAGGGAGAATTTACACATTTGCACAAATCAAAGAGATGGGTGTAAGTTAGCATAGAACCCCAGGTCTTCATTCAGGCAACAAATAGATATGTGTCAGGTGCTGTTCCAGGCACTGGCAAGAGAATAATGAAAGAGACGGATAAAGTCCTTCCTCTGCTGAAAGCTTAAATTCTACTGGGAGAGACAACCAACCAAGTAAACCAATAAATAATATAATTTCAAGCTAAGAACAAAAGAACAGGATTATACAACAGAAAATGTTATGGGGTACAGATATGGAGGTCAGGGGAGATGCCTAGTGAACTTATCATTTCAGCTGAAAGCTGAATGACAAGAAGTAGTCTTATATGGGAGGATTTGGCAAAAAAAATTTCAGGAATCATGAACATTTAATGTAAGGCACAGAAGTAGATATAAGTTTGACATTTGCAAGGACCAGCAAAGGCCTATGAGACTGGAACACTGGGGTGGATAGATGATGAACTGTGAAATATTATCAGAGATGTCGGAAGGGACCAGAACATGTGGAATGTAATGTGCTGTGATTTTTCAAAGGAGCGCAAGTTGTAGCCATTAGACGATTTTCATTCGTGGGATAGTAAGATTCAGGAATGAATGAAGATTAGTCTCCTGGGCTTCACCAGAATCACCAGGAGTCTTTGTTAAAACACAGATTATTGATCTCTGCCCCCAGAATTACGGAGGTTTTCAGAATTTGTATTTTTATCAATTTCCCAGGTAACACGGATGCTGCTGGCCTAGGGAACACACTTGGAGAACCACTGGTCTTGTGGAGGGTGGTAACTGTGGGGGTGAAGAGAAATAAACAGATGTGTTAAACATTTTGAAAGTAAAATTACTGAGACTGATTTAGTGATCTGAAGTAGAAATAGTGAAAAGAAAGGAACAGAAAATTTCTAAAATGGGACTTGAATTGCAAGGTGAATGGCCATACCAACTACTGAGATAAGAAAAACCGGGGATCTGGGCAAGGGTGGAGGAATATATTGGGATATTAAATCCAGAATTCTTGACTTGCTATTGTTAGTGTGTTGCATTTTTGTTTTTCGGTTTAACAAGTTGAGATAACAAAAAGAGAGGGGTTTTGAAGTCTATAGGCTGGATGAGATGTTAGAGGGGAAGATACAAATCTGTAAGACATCAGCATATAGATGAGGCTGAATGATAATATACAAAAAAGAAAAAAACGAGCTCCAAAGAAAGCTTTGAAGCACACCACCATTTCTGGAGGTTTGGTAGAAGAGGGCAAAGAACTCTGAGAAGGAGTGGCCAGTGAAGCAGGAGAATGTGGAGCCAACCAATGCAAGCAAGGAGTAAGGTGGTCCAGGAAGCAAGAAATATTTGGATACTAAATGCTGCTACCAGTGGAGGAAGATGAGGGGGCTACAAATGCCCATTGCATCTGGCAAGGAGGGCGCCATTGGTACCCTGACATGGGTATATTCAGTGATCTCAAAGTATTAGAAGTTGATTTTATTGTGTTGGGAAGTGCAAGGGACAGAAAGCAAAAGCAGCGAAGGTAGCCATTCATCCAAGTTTGGCTTTGGACAGAGAAAATAAGACAAGGTAGCCAAGGAGAATAGGGTCTCAAAGGAAGAGGGCTTGCTCACTTGATGGTGCTTTTAACATTAGGGATTCCTCAGCAGACATGAGCCTGTAGAAGAGGACATTCTGGCCAATCACAGCAGGAGCCAAGTCCTTAAGCAGGGAGAGGAGTTTCCTGATTCATACTGAGCCTGTCCGAGGGAGCAAGTAGAGTGTAGCATCACCTGAGGAAAAGTCACTGAAGGTAACAGGACATTAACCTGCAGTATCTTTGTCAGACAAAGTGGGAATCCATTGGAAGAAATGAATTAATAAAAAGATAGAAGAACAGAAAGAGAATATCCACTCATCAAAGTAAGCAAGACCCGTAGAATTTGTACATACCCAGATTTTTGGAAGCAACAGGCAAACTTATTTAATACACAGTGAAATTAGTACATTTTTAGAGGCATAGAGAAAAACAAGATTTATTTATAATGTGTGTTATATAAATAATCAGGGTAGAAGGGGTTGGCATAACACTTTTTTTTTTTACTTTTTTCATCTTTAAGAATAAATTAGTTTTTTAAAAGTCCCTGTCATCCTTATTTCTGAACTTCCATGATTTGTGATTTCATTAGTTAATCTGGGAACAGAATTTAAGCATCTAATCAAAGTGGCAAGAGTTATGCACTTTAATTTAAAATATTTTAATACTCAACTTGCTATTCAAGATAAACCAAATGGCCCAGGATTCAGATGTTTTAATAAGTTTCATGTTATTATACTATTAGCCACCTGCTTATGCAGCAGACAAATCGAAAATCCAGGAATATGTTTACATCAAATATTCATGGAAATCAAATAGAAATGTATTCTTTAGAAAAATAGTCCATACCTCTAGGTATTCAACAACACACAAACCTATTTTTTTTAAGATTTGTGTATGTTAAGGGCATATCACATACAATTTACTTTGTTCTATGTATTATCCACTATGCTGAAGGTTTTGACTGATACATTCAAAATATTGTCTGTCCTTTTTCTGTGGGAAGCTACTAGTAGCAAGGGGGGCATTTACAGATAAATATAATTTTTATTCATGAGCTATTTCTGTCTTATTCTCTTGCTTTAGATCTTTGTGCATGTGACAGGTTCAGAGGTTTAGTCTTGATAAGCATGCAAAAATAGAGATGTTTATTTAAACCTCTTGCATTTGCAAAAATCTAGCTAGTGTCTTTTGAGAACACTCTTTCTTGGAAGTCTGCCGGTACCTCTGGCTTGCTTTCCTAATGGCAATCCTAGGCGAATTGTCTCTCATGGAATTTTGTCGCTTCTTCTTTGAGCTGCTGCAGCAAAGGAGAGCTGTATGCTGTACTGAGTGAACATCCACGTTTTGAAAGAGAAAGAAAAGAAGGACTGCATTTTTAGCATGGGCTAAAATCAATAAGATCAATGGTTATCTAGGGACAAAAAGAGGGCTGTAGTTTCAGACTTGAGATATTGAATTATTATAAAATTCGAGGGACATTAAGGCTTTCAAGTTGTTAGTTTTTAGCATTAATACATTTAATACTTTAAATTAAAAAGTATTTTCTAGTTCAAACACATTGCTTCACATTAATCTAATTTTTTGATATTCATTCATCGAGTTGATGTTAATTGTTAGGTGCTATACAATGGCTTAAGCATTTGGGATCCATTCATGGGAAACTTATGTAAATAACTCAAAAGGGAGCTCTTTACAAGGATTCATTCTTTCCCCACCTACCAAGTCAGGTACCTTTTTCTGTGCTCCCATGGCAACAGATTCATTATTTATCAAAAATGTATTGAACATTTTGCTAATCCAGTATTTCTGCAAAGCAAACAATTGCAATTTTAAAAGGTCCAGGGACATATAATAAGCTTTTATTTCCTATGCAAATGTCTGCTAGTTAGGCTGATGTTGGCTGACCCAGGTTGGTTTTGCTGAGCTTGGTTCTCAGCTATGAAATTGGTCCAGGTTGGCTCCATTCATATTTCATCTTCCTTAGATCACTGGATGCCCAGGTTTCTTTTCATGGCTCTTGCAGATGCACAGAGCAACATGCAGAAACATGCACTGCCTTGCTATCGGAGCCAGTGAATCAGCTCTGCTGCCCTCATTCTATTGGCTGAAAAAGACACACGGCCACATTCACATCAATAGCATGGGGAAGTTCACACCTTTGGAATCAAGTTGAGATGGAGGAAGTAGATATCTGTTGACCTATCATCTGTTCTACCAGAATGACCTACTATGTGCTCGCCATTTGTAAGCTGCTAAATTAAGGCAAAATTTTCAGTTTTTCCCCCCCTCATTAAACAAGTAAGCCCAAAGTAGTAAATCAAAGACAAGGTAGGTAGGGTTAAGAGTTTGGGCTTTGAAATCAGGCATTTCGTGAATCCTGGCTGATTTTATTCATTCATGGCTGATTTTCCATTTATTAAATCTGTGATCTTAGATAATTTTACACTCTCTGAGCCCCTTACTTTTACGCCTGTAAATTGAAGGGAATAATAAGGTACTTGGGCCAGACAGTTCTGATGACAAATAAACAGATAGTGGAAGTAAAGTGTTTAATTCAGACTCTGGCATGATATAAAGCTTAATAGATGAACACAATCATCATTGTCACCAGGTATCTCAAGTAGCCAAGGGGAACAGACTTGCAGTGGGGGATGGGAAGGAGTTAGGGTAAACCTTCTCGTAGGGACTATCCCATTGGATTGCACAAGTTGGTTGGCCTGTGTGTCTTCCCACAAAGTGTGAGTTCCTCAAGGACCACATTCAGTCCTCCCTCCCAGGCTGCAGGAACATGGCTGGCTCTCAGAGCATGTTGAGAATAAACCACCAAAATTCAGGTTCCTTCCTGTTCCTTACATATAGCTGTTACAACTAGCCTTGAGGAAATAATCAGCTTGTTTCCTGTTTGTTTTTATTTTGTTGTTGCTGTTGCTGTTGTTGGCAGACAAGAGACCATGGACATAATCATCTCCCAGGAGGCCTAAAATTGGCCCATAGTGATAAGCAGAGAGCAAGGGGATTTGAGTGGGGACAAGACCACCCGATCACCTGTCAGAGCCTCAAACTATTGCACCAGATCCTGAATATTTGACCCATCAAGCTCCATCTGATTTAGGGTGCTGGGGCGACTTGTTATTGGTGCCGCTGGCTGTCTGGGGTGAGATCCTCAGAACACACCTGGGCTCTTCCAAGCCCGTGGTAGAAGGGCCTATAGGGAAATTCAGGGGTTATCAAGAATCCCGTTCCTGGACCCCATACTTACGCTGCCATCTTCATGCAGTTTCTAAGCCTCAGTGGTCTCATCCCTGTGCAGTGCCCAAGACTACACTTCCTGGGCCAGCCCAGCATATCCTGAGCTGTCCTCCCAGCAGACGCTGCTGCTTGCTGATGCCTAGCCAGGGTGCCAGCTCATGTCCAGACCAGTGTGTTTGCTTTTTATCTCCACTCTGCTTAGTGAGACAAATTCGCTGATTATATGCTTGGATATCACAGCCATGTCAACTCACTATAAAAGTTTCTAAATGTTTGTTTTATTACTCAAGGAATCCTAAATAGCTGCATGGCAGAGTTCAAATTCTTTAACCCTTGGCCACCTTCCTGTATGTTGGCCCTCTGGTGAAATTCACACACTCTGACAGGCAATGGGACTGTATACTAGGGGCTCTTTATACAATCCCCAGCCCTTGCACTTACTTGTACAGCTCCTAACCTCCATCTCCACATGCACAAAGCCTACCCATCTTCTATCCTCCCTGATTCATGTCCTACACAAAACTTTATCAACATTCCAGAACATGCCTTGCACATAGTAGGTGTTCATTAAATATTTGCAGAATGAAGGCATTTAAACAAAAACTCTTTTCAGGATCTGGGCAGTGTTCTTTTATTGTTTAGTTCAGCCAGTAAAGACATAGGGTTCAGATCGCTAAAGAATTTTTATATAGTGAAGATTTTTTAAAAAATAGAAATGTGACTTTGGAAATTATGGTTTAAAGAAAAGATTAAATGAAGGATTGAGTGAGTGAAAGACCTATTGGGTATGTGGCAGGTTAGGGAATTCTGGGAGTTTTATGGGAAGGTTTTCTTCATGGGGTATGATTTTTCCTTTCTTTGTTCTTGTCTCAGGTCTAAGATATTATAGTTATCCTGATTCTGAAGTAAATCAAAACATAGCGAATTTTCAGATCATATTGTAAATGAATAGTTGCCAAGTCTGTGAAACAAGGTCTAGATAAGACAGATTTACTTTCCAGGCTCATGGAAGCAGCAGGAAGCTCAGAGAGATATATTCCAACATCTGTCACTTACAGGTGAGGACCAGGGGTGTGAGGATCCCTCTCAGTGTTCCCATAAGCAGGACAGGAGATTGAGTCTGGAAGTCTTTTGCACTCACCACTAGACCTCCCTCCTCTGGGTGGAGCTCTTTCTTGTGAATTCGAGGCCCCAGGAGAAGCAGCAGGAAGTGGAGGCAGACTTAGGGTGGAGCTGGAAGTCGAGATTAGAAGTTCAGCTCTGACACTTTCTAGCAATGATTTTGGACAAGTCATCTGATTTCGCTGACTCTGCTTCCTCATTTGTTATATGGGAACAGAGCCCTTCCTGTATCATAGGGTTCCTACACCACTGGGTTTGCCCCATTTTTGTGCTTCACCCCAGGAGTCACTTGATGTTGATTTGTCCCAACCTTGGTAGTGTTAACCAATGGAGTTTATGGGTTACAGTAGCGTTCCTCAGGTTTCTCCAGGATAAGGTTCCTGATCGTCCCTTTATAATTAACTAGCAATTGGAGCGTGGGGAAGGATTCTTTGAGGGTGCATGAATATCCCTGTTCCTCATCAAATATATGTTCATGAATTTTAGCAACCATTGATAATGCTTGTCGGAATGTATTATCACCATGTTGGTGGCAAAATGTGAAATTCTAACCCCATCATTCCTTGCACATTCATTAGTTGTCTAAATTCTATTAATTTAACAGTGAATAAGACAGAGACTTTGCCTTAGGAACTTATGTAGTTTATTCCTTCTGCAGATATTTATTATTAACTCTAAGCTATGTCTTAGGGACTGTGGTGAAGCACTGGGTATGCAGGGGGCCAGACCCCAAGGTCTCTCTCTCCAGAGAGCTTACTGAATACTGGCACAGATAAGTCAATCAACAGGAGAGTAAGTCATTAAAAATGTGTGACATCTGCCAAAATAGATCTTGTAGACTAGAGTGTCAGGGAAGGCTTTTTAAAATGAACATAGATAGTATTAAATCTGAGACTTGTAGAAGAAGGCTGGAATGCTTAGGGGCTAAGAGATTCCATGCAAGGTATTCCCCACCCCAGGGGCAGATGCTGACAGTGATGCCCCTCAGGGAGACCATCAGTATTGCCTACTTCTTATTCAGTGAGCCTGTTGTGTAGGGCTTCCCTCCAACACCCTTCCTACCACCTACCTCTGCCATCAGGTGTCCTCACAGAACTGATGGCCACTGTGCCCATATTTCTGTCCTCATGGAGGGATACCATCAATCACCTTCGCCTTTCTAGGTGGAAACATCGCATGACCTTGACCCCTCATCACAGACAGGCCCTGCCAGAAAAAATATGTGTTTCTCAGTGGAGGGTTTAAACCTCACCCATGAGTTTTACCCTAATAAAATCCTAACTGGTATATCATACTACTTCTCTCTCAAGGTCTCCAAAAAGGCCAAGAATGATCGTGCCTGAGGGATCCTTAGCTCCTAAGAATACACAGGTATTCAGTGCTGGATCCCATTGTTATTTTCTTATTTAGAGACTGAGTATATTTGATGATTTTCATTAATGCAGCATAACATACCAACTATTAGAATAATATAATATGGCCTAATATAGAATGCTACTAGTATACATAGTATCATATCATATATTTTTTAATGTAGTGTTTATTAACTTAGCTTTTGGTGTCATTTCATACCATATCAAAAGAAAACTAACATATTGTTCAAACTCTGCTTTAGTTTCAAAAAAATAATTTCAAGAGCCAGAATTTGAATTTAGGTTCAAATGATAACTTTCAAAAGCTGACAAATATAAAACTTGAAGAATATATTTGTTCCTAATTTTTAATGATTATGGTTAGACTTCTCATAAAAGCAGATATTTGAAAATTGTTCCTTGTACTCTGTCACTTGGAACTGATTAGGCAAGGGGCAAGATAAACCCCAAACACATTAGATATGTTTTACTGATGTTTTGTTGACCATAAATCCATGAGACAGTAAGAGAGAAACAACCCGCTATAAACAGGACTTTACATATTCCTAAACCAAGATGACAGGATATTTCTGAAATGACTGCAGCTGTATGATATCACCATAAGGATATATAGTTTTCAGTAAGCTTGCTGAAGTTCATCCATCTAAATGAAGCTTACCCTCAGAGCAGTTACTGTGGGGGATGATGTATGCATTCACAGAGAGGCGTCATTTCTTAAAATATTCTGGAGTTCTGTTTTCAGGATGGTTCCCAAGATACAGTCAGAAAAAACTGCATGAGAATGATCAATGCATCATTCACTCTATAATTGTGTCTTATTCTAACCTAAAACCAAGATTTGATCCCTCATATTATTCTCCTTTTGTTGGACCTAATTTCTAAACCGGATTTCAAAATGGATCAGATTGCTTTATTGGAGGATGCTCCATCCAGAGTGCAATGCGTCCTTCTTGAGGTCCAGACCAGGACAAGGCTCAAGTTCACTGAGTTCAAGTTCACACTCAGGATGCTTCTTGGTCCCAGGATGAGGACTATGGAAGTCACCACTCAGTCAAGCTTTGGTTCCTTGGGTGGGTAAAAGAATCAAGGTCGGAGATCTCTGGGGAACAGAACCTAGTATATGACGTAATTGCTTCTAATATTTACTGAAGCTCAGAGACTAGTAAATCTGTGAGCCATGAGCAAAATGCAGGTCAGACCTCAAAGCCAGCTGCTGTTCAGAACGTGAACTTCTCATATCTAGCATGAGGTGTGCCCAACATAGTGTAGCTGAGCAGGCACATAGGAATCAGTAGATTTTTGTCTTTACCTGAGAGTAGTCTCAACAATCTCTGAATGTCTTAGGAATATGATTTTCAAGGGGACTTTGGAAGTATTTCATCATGGTGCATTAATTAATTAATTAATTAATTCACTCATTCTATCTTTTTACTGATTCTATGCCCATTATGAGGCAAGTGCAGTGCTAGGACTTGCAATTATGATAATAAATGAGACAGAGCCCTGATTGTGAATCTGTAGTGCAATGGACAGATGGACAATAATGAGCAACCTCTTCACCTGTGCATACAAGAGAGAATTAAGGAGAAAACACATTGTTTTATTTTTATCATCAGTTTTCCCCCTAGTTTTTAAGTAACTACCATGCTTTACTTGCATAGTAAAAATAAAATAGCTTATGTTTTAAAGTGCACATAGTTTATGGAGGGCAATTAGCCTTGTGGTGGAGGGAGACCTTGACTGAGAGTGGCTAAGTGGGTGGTCTTTGTCCAAAAGGTTCTTAATACTTCTGTTGATAGGTTTCCTTGAGCCCTGATGAAGCCACCAATGAAATCTTTGTTGAACAAAGTTCCAAGGAGGACATGAATCTAAGAAATAGGTTAGTTCTGCCCAGTTATCCATTGTCTTTAACAGACTCTGACTGCAGGTAGGGCTTCAGGTAGGATATTTTGTTGTTGTTGAAAATGACAGAAAAACAATTCAAATTGACTAATGAAAAAGGTAGGGGAAGATTTTTTTTTTCCTTATAGAACTGAAAGTTGAACAAATGACCGTGAGTGGACAGTGGGCCTCATCCTGCATGACTGCACTCTGGTAGCCCTGGGAGCTCCAGATCACTTCCCACCACTTGTTTGAATAAATCTTCTCCCCAGCTGCTCTCAGAATGGACTGATCAGGCATATGGCCCCGGAAGAGGGTCACTATAATTGTCCCTGTCTGAGTCACAGGCCCACCCTCAGCCAGTGGTGGAGCCAGAGAGAGCTGGACAGCATGAGAGGAAGTGGTGGTGGGGGTAGCCTCAGTACCTCAAGGAAATTAGGGGTGTTGTTTCCAGGAGAGGAGGGCGGTGGGTACTATAGAGACAAAGCCAACAGTGTCCACAGCATGATTTCTGAGGTTGTAGAGGAATATCTGAAATTAATGTGGTTGACAACAGGCAGTTTCTGATTTCTTCATAAGAAATGGAACAGAAATATTTGATGAGAAAAGGACATTGGTATGCAGGCTTCTTATTTGTACCTCCCTTTTACTGGCTGTGCAGACAGAGCTCACGGGCAAGGAGCCTGGTATCCTCTGTAGCTGGCTGTATCCATTCTGTTGGGTACCCCTGGATGTTGTCACACTCAGAGCCATCCGACCCAATCAGCAACATCTTTGCTTGACAAAGCATTTAGGCATTTGTTTTCAAAGAGAAGAATAGCTGTCAGAGGCTCACATACCCTGAGCACTTGTCAATCAAAAGACAAAAACAAAATTAAAAATCTGTGCTAGGATGGTTACTGGAACTGGCTAGACTGTTAGTTATGAAAGTATCCTTAGCCTGTCCTCTCTGCCATGAATGCTCCTAAAATTTCTGGGCAGATATCTCTGTTCACACTTGCTTAGTCACCTTGCCTATAGAAGAGACTTTCCCCTGTGTTCTGTAGCAAGAAGCAGGGGTGTCCCACCTTGTGTTACCTGGGCATGGTCAGGAATATACTCTCCTTTATCAAATGGAAAAACTATTGTCATTTAAAAGAAGCAACTTGTGAAGTACACAATGTTCTCTTTGGAGAAAAGTTTCATTGTATTTGCAGGAATGTAACTCTTTGGTATATAGGACACTGTCCACGGAGGAAATCTACAGCTGCCGTAGGTTGCTTGCATGGTTTGGATACAATCTTGTGGGGTTTTTTTGTTTGTTTGTTTGTTTTTCGTTGTTGTTGTTTTCATTTGTTTGTTTGTTTTGGTACTGGGGATTGAGCCCAGGGGTGCTTTATCACTGAGCTACAACACCAACCATTTTATTTATTTTTTATTTTGAGACAAGATTTCACTAAATTACTGAGAGTCTCATTTAAGTTGCTGAGGCTGGCCTCAAACTTGTGAACCTCCTGCCTCAGCTTCCTGAGTCTCTGGGATTACTGGCACGCACCACTGTGCCCGGCAACCTCATGTATTATGTACAGAAATATCAATTTTATCTACAAGGTCTGCAGATAGAAATGAATCAGTGTGCTTAAAATGTACCACATTGTCACCTGAGAGGATTCAAGGACGTCCTGGTGGGGAGAACCTCACTCAGGATGATGGGGTCCTTGACAAATGTCACAGAAAGGAATTTCAAATTGTATCAGATGGAGACCAAAACAGAAATTTATTTAGGAAAATAAGTATGTCCTTGAAGGAAAATGCAAGTGCTCTCTTTTAGGATCTCAGACTCTTCTTTTTAAAGGAACTTTTGTGAAAGGTTGGGCATGCAAAGGTATGTGGAGATGACATCAGTCTGGTGGTCACAAGTTTATGGTGACGTGGCAATTCTGGGGTCGATATCTTCTCCATTATCTGATCAGTTATCTGATAATGTTGGGAAATCACCCTAAATTATAGGTCTGGCATCTCCCTTTGCTCAGTCTATTCTATAAGGACATTTATTATTGGGATGATTAACAGTGCATAGGGCAATCTTTATAAGTGAGTGAATTTCCAGTAACTTTAAGATTGTGAGTGGAGATTTGTAGGTTTCCCAGAGATTTGAAAGAAACAGCCTTGGGGAAGACTGGCTTATAGTGTGAGAGGTCTAGGAGGAACAGTGTCTCTGGGAGTGAAAGTACGAGGAACTTCAGCACAAGGATTTTACATCAAAGTGTCCTTCCCTTTGTCTCCTTTATATCTTCTATTTTCTTTTTCTATTACACTTTATGATGAATAAGAAGTGGCAAAAATAAAAAACACATGGCAGGCTCCTGTCGCCTCTGTTCACACTTTCAAATCCCTAAAATCTAGAACAAGACTTTTATAGAAGTGTGCATACACACAACACACACATACACACCCCTCCCATGCAAACATGCACATCTGGAGAGAGACATTCACACAGAAAACCTTAAAACCCTATTGGTCTCAACACTTCACAATCTTCCAAAGTGTTCACTTTCCACTAGGATCTAGAACATTCTTTTATTTTTTTAATATTTATTCTTTAGTTGTAGTTGGACACAATACCTTTATTTTATTTATTTTTATGTGGTGCTGAGGATGGAACCCAGGGCCTTGTAGGTGCTAGGGGAGTGCTCTATGCTGAGCCACAGCCCCCACAACCCTCAGTCTGTAGAGCATTCTTTAATCCCATTTGTTACTGGTGGATCTCACAGCTCCTTCACCTCCCTAGGCCTGGTGTAGGAGACATAATGTAAATGACTCAGGACACTCTGTCTCCACTCTTGGGCGGTTTTCCAGGAAGCTGCCTGTGGGACAAAGGTGTTTTTATTCACTCAAAATGCTTCTGTTTAAATCCCTCATCACCAGTGGGATGGCATTTGAACGTGGAGTCTTGAGAAAGTGATAAGGTTTAAATGAGGACTTGAGGGTGGGGCTCTGATGAGGGGATTAGTGTTCATATGAAAAGAGGAAGTGGCAAGAGACAACATCCAGGCATAGCAAGAAGGCAGTCATCTCCAAGTTAGGAAGGAAGCGCTCACCAGAAGCAACCTATCAGCACCCTGCTTTTGGATGTCCCAGCTTCCAGAATGGTAGGAAATAAATGTCAACACAGATGCAACTTTTTTAAAAAAGTATTTTCAATCCAAGTTTTGTTGGATTCCCAGATGAGGAACCCGTGGACACAGAGGAGGGCTGATTGTACAAAAATTCAAAGGAACTTCTCTTTTCCTTGGTTCCCATCCCTCTTAACCTTACCCTTTTCTAAGTTCACTAATATTCTTGTTCCTGTAAAAGTGAAACACAATGGAAACCTTAATTGCTTTAAATGGTATTTGACTATGGGCATCCAGGATGAAAGGGACAGAAATTCACAATTCAGAGCATGGATTGTCTATCTCAGTCTTTAATTAACTGCACAAGCCTACCCACCTATACACCCCATTGGAACCAAAACAATTTTTAGAATACAGTGAATTTTTATAATTAAAAAAAAAACACCCAAACTGAAAATGTTGCAAAAGTAAATTGTCATTAACTTTAACGATGAGGCAGCTGGGAAAGTGGGGTTCCCCAGATGAAGCCACAGTAGGAATATTTAGATGGGTGGGTTTTCCCACTGCCTTCTCAGAGGGAAAAGTTAAACAGAATAATGTAATATTTAAACAGTGAATTTTGGCAACAATTAAAAAACAATGGAAGACGTGTCACCAGGCTGTCTGATTTATTGGGAATGTTCTCTACAACGAATAATGGTCAAGAGCAAACACAGGAGGAGGGTTACTGTGTCGGGGGTGCACAGGGACAGGAAGGCTTGGGCAGGAGGTAGCTCGATTTGGGTTTCCTAGGATTTGAGATGGAACTGAATAGAAGAAAGGCAGGGAGCTCCAGGTGGTGGGATGTCACTGGAGTGGTGCCATCTCTCTCCCCTATTAGCCTAACTTCTGATGCTCTACAAAACCCAGGACATGCCTGCAGTAGTAATTCTTACTTCAACGAATAAAAGAAGTGTTCCCAGGGCTAGTCGCTCTCTAAAGCTCAGGTCCTTTATATGATGACAATGCATTCTGCTGACCTCTTGAAATGCCCCTCCTGAAAGCAAGGAGGAAGGAGATACTAAGCCCCACTGTGTATACAGATTAACCCTCCCCAAGGGATTAATCCCCATAGCTGAGAAGCAAGCAATGGCAGTTCCATTTCACAGGTGACCAAAGGGAAGCTCAGGGACTTTAAATGAGTTACTGATGGTCCCTGGCAACATGAGGAGGAGTTGGGAATCAAATCCTCAAATCAAGTTGGGTCTCACGCCTTTTGTTGCAGCCTTTTGGCAGGAGGGGAGGGCATGAAAAGGTTGGGGAGACTCTGTACTTCCCAAGAGCAGCAAGCTGATGGCACTAGCTGGGTTGGACTTTGTAGTTCTTAAGGAAATTCCCCAGCTCTCTGGTGGATTTCAGTTGAGGTTCCTGATTTCTCTAGCTGAGAGACTCCAGTCTGGGACTGTTTACTGGTATCCACTGTTTTGTTTTAGTTGTGTTTATTCTCCAGATGGAGCTGGTGGCTACTGCTTTCTCCAACTTACCACCAAAACTGAGCTCTAAGCTTAGTAGGGGGACAAACTTTTCAGAATCCACTCAGGACACACATACACACACATATGTACATAATATACATATAATGATCTATATGTATATATATATATATATATATATATATATATATATACTGCATGTGTATTATATATGCACACATAGTATGTGTACATTATATATAATACAAATTATTACTTTTGGATAAACATGATGAAGACTGTGTCTTTTTGAAATCATGTATTCTCCCATATCGTTAACTTTTCTGCTATATAAATGCTATTAATTAAATAAGAATAAAGAGAAGATTAGTTAACAGGGGCAACTAGTGGTAATTAATAGTAAGCCTAACTAAACAGATAATATATGTAAGGAAAACATGACAGAGCAGTTCTCTTTAAATCTCTTTGCTATATTTTTTATGCTGTGGGCCCAATTAGTTACCCACTCCCCAGGCCCTCAGTTGATTTCTATGATTTAGAGAAATGAGTTCCTGAAATTTCCCCTTCAAATGGTTTCCAACTCAAATAGTTAGGAAATGGTTTGCACTAAAATTACCTCTCAGAGATTAAAATTTCCAGTGATGATATCAGGTAATCTGCTTAAAATCATTTTTAACCTGGATTTCCCCTCGATCACATTTGATTTATGAAACATTGGGTCTCCCCCGACCTCAGACTCTTATTGCTAAATAGGCAACAGGCTCTACTTGATCAGCCCTTCTGGTATACCTGTGGCGTATGTCATGTGCAGAGCCTGGCTGGCTTTCCCCAAATACTTCTGCAGGGCTCCTCCCCCACTTCCTTCAGTCTTTACTCAATGGTGTTCTGAGTAAGGCCACCTCCCATCTCTTTCCCCTGTCTTATTCTTGTTTTTTCCTAAGCACAAGTCATCCTCAGACATTCCACACATCTGACTTATTTACCCTACTTTATCTCTTTTCTTGCAAGGACCCAGCATTTCTAGTGGGCTCACTGTTGTATTTTCAGGACCCGAAGCCATGCCTGATACCCGTGAAAGGGAAATGAGATAGAGAAGTCTAATGGGGAGAAGAAAGTGCAGGCAGGCTTGGGGTGTCTGTGAAGGGACAGGACAGAGTTGATGGGAGGCCACCCCATAGACACTTCCTGATTTCTATCCCAAGATGAGGAATCTCAGAGTGATCCTGGGTTCTCTCTGTGCCCAGCATACACCAAGCAATGCACTAGCTTTGTGGTAGAGCATTGGGAAAAACAGTGCCTGTTTCCAGAGAGGTGACCTTCCAGTGGGCACGTGTACGTGGACAGAAAGAGGAAAGCAAAGCAGAGCCACATGGGAGCAACAGCTGTCTCATCTTCTCACCAAGCAAGGCACTTGCTTGGCATTGTTTTCTTTCTTTTCCTCTCAACCTGAATGTGTGAAAAAGCAATCCAATTGTCAGCAAAAGAGGGTTAAGAGCAAATAAACGGTCAAGAAACAAGAAGCTTTGTATTTTCTTTTCAACTTGAAATCATCCTTACTACTGCTGGTCAAATCCACTAAACAGACCCCCA
Source organism: Marmota marmota marmota (assembly GCF_001458135.2). Lineage (NCBI taxonomy): Eukaryota > Metazoa > Chordata > Mammalia > Rodentia > Sciuridae > Marmota > Marmota marmota. The sequence continues at coordinate 10,210,067 of NW_026000093.1, read as the reverse complement.
ACACCACCCCTGAAAAAAATTATAATGATTTTAATTTAGAAACAACCATAGCGTAATGTGACCCTCAGCACATTTGTCTGGAATAAATTCCTTAATAAACCCAACATGTGCATACCTATAACCATTTAAGTGCAAAAAGTACAAAAATCCATTTCAACTATTAAACTGGATTTTAAAGGCATCAGGTGGTGAATTAAATGTTGAGAACATTTGGGAATCCAAAATGCCATGCAGATCTCAATTCATAGGTTCTTTACACCAAAGAATTCTCAGCAGATGGAAGCAACTCTATAAACTCAGAGCGAAGGGGTCTTCAGGGAGTGGGTCGGTTTTACATCAGATGCTTGAATACTGAGATGCTCTGAGAAATTTGAAACATGGATAAAATACATCAAGCCTTTGTCCAAAGCAAATGGAGCAATTTTTCTGCAGCCACAGACACTGGTCTCACATTCCTAATCCATGGGCAGCTGTCAACTGACTGGGAGAAAATAAGAATAGCCTCTAGTGAAATAGCCACACGCCCATGAAGTTACTAAGTGAGCGGTTCACTGTTCTCCACCAAAATAAAACAGTCAGTACCTCATGTCCTTAAAGATAGGCTAGAACTCAAAAGAGAAAAGCAATAAAACTGAAACATCTGAAGCCACTGTGTGCCAGGCTGGGCTTGTGATGCACTCAAATAACTCACCTGACTGCTATAGCTCATCTATCATGAAAAGGAGAGAACAACTGGAAAAGGTTATGCATGCCTAGAAATCCCAGAAAATTTCAAGCTTATTTATCCATAAGAAGGTGAAACATGCTAACCTAAGCATTTTAGGAGCTAGTGTAATGAGAGGTCTCCCTCCCATTTTCCCTCCTTCTAATTGAACTTCCAGATGTTATCAATTATGAGCCACCACTGCAGTTTTATTCCATTGAGGGAGCAATTGCATTCATGCATGGCTTGCTTTACCCCCAGTTAGAAGAATTTCCAAAGAACAAGGGTGAACCCGTGGTTGAGAGGTCAGTGTGCATATACTGAAAGGGCAAAATGGGGAGTAGTTTCTGAACCAGATCAGCCTTGATGACAGCCTGCCAGGAGGGTTTCAATGGTTAGCATTCAGTTGTGCTATCTGGAGGATGCGTTTTCATATAAAGGACATGTTTTTACATTTTGGCAAAGAAAAGGGGTCTGCTACTCATTGGTCTTTGGACCAATATAAGGGATTCAAATCAAGATCTCAGCAGTAGTTTTTGTGCTCCCTCTCATTCCCAGCAGTTTCCCTCTGCTTTGGGCTAAGGTACACAACAAACGGGACTTCCCCTCTTTTTAAAGGAGTTGCGCAAGGAGTGAGAAATACTTGCTGGTAAAATCTGTTTGTACAGAGAGGTCCACATTCTGAACTCCCATTACCTTAACCACACTGTTTTGCTCATTTTCCAAGTAGGCAATCAAAAGCCAAGGCCAGTTGCCATGCGACAGAGACAGGAGAGGAGGAAGGAGGAGTTGTTGGAGGTTCTGTAGCTGTGAGGTGGGAGTTAGTGAGGAGTTTGGTTTGGATTCATTCATTCATTCATTCATACCAAAGATACATGTGCTCATCAGCCCCATGTCAGGTACTGAGCTAGGCAAAGAGGTTGAAGATGACCAAGATAGAGGATAAGTTAATTAATAATATAACTCCAGACTGTAGAGAGGGAGGTAAGCAGAGGTTGGAGATTAACACAAGGAATCTGCTTTCTCTAGTGGCAGGAAGAGCCCAATGAGATGACAACTTAAGTGACATATAGGATGATGTCAGTAACAGGATGAATGAATATCAAGGGGGAAATGGTCTATTAGGGATGAGCATCAGGATCCTGGACTCTGGGGAGTAGGACTAGAAGAATCTGGAGGTTCTTATATTTTATAGGGCAACATTCTAGCAGCACAGCGAGAATAGAGAGAATGAAGGGCGTAGGGAGTAGATGCCACAGGGTCTCCCAGGCAGGGGAATCAGTCCTTGAAAATGGTTACTAAGGTTCTTGAAGATCACTGGGCACCTATGGAAAGTGGAGTTATGAAAAGATCACGAAACTAGTGGTCATGGTTTCCAAAAATTGCCCAAACTTCCTTGGAGAGATTTCTTCATCTTTATCAAATATTTCATATCTGCTGGGATTAAATAAAAATAGTTAATGTGTCTTAACAGCAAAAAAGCAAACTCTGAATCAAAGTTTAAGAATCTGATTCATTTTTTAGACAAGGAACATTGCATAGATATGCAGACGCCCTATGACTTATGATGGTGTTATGTTCTGATAAGCCCATCATAGGTTGAAAAAAAATGTTAAGTTCAAAAGTTCATTGAATACACTAATCTACCAAGCATCCTAGCTCAACCAGGCAGCATGGTGTAGAGCATCCATTGCTTCCTTTAGTGATTGTGTTGCTTAGTGGGAGCTACAGCTGGCTGCCATTGCCCAGCACCTGCAGATAGTAACCTATAGCATGTTGCTAGTCTGGGAGAAGGAGCAAATTCAAAGTTCAAAAAAGGATTTCTACTGGATGCTTATTACTTTCACACTATGGTAAGGGTTTTCAACCACTGTAAGTAGATGACCATCTGTCATACAGTGTATGTGGACCAAGTTGCTTCTATTTCTGCATGATGGAAGTTTTAGCCTTGTGTAGTTCCATTGTTCCCTGATCCTAGCTCCTTCATGAGGTCAGAGCAGCAGAATGTCCTCTGTTCCAGCTGCAACTGTTGGTCCCCCTGCTCTACACCCTGGAGGGGGGAATCATATCACCTCACTTCTCTGGTTTTGTTTTATCCTGTACAATGAGCTGGAGAGGGTCAGTGGATTACTAATGTCCTTTCCAGAAGGACCCAGAAACTTGGGTTTTGCCTTGGTCATACGGGATGAATAGTTTTAAGTGACTCATTCTGTGGAAGGATTACAAATTAGTATGTGCCATAGTGTTTTACACTTCCGAGAGACATCTGCAATGCAAACTTACTGCAAAGAGCCATGCTAGATAATGAAAATTCATTTTTCTAAATATAGAATGAGTGTTAGGATGTTTTATTAAACTTGTGTTTGTGTTACACCTTTTCTTCTTATTGGATGTGTGGTTTGGCAAGTAGCTCGATCCCTCTTCCTCATCAGTAAGATGGACTGCAATGCACTTCTCAAATTCTTGTGAGAATAAAATGAGATACTATGACAAAGGGCTTCACATAACGTCCAAGACTTAGTGGCAGTTGTTTTCAGGAATGTGGGCTGAATGGAAGCTCATCTAGTAAAAGACTGTATCATTTTTTTATCCTCAAAGGTCTATGCCTGATGTGGTCCTGGCCACGTTCCATTCTGTCAGCTTCTGTCAACCTGAAAAGTTAATGAGACTCAACTTTCTGGGGCTCCTTTTCATTCAAGAAATATCCTTTTGGAGACTACATTTCCTTCCCCAACTAACTCCCTAGAGGCTAGTGCATGAAATGCCATTAAGTGGCCTCAGACCTCATCTGCCCCCAACTTGCCACAACAATAAAAACCCAGAATTTTCATGTTCTTCCCATGATATCCTAATGCTCCTAAACTAGTTTGTGCCATCACAAAACCCCCAGGCAAAGAGAACACTTACAAAGAAGGCTCTCCCAATTTCATGAATGAGGGAACAGAGGCCAACTTTGAGGCAGATGGGTTTCAGATATTAAGAGGAAGGGGTTTCTGAGACCCATCTTGGTCTGGCTTTTCCTTCTACTGGGTTTTTGCCAAAGCAAGCAGGGAATGACCTGAACACAGGAGAGAAAGCTTTGTGTAGGTGACATGTGCAAAGGCACACAACTGCTGCCACTTCATGGTGCAGTGTCTTCAGACCACTGCAGAAATAGGCAGACCTCCCAGTAATTTTACGGGCCACTCAGTACATGAGTCAGGTGTGACATTTTCAAAATGGCAGTGAGATCAGTCTTCTTTTCTGAGTAACAATCTACTCTGTTTTAACTGGAGCACCCTTAACCTCTTTAATCCTTCCCTGATGTATCTGCTGGTCAGAACACTAAGTACACCCTCAAGGATGGGACAGAACAGAGTGATACTGATTCATCAAATAGTCAAAATATGTTTCCTGATGGTTGAATTGTGGCCAGACATTTATCTCTATTGCTTACACTTCAAAGTGTCCTTGATCCAAAAAGACAGGATGCCACTTTAAAATATGGCAGACTCAAAACAGGAAGAATGCCATTCCAACAGCCTTGTTCCTTTGAACTTGGTGGGTTGTATGTTACTCATAATGGAGCAGTTGAAATCTTTTTCTAAATTTATGGGCTACCATCTAGGTAAGGATGAAGTTGCTGAAATTTTGACTGTTTGAGACATGCTTACGTACCCTGGTGGCAGATAAAATTATCAAGATGAATTTAAGGACCCTTGTGTTTTTAAGAACAAACTCTGTCTCCCCTGATCTTGAACAGGGTTGTGGGAAGGGCAGAGCTAGAATCACAGAGATTGAGTTCAAGTCTCATTTCAACACTTACTTCCTCTGAGATCCTGGTTAAGGGGCTTAATCTCCATGGAACTGAGTTTCTTAGTGTCTTTACTTATAAAATGGGGACAGCCCTACTACTTAGGGATCTTTGTGGTAAGATTTATAGTTTAGTTCAGGGCATAAATGTCATTCAGGCTGAGCATTCTAATTAAAAAATCTGAAATGCTACCAAATCTGAAACCAACATGAAGCTCCAAAAGTTTCAGACTATGGAATATTACAGATGTCATAGTTTTTGATTAGGGATGTTCAACCAGTAAAGTCTTTGCAAATGTTCCAAAATCTGAAAGAAAAAAAAAAACACCCAAATTTGAAATATTTCTGGTCCTAAGCATTTTTGGATAAGGGATACTGAACCCAAAGTAAACAACCACCAAACCAAAAATATATATATATATATAAAATCAGTAAACACTTATTAAACATGTAAGCATTTGTTGTATACTCTGGGCTGCTTGTTGCATGCTGTCCAATTCCAGGACTGTGGTTCACATCAGTCAGGGGATTTATGTTTATTACAATAGGATTTTTTTTTCCCTTGCAGGGAATAAAATATTATGAGGAAGATATGCATTTTAAAATTTCATACAAAGGCATCATTTAGGTTGGCATGACCGTGACAAAAATTACAAGCTAACAGGATAAGACAACATAGAAGCTCCAAAAATTTTGACTGAATGATTGCTGTGTGGTCTTGAAAGAGCAAGTGTCTTTGAGGTCAAGGAAGGAGGAGAAAGCATTTCTCATAGAATGATGAGCTACTAAACCTCAACAGCAGTAGAGGTTTCAAAGTATGTTCACCAGTTCTTTGATACTTCTCTCTAAAATATGGGGCTTCGCTCCCTTCCCTGTGTGGGCTGTATTTGGTGAACCACTCGAATGAGCTGAATGTGACAGAGGTATGTGACTCAGGACGCTGGATTGTAAAAGGCACTGTGGCTTTCTCCTTGGCTTTTCTCTCTGGGAGAACCAGATGTTAAAAGGGACTCCCAGGCAACACCTAGGGAGAGGTACATATTGTGAGGAATGGAGGAGTCTTGTTAACATCATGTGAACCACCTTTGAGGGAATGTCCTTCAGCCCACAAAACATGATGCAGGCCCCACTGCCTCTGGTCTCTGCCTCATGAGACACTTGGCTAAGCCACGCCAGGGTTCCTGATCTTTGCATACTGGGATCACCAATGATTATGGTTTTAAGTTTCTGACTTTTGGGGTGATTTAAAAAAAAAATATCATAGATCATAAATGCAATGGTAATATGTTCTTATTGGGACACTTCCCTTTGGTCAGAGCCTTAGGGCTTGGCTGGGTGATTCATTCTCTGTTCTGTTGAGAAGTTAAGGATTTATCGTATCAGCAACTTATTCAAGCCAGAGGATTTATTTTTTTTTATTTTTATTTTTTTTACAGAGGAGTGATGTGACCAGAATTCATTTTGTTATCTGTGGCATGAGATGGGATGAGGAAGAGACTGGTTGGGAGGGTAGTAAGGGGGGCTTCCACTTAGAAAGTTCTAGCAACAGCAGACCAAATAAGAGATGGTGAAAGCCTGAATTAAGGCAATGGCAGAGGGGATAGATATGGAAAGACGGTGTTAGGATTTGGCAGAATTCAGAAAGCAGCAGTTAGCATCCAGAGCCATTTAGTGCAATCACATTTAATGCTGCATTGTATAGGAAAAAATGTGGACTATATGATGAAACTATATTTATACCAATACTACAATCTTATACACATGTGTGCATGAACACATAATACTTTCATGAACTAGAATAAGCACTTCACAATTAGGAAATGTCTCATTCTTAGAATTTAATATTAAGCATTTGAAACGGTCCCTTATAGAAACTTTAAAAACAAAAAGAAAATAATGAGCTCTCATCTTTCTTAGGAACTAAAAGCCTAACAGTTGTCTATTGTACAAATAAGGCCACAGAGGATTAGACTGAATTATAGTGGGAAGATTTATAGACCTGTCTGAATACAGATCACACATTGTTATTGAAAGACAGTAAGATTCAAATACAATCCTGGATTAAAATAGCATAAGCAGTGATATTAAATTAGGTAAGAAGTGCTCATCTCCCCCAAAATGGTTTCCTTAGGAAAATAACATCTATTTTTAGTATTTCAGTAGCTCTAAAAGGAGATAGATATGCAAATGCTAAGCCAAGTGTTTTTTAAAAGGCCACATTTCTACATAAATGGTGAGGGAAGGAAACTTTTATTGTTAGAATTTTCTTTTAAGAAAACTTATTTTTATTCTATAACCTTGAGTGCACTGTATCACCAACATTCATAGCTGGATTCTTTAGAAACATTTTAATGTTTCTTCTGGAAAGACAATCAGAGAGAATTCAAAACCAGTACAATGAGTCAAGAAACCAAAATTGCTTTTTTTTTTTTAATCAACACTCATTGGAAATACTTACCATTTGTTTCTGAAAATTACATTTTAAATTTTGCTTTCTTTTATATTTGCATGTTGTGTGAAACCTTGGAAGAAAGGTTTATCTTCAAATTCTTTGATCCAATAAATACTGATTGAAAATTTGAAGTTCAAATAATAAGAGATAAGGCACACCCACTAAAAGGAGTGCTAAACGTGAGGATTGAAATTCCTCAAGGGAGAGACTGTGTTATTGGTCATGGAAGTCTAGTGGCAACCATGATGCCCGAAAAGGGAGTCACTCAAGAAGTGACATATTAAAAGAGGAATGAGTAGAGAAATGTATGAACCTGCATAGTGGATGTTGGGCTGGTACAAACAAAAACAGGGCTAGCCATTTTAAAGGTATGCCTCCACAGTAAGAACTCATGAATATTTACAACTGAAGAGTCTTGTGGAAGATGTGAAAATCCTGATGTTTAAAGAAAAGATAAAAATAAAAGAAGTGTGAATTAAGGAAAGAGGCAGCAGCATAATTCAGGGATCTTGATGTAACTAATTTTTTTTTTTTTTTTTGCAAAAACATGCTGCTACAGCTACAATGAAGGGTGCTGCTGTTCAGAATAGTTGAGATATGGTGAAAACAATTTAATGGAACGTTTCTTTAAGACTATGTATCCAAAATGCCCTCCTGGCCCAGTCATTCATAGAGGGAGAAAAAGAAAGAACAAAGAAATGACCAACCACCATTAGTGCCTGCACCAGAGAGCTATTTATTAGTGGAACTTTTTTTTTCTTTTTCTTAAAGATTTCATAACAAGTGAAGTATGTACAAAGTCTTACAGCATTTACACCAGAAAGTTTCCCATTAGCTGATGAAGTCTAGGGTGCTGCAGCTGAGAACTTCTGAGCATGACCAGAGCAATGACAGACCACCGCAAGGTTACCTCTCTGCTACCACACCAAACCGTTAGCTGGTGACAGCTAACTAAACCACCTGGAGGACAGGTTATTAGGGGAAAAGGGGACAAGGTGAGGCAGCACTAGAGACCATAGGGTGGAAAAGTTACAGAGTATTGGGTTTCGACAGTTTCCTAGAACTGTAACAAAGATCCACAGCCTGGGAGAATAACATATTGCAAGACAACAGAATCACATTGCTCAGATATGGTTCAGTCATCAAATGCATTCACTTTTGAATGGGAGGCTCTATACTGATATGGCTGGTATTTCCGTTTTTTGTTCATGTCTTCAGATAGCTCAACCTACACAAGTTCCTCTCCTCTCCCCCAAGTAAAACAGCAACAAAGGGAGGAAGAGAAACAGCATGGAATTAGTAGTTCTTAACCAAAACCAAAACAACAACAAAAGCCCAGAACATAAAACAATTTTTTAATAAAGGCATTCAGCTTTAGGGTGGTCATATCTGTTGAAAGATCAATACTAGACATTTCTGAAGTATTCCAATCTAAACAACATCAACAAAACCCCCAAATCTCCAAACTCCTAGATTTAACCATCCTTGGTCATATCTGATTGTCTTCCTTGGGGTCAGTATTACACAGAACCATTAACATGGACACACTGACTCGGAATCACAAAGTAGCACTGATGACCTACTGACCGCTCCACTAAGTGGCAAGTGAAGTTTCAACATGTAAACGACTAACATCAGGCTTACCACTGTATTCCACAGAAAACCCAGCCTGGTTCTATTTTCAGTCAGTCACTATCTGTTTGGTAGCAAAACTCATTGATTTGCTCACTGTTATGGTCTCACATGTAGGCAAAGTGGCTTTTTATTTCAAAAACATTCTGCTCTCAACTTAAAAGCCAGTTGATAAAACTTTTAATTAAGACACAATAGCGCGGGATATAAAAACACAAGAATCACATAAATATTGAAGAAATCGTATACCATTTTTTTTTTTTTTTTTTTTTTTGTGTGTGTGTGTGTAAACAGTTTTGCTAAAGAGCAAAGCCCTAAGTAGATTCTGGCCTGAAACTTTTGGCAGATGGGTGTCCAGGCAGGCTCTGCAGCGATGGTGAGGAGGAAGCCAGGCCAGTCGCCATGTTGACAGGCATGCAACTTGAAAACATTGCACAACAAGCAACACAAAGAGTGGAGAAGCTCACAACACTTCAAGGAGACCTCACGACCTTCACAACTGCGTATGCACAGACAGACCCGCCCCTCCCTCCTTTCCACGCACAGTGTCTCTTACACGTGGGACACCTTCTGCGACTCTCTAGCTTGTTTGATGCTATATAACCACTTGATGATCCTAGCGTTTCTTTCGATGGCAGAAATGCCATAGGGCACCCGGTCATTGGCACTGTCATCATTTCTAAGGTCACTGTTACTGTCCTGAGACTGTTCACAGTCTGAGCTGATCATGCTTGCGCTGCGGAAGTTGAGGGAGATGATGTCAGAATTAGCCCTTGCAAAGTTTTCCATGCCGAGGTTTTCCAGCTCTTCGGGGTCCAGTCCACAGTAGTTGAAGAACCTCTCCACGTCTGCATCCACTCGGAAATACCTGTCACTCAAGTCTGACTTAGACCGCTGGAGGGAGGGTCTTCGGCTGACGCCACAAGCTGGTTCCACGGGATCTGCTTCCGGTGACTTCATGGCGGCGACCTTGGGCTTGGGAGGCAGAGGAGGGGCAGAGCTACTGCAGGGGATTGCTTTGAGGGGCTTCACGCTGGTCACCTTGCGGATGTCCGAGGAGCTGTGCGAGACATGGAGGAAGGACTCGGCCGACTGTTCCAGCAGTCTCCTGCTCACGTGCGAACTGCTTTCCTGTGGGCTGCCGCGGCCTGGCGTGGGGTAGACCTTCAGGGACTCGGCGAAGGAGTGGCGGTGCAGGTCGGTGGTGGCATCAGACCGGTGTGGCGGCCAGTTTCGGGAGCTGTGCTTGTGTCCCGAGCCCGAGCTGGAGCCCTCGGAGCTGTTGATGATGTTCTTCAGGATCTCAAGCTTGAGGTTCTCGCGCTGCACCCCGCTCTCGGTTTTGGCGTGGTGGCCGAACACCTTGAGAGTGGGGCTGCCCAGCGCGCGCTTGGCTGCCGGGCCCACGGGGGGCTTGGCCAGCACGGCCGGCTTCACGGGCTCCTGCTTGGCATTGATCACCTCCTGGCTCTTGACGTACTTGGCCTTGTCGGCTTCCAACCTCTCCACGGCGCTCAGCCTCTTGGGGTTGGGTTCGGCCTGCCTGCGGAAGTAGTCTGGCCCTTTGTTCAGGATGCGCAGGGGCACCGCCGACGTGAAGGTGCCGGCGGGACTGACCGGCTTCACCATGCTACCTGTCTGTAGCGTCTCCGTGGGCATGGTGGGCGGTCTTTCCCCGGCAGCCGTGGTGGATTCTCTTCTGGGCGCCTCCGGCCGGCCTGAATAGACACATGTACATGAAGCACAAAGGGCAGCAGAGGGATCCTGGAATCAGTGTCAGCAGCAGCAGCAACAGCAGCGCCTCATCTCACAGCTCATTAACCGCCAATGTGGCTTTAATGCACTTTTTCTCCCCTTCCAGGAGGCCCCTGCACAACAAAAAAAGGCCACAAGCCACAAGTTCCTTTTAATCGGAGTCGCTGCCTCCTTTATTCTCCCTGAAGGCTGTGGGAGTCTCCTCCAGGTCTTTGTGCTCAACTGCAGGCAGAGCTGAAACACAAAACAACCAACCGCGGGTTAGGAGGGGCGGGTGACATCACGGCTCTAGCAACAGAGGAACCCCGCAGCGCCTCCGCCCCGCGCCGGCCCGCCAGCCTGAGGGTCCCCCATCAGCCGGCTCCCGGAGGCAATTCCCGGTTAACCGCACCGGGAGGATGAAATGGACAGCATCCGAGTCTGCGCCGACGCGCACGGCGGCCAGATGCTGGGGGTTTACAAGAAAGAAAAAGGGGCTGAGGTTTCCCACGCGCGAACTCTTCTAGCTGCCTCCCCATTGGTGAGGACCGCCTCCTGAACACGCCCGGTTGGCATGACTTAGAGCAAAACCCAGGAAATACTAGTGAATGGAGAAGGGGAGGGTTCAGCCAAGCCCGGTTCTGTTCCCCGGCTCAATAAATGCTTTTGGCTTCCTCAGAATTCCTTATCTGCTTCAGGTTGCAATATGGGTGGTTTATAATATATCTCTTTTGCAATGAAGCAAAACTTGTGACTAATCTGTAACACTTGAGACAATCACTTCTTTAACTCTTCAGAAACTGAAAAGATGGGCGAGAAATGGAATTGACAAGAAATACAAAAAAAAAAAAAAAAGTTGAAGAAAAAGGCAACCTGTGTCAGTTACCTTACTTGGGCAATCAATACATTTGACAAACATTTTCCTGAACTCAAAAAAAATGGAAAAAATAAAAATAAAAAAAATCATCTTGTCAAACCCAAGCTTAATTTCTGGTATTAAAAACTTTGAGAATGACTATTAATGCTCCATAATTTCTCACACTTAAATGAGCAGAAGTCAAAAATTTCTTTGTGGCACATGTATTCCCAAATCCCCTAGAATACTTGAAATCTTAAAATGCCAGTCATTCCTAAATAATTTAGTTTAAGTTATAGAAAATTTGTACAATACTTTAAGCATTCATAGGGCTTATACATGGCTTTTTGAAAAACTTGATTACCAAAACCAAAAATCAAAATCAAGCCAGGACAAAAAAACTCACTACAATTTGAGACTTTTTAATACTGCTGATACAACTTTATGAGCTTTCTATTTCACATATACAATACAATGTAACATTTACCCCTGGGACAATTCTCATTTCCTCTTGCCGTAGGCATAGACCATTTGCCAATCACCAGGCATCCCAAAGCAACTAGTTAATGACCTTATCAGCATCTTTGGTTATAATTAGGAATATTAAGAAAGTAGTCTATTCAACTAACATGTCAAAGAACTAGATTTAAAAAATACATAAGGTGATATTGCTCTAAAATTGCCTTTCAGTAAGAACATGAAGACAGGAGCTCCATAATCTTCTGAAACTCTTCATCTGTAAATAGAATCCATCATGTTTTATTGGAGACAATTTTAGTAATCTGCAAAGGGATTTGTTCTAATAAAAATATTTTCCTATGCAATATTTGAGAAACCCCAAGGCAATTCCTACATAATGATTTCCTTTAATTGTGCAGTTCTATTTTGATACCTCAATTTAATTTTAAAAAACACCACCTTCCATGAAGATTAAATGAGATTGTTTCCTTGAATGTATATTTTGGATAAAACTGCCAGAGGGACCCAAATTCCTTTATAGAGTTTCTGGGTCTCATCCTGAGTCTACTGCACTGGAAGTGACTCTGGGGTCCTCCTGGGGATGAAAACACAACCTTAATCGCCTACCTCTGAGCCCAGGGGACTAGAGGCAGGCAGCAAAGCCTGGGCTGGGGGGCAACCCTGCAGATCACACCCAGGACACTTGGGAGAGGGTTGTCTGCAGCACAGGCCATGCATCTGCTTGGCAGCATGTCATGTTGGGACTCAGAAGAAGATACCCTAATGAAGGCCTCAGAAGTAACAGTCTCTCTGACCTTCTGTATTGTTTCTCACTCCTCATCCTTCTCCAAGTCATTAAAAATTAGAATTCTTTCCAAGGCAGGTTATAGAGACCAGAACCCCAGAACCCCGTTTTCCTCAAGCAACCATAAAATCTCAAAATCTTACTATAACTCTGCCTGAATAACAGTAGTCATAACGAAATTATTTGAGCTACCTGCTTGATGATAGGTCTTAAGACCCTAATTCCAGATGGGAAATGCTACATAGAGAGGCCAGGAAATATCTGAACAGACAGGCCTTGCTGGGCCTACCTAGCCTGTTACTATTACATCATACCCTTTTTGTCCAATCATGTTTCTGTGTGGCTGTCCGTGCTTCACTTCATCTAACCTAAGCATAAAATACAACAGTTCACCCTGAGTCCTTGCTTTTTCAATTTGAAGTCTCCAGAGTCACATAAAATTATGGTCAAATAGTTTGTTAGGTTTTTCTCTTGTTAACCTGTCTTTTGTATGGGGGTGTTGTCAACCATGACCCTTATGATGGGCAGGATAGGGATCAGTGTGTTTTCTGCCCCTATAATACTGTAACCACTGATTACCTTTGGAGCTTCCAAAATGCCTTCAGAGGGGACAGTGCCAAAAGCTTTAGGGGCAGAGTAAAGCAGGGCCAGAGATGGGGACCCATCAGCTTTGTGCCAAGGACCAAGTCAACTTTTAGCATATGCCAATGTGGTTTAGCGGGTGGTGGGAGACAGAGCTTATGTCCCTTCTCTTGAGGCATGTTTTGGTTGGATGAAATTATTACAATCTTTCAAATTCTAAAATCACATGGCCTTAAGCAACTGAGATATGGGAGTTATTTCTAATTTCAAAATGGCACATTGGAATACTGGTGAATGACTGGGCTTTTCTATGGTTCCTGCCTTTGCTATTCTTGTAGAAACTCTCTTTGAATAATGATTGATTTGTGGCTATAAAGTAACATCCATGGGCACTGAAGCTCTTGCCAGACTGTTCTTTTCTTACCATCATCTTTTCTAATTCCATCCTATTAGGACCACAGGCCCCAATCATCGACGGGCCTGGCTGTCTTGCATGCCTGTCTAACTGTTAAGGTGGGTTTCAGTACCCCCTTGCAACATTAAATAAAAATCATTACTCTCAACTCACAAGGCTGAGGAATACCAGTCTGTCTACTAGAAGCATTCCTTCCAAACCCCCTTGTCTCTCTCTCACATTACTTTCTTTATTCATGAGACTGATACCCCTGGGATGGCTCCCTCCATGTCCTTCCACAGCCACCAAGCTTAGGAAGCAATTACTAGACATAAAACCAGTGTGAAAGGGTTATGTTTGAAATAGCAATTATTTGTAACCACTTCACACTTCATTTCCTTTTTGTCCCCACTCCTCTCTTTTCTTCCTCTGCCACTGCCAATTTCCTTAATAATTTTTAACACTGCAATGGAAAAACATCTTATTGGAAGGTTCAAGTACAAAAGAAAAATCTGTAGAAACTTTTGGTGCTATCACATAATAATAACCATTACATAAAGTTTTCTACTCTAAATGCCATCAAACCAAATCTACTTCAATAGAATAAAGGTCTTAAGTTGCTCTTTCTCTTAACATCTGCCTAATCCTTAGCTTCTGTTCTTTTACTCTTAATGGGAGAACAATGTTGGCAGGACAGAGATGTATAAGCCTGGAAAAATTATTCTTGAGTTTTGCAGTACAGACTCTATAGAAAGAAAGGACCTGGTGTAGATCAGGTATATTAGAGAAGGCCAGTCAAATGTGGATGACCCAGTGGGTACACAAATGGGTATTTATCAACTCCGTGATTAACGCCTTAGCATATGCAGTACATGACCACTGATTGTCTTACACAGTACTCCCCCACCCACCCACCCCCATGTGGCTCGGTACTGATGGGAGCAGTTGAGTCAACTGCTGGGTCAGAGGGGCTTCATGTTGTTTCAGGGAAAGAAAATTAGATCTGGGCTCATAAAATTCCATAAACAAAAGTAACTATATACTCCTGCTTCCCATGGTGCTCAAGACAGAACCCCAGGTCTTGTGCATGCCAAACACATACTCTACCACTGAACCAGTCCCCTGTGCAGCACTGTTTGATTCCTTCTTCTGGTGCAAGAGACAGAACACAAGCCCCAGGGAGGGAGAAACTTCTACTCACAAACCACGCTGGCTACATTCTACCTCAATGAATAATATCCATTTGGAAATGTCACTGAAGGATAAAAAAGATTGGGGGAAGAATCTTGGTGAAGCAAAGACACAAAATGGCCTGCTGGATCAGGGCGATCTGGCCTGGGGATGATGGTGGCGCTGGAGGGTGTCACATGAGTCCTGGTCTTGGCGGGAGAGTTTCTGCCACCAAAGGCTAGCCTGGGACAGAGGCACAGGATGAGGAGGAGAAATGGTATCTCTCACTACTCCCTCCAGTGGTACTTCTTAAACTTCAACATGCCTGGCCCAGGGATCTGAGAATGCAAAGTCTGATTCAGTGGATTTGGGTGAAATCCTAAATTCTGCACGTTTTACCAGATCCCAAGAGACACTGTTGCCTTGGAGTAGCAAGGGGAACGGAGAGGAAGCCCATGCCCAGACTGGCAAGCACCCTATTAGAACTGAAATGCCTCAAGCACAGAGGGAATGGGCAGAGTCTTCTTGTCTCTTACGAGAGCTAGGATTCTATTTACCAAAAGAGCCATCTGAAGTTTTTAAAACTGAAGTGGCTTGAATTCTTCTAATTTCCGATTTGCTCAATGCTTACAGAGGCAGGTTGGTAGAGACCAGGACCCTCAGCTGATGTGAAACACTGGGGGACATTTGCAACCCTGGAGGTGTTCAGGGATAGAAAATGATCCTCCATGCACATTATTTGAAAAATGTTAAAGCCGATGATCCTATAATCCAGGCAGTGCCTGTAATCCTTGATGCCCGTAAGGTCAGGCAGATGATGGGAACTTGAGCGCCTGGCATGAGTAAAGGGGACCCCAGCTAAGGGCTGTCATGGGAACGTGGCTCACTGTTGCTCGGAAGCAAATCCAGAGTGCTGAATAAACTCTCCTGGTTTTAAAATTCAGTACTGAAAAACACTGTGGGCCAAAACTGGTCTGCTGTTTTGTTACTTCTCCTTTATATAGTGCTTTTGGTAAGTGAAAAGAAAATTAGTTTCTAAGTTTTAAGTAGGAAAGAAAGCCAGTGAAGTTAGAGCAAGGACCGTGGGAAATGAGCACACCCACGGAGGTTTCTAAGTATGTGAAAATGGGTCATTTCTCCTGTGTGTTATGGCAGAGCAAAGGGTGAGACTGCTTTAAAGAGCAAGCCTGACTAATTCAACTCTAAGTCACCTAACTATCTTGATTTCCTTATCTACAAAAACAAATGCCTTGAAATCTGGTGAGCTGGAAGGTTTTGGGGGTGCACAGAAAAAAAAAACAATTTACCTTTGAAGTTAATAAGATTCTAGAATAACAAATTCCTTTAGTTTCCCACGTTAGACCACAAAAGTTTTAAAATGCATATGAAAATGGCCTCTGGAACAGATATCTGTCTACCCATGTCTATGTATACATATTGTCTTTTTGGTCAGAGTATCTCTGGTTACATTTGGTACTTTGGCTCTCCCAAGTTTCTTTTCCCCAATGATTTTTGTCTTTTTGACTTTTCGCATATTTTTATTGGTGCATTATAGTCGTACATATGGTGGGATATGTTGTTACATATTTGTACACGCATAGAGTATAACAAATATCATTTGGCCAGTAACGTCTATCTTTACAACTTTAGGCATGAGATTCCAATATGACTAGGGCTCACTCTCCATATCTACATCCTTAGCTTTTCGCATTTAAGAACAGAAGTCAGATTGGTTTCCACGACAGTGTAAACTTTTGAGTTCATTGATATAAGAGAAATGTACTCAAAATGTAAGACTACTTACTGAATACAGGCTGTGATCAATTGACCAATCAGAACTTATTAACTGAACAACTATGTGTATGGTACGTAAAAGAATTAGAAAAGTCACAATTTTGGAAAATACACCTGGTAAATATTAATTGAATAGTGAAGATGATAAATGTGATGGGATTATTGTAAAGGACTTGAAGATGAAGGGGTGGTGCGGAGGGTACAAACTCTAACAAAGGCAGAAGGCAAGGGCATCAGTCATCAAGGCAGCCCTTAATTAAGTTCATGGTATAGTCAAAACAAACTTAAAAGACCCCATGGCCAATGCAAGTTCTAGAGAACAAGAGGGAGAAAATGGCTGTGGGGAGAGAGGGGAGGAGGCTTGAATTTTAATGGAAGGCACTAAATGTTAAGTATTAGTGATATTAGATATTAGAGACAGGGTCACATTTTTAAATGCCCACCTAGTGTGGGGACAGGAAGAGAGGACAGCAAGTGTGACTATAGAAGGCAAGGGCCAAAGCTGTTCACAGGAGGGAGGTAGCCACTGGGCTCTGAGTGTCTCCCAGTGTGGCTCTGCCCATAGATTGGAATCCTGGCTCTACCCAGTAATGGATGAGTAGCCTCGGGCAAGTTGCCTCATCTTTCTGTGCCTCAGACTCCCCATCTGAAAAATGGGAAGACTAAAAGTACTACTTAGCTTTCCTCGTCTGTCATCCCAAATCTGAAGATTCAATCAAGTGTGGATGGAAAATATTTGAAAATTTTTTTTTCAAAAATTTTCCAAAATAAAATATGAATTTGCTATATGCCAGGATTCTCTTTCTGAAACCTGTCGAATGCAGAGGTGTGATCCCTGATGTGGCCTCCTCCACTTTACACCTCCTTGGCCCCTCTAAGCCTCTTGTTCCTGGGCCATGCAGTTAGGACCTGTGCTAAAATGAGCAAATTTGTTTCCTTGTCAGTATTCCCTGAACAATGCAGAATAACAACGATTTACACAGTATTCACATTATGTATTACAATTACTCTGGAGATGATTTACAGGATACAGAAGGATGTGCGTATGTTTATGCAAATACTAGACCATTTTATACAAGGGACTTGAACATCATGGATTTTGGTATCCTGGAGGCATCCGGGAACCAAATCCCTGTGGATAACAAGAGACAACTGTACTTCCCTCTTTAGGGTTTTTGACGGGATTAAATTAGAGCAAGCAAACACTTTTCATTCACATCAGCCCCTTCCAGAGGGTGTCTCTGGGATGAAGAGAAGATAGATGGTTATAAGAGGAATATGAGTTGCTGATCCTGAAGACAGAATGTGAGGATGAGGAGGTCTGTGCTGAGAATGGTCTGGGCTTCTGGTTTCACTTTTATGAAGCAAACTGTGGGAAGTACACAGGGTCCTCTCCCCGCTAATTCTTTTACG
>NW_026000093.1:10125518-10192263 GCF_001458135.2 Marmota marmota marmota | reverse complement strand
CCCCCCCAGGCACAAACCAAACAAAACCAGGACAGCCCTGCAAACCAGCTGGAGTCATTCACATCTGCCCTTCCCTCTGCTGGGGAGGCTTCTAACCAATAGGATTTCATGAAATGTGTCCCCTTTGACAAGTACCACGAATAGTTAATAGTACTGTGCTTATACATTTAAAGTGTATTTACAAAATGAGCATCATTTCTGTGAGTTAAAGGAAGGGATACCATTCCACTTCCTACTTTATCCATTTCAATTAATAAGGTATGCCAGGCTTTTCAACCTCTTCCCCTTTCCAGCCCATTACCTTTATTAATCCATTTTATACTGTGAGAATAATTTGTAAAGAAGGCAAAAGTAAAGGAGAGTAGAAAACATGAAAATAGAGGAGTAAGACGAGTGTATCACAAAAAAAAAATGAATTTGCACACTATAAACTGTGCAGAAAAGAAATCAGAAGGTCAATTGTCTGGAAATGTCAAGTCAAAACTACCACCCTTTCAGGACCTGTACTTTTCCAATTACTGAATGATATGTTGTCGTCTTTCTTATCTCCATTAGTGAGTCCCTCGCCATCTGTAATTCTGATGGCTGAATCTTCTTTTGGACCTAAGTGTTGCCATCAGTCATCAGCCATCAGCGCCTAGCTATAAGTAAAATAAAATAATCTCGCCAGCAATACGATCGCTCTGTGTATTTTTTCAAACCACAGACTTTTCCTAATAACATTCTAACTTTTGATTACAGTATTCCAGTTGTGTTTTTTTTAAGCTTATTATTTCAGTTGGTTAGAGTAGGTCTTTCAACGTTAATTAAACATTCCTCTAGCCTTAGGTTTCCATTATATTATTTTAGTCAGATATTTTAATTTTCCACAAGAAGGTCAGGTCATCCCCCCACCTTTGACACACGTTCTGATGATGGGAAGCAAATGTTGGGATGAGTGTAGAGACAGGTGCTAGGGAGGCCAACTTTTTTTTTTACCTTCTAAAGTTTTACCCATATGGACAGAGCAATGTCTACCCTGACTGCCCCCACATGGCGCTCTGAGGCACAGTGGTACACCAGCACAAAACGTGCACAGGTATTCTGATCATTGTGGGAAAATTATTTGGACATAATTGGGTGTGTATGGATCGAGCGTATCTAACATGGGACCTGGTACAGTTTGCTACCCACAAAGTTCTTGCATGAAGTCAGGTGGGTAAAGACAGCCTACTTTCCAGAACAATTAAGCCTTAGAACAGCATCAGGTGGGGGTTTATAATGGCAGGACCAGTCAGGGAGATGGATACAGATCTTTTGGTGCTCAGGAGTATGGAGAACAGCTTATCTCTGGAGTCTGAGAGTTCGAAGGCACAGTATGTCCTGGACTATCCAACTAACACGTGGGCAGTGGAAGCTGCACTTCCAAATGCGACAGGGGGAGGGGTTCATGGGCCCTCTGGTATCAGTGGACCAGTGACCTGAGTCATCATCACAGGTACTTCCCCAAAGGAAGCAAGCAGGGGGATGCCATCCTGAAGACCTGCATGAGAGGAAGGCTCAACACCTACCGGTTAGGGGAGAGGAACATTTTCCCTTCCTTCAGGGAACCCAGAGGCTTCCAAAGAGAAATCAGCCCTGAAATGCACCGCACCCAGGGAACATCAGACTCAGAAGCAAGAGTCGAGGACAGGAGATTGTCACTTTCTGCTTTACACTCTACCTAAACCCTGCACATAACACCCACACAAGGCCTGCCTGTGAGAAGTTGGAAGAGACACCTAATAATGAGTGGGGGAGGAGATGAAGAGAGAGAAGAGGGACAAACGAGGTTGACTAAGTCCCCTCCTTCACAGAGGTTTCCAAGATGACTCAGGATTGCGCAGGGAGCAGGAGAAGCTAATTTAACTTGGATGTGAGGTTGGAGTTTTGATCTTGACATGGGAAGAACTCTTCCATACCTGAAACCGATCTGAGGATTCTAAATTATTTAAGAACTGCAAAGCCAAGCAGTCCTTCCTGAAATGTTACCCAGGGATAGAGAGAAGAATTCTTAGGTCATGGGGGAAAAATACACTTTCTACTTAACCCTGAATGAATCTAGACCAGGAAATAAAATGGGTCCACACAATAGCCTCTAGTTTTCTGCCTGCTTGCCTGTTGACTTGGAGTTGGCATCTTGACTTCTGAGGACTGCCCTGTGGCTGCAACACCTGAGCTGCATTGGCTCCCTGGCTTGGTCACTTGCAGCTTTAAGACCCTGGGCAGGCTACTCAAGCTCATGTACCTTGGTTTCTTTCTTTATGCAGCACTGATAAGCATGATTTCCGTAGCTCTCAGGGTTGGTACACCAGTTCTGTGAGAACACATGGCAAATGTTCAATGTGGACCCCAGCATGGGGGTTGTTCAGTAAATATGAGCTTTTATTAACTGCTGTCTCTGGTGTCCATGACTTGGCGCTGATAATCACTATCATTAGATTTCAAGCTTTACGATAACTGAATGATCTTTTTGTCTTCAAATGATTCCATTACTCTCAAGTGATAGAGCCTGCGCTATTTCTGCCAAAATGGGTTGACTGCGCAGTTTCTGGCTAAAAGGTCACTGGTGTGACCCCATTTTTATAAGAGTTCCAAAGAAAATATGTGGTTTCAAATTTCAAAGCGAACGGTTATGTGAGCGAAATGGGTTAGAGTAAACAATAAAGCCACTATTAAAAATGAAATCGAATCACAAGTTGGTAGGAGAAAAACAGGAGGTCAGATCTCAATCCCTGATGGGTTCTTTAGGTTAACATCATTCTCCAAGGTCATTCAGAAAACCTGTTCACATGCTTTACTTTCATTTGTAAGTAAATCCATTATAAAAAATGTAACGGGTTCTCTTAAAAGCTTTCCTCCTACTTATGATGATTAAAATAAAATAGAAACAAACACACACACACAAAAATCACATTTCTGGGCCAACTTTCTTCCTTGTCTATGGTAAGGAATGCATTGTTACAAGGCCACCAACCTGTATCGATGTGGGGGAGCCCTGCCAGTTACCTGGAATTATAGAAATCGAAGCTGTGTGCAGCCGCTGCCAAAAGTCATTTCGAAATATGATGGTGAAGATTACTACAAGTAATTAAAAAAAGCAGGGCTACTGGAATTCCGAATGAAAATCCAATCAGACCACCTGCATTATTCAAACCAACACAAAATGATCTCACTGCCCCAGTTTTTTCCTCTCCTGAACAGAACTTTATGTAGCTCTATGTTCAGCTGTGATAATGTGCAAGACAAAGACCAAACTGTGAATGTGGAATTCAAGGGACCACTGTCCTTTTCCACAGATGAGTTCATTCCATTCGCAGGATTTACCTAGTTATCTTGGATCAGAGACTGGCTGGTACCTTTGTTGGGTGGACCAGGAATAGCTGCTAGCTGCAGCAATAACTCAAATGAGCTTAATGATGAGAAACTCTAGGAGCAATTCTTGGAGATCCTAAGCACTGTGTTGGGAGTTCCCACTCATTCTCTTACCCTCCTGCTTAAGAGGTGGTCTGATGCCCTGGCATAAATCAGAGGTGAGTGCTGGTGCATGGCACACAGACCAGACCACAATCCAGGGATAAATGGGGCTCACATCTAGTTCTTCCACCAACATCAGTTTCAAGTATCTGCATGTTGCATATTACTGCTTTTTCCTAAAACTGTGTAAACTTGTACCCTGAGGCAACTGCATCATATACAATAAGAAAGATTACGGTGGCAATACAGATAATCAGAATATTTATTTCTGAAAAAAAATTTAATTTCTATTGAACAGCCTTTGGGCAAAGGATAACATTTATTCTGAAATACATAATAAAATATGTGCTAGAACAAAATCATGAAACATTTAAACTTGAAGGGAGAAAATGTAAAGTAACATTTTGGCGGCGAAGGAGGGGGGTGAGCCAAATCTGCTGAAAGTATATTAGACAGATTTCTACAAAAATGATCTTTAAAAATTATCTGTTAATAATGACCATTTCTTATTAGAGTACATATGGTATCCTAGAACTGACCTAATGCCTTTCACGTGCTTTAAAATTCAATCCCTTTAATACAGATGCTCTTCCTCTCATAATGGGATTCTGTACTGATAAACCCATCATGAGTTGAAAATATCATAAGAATGCACTTAATCCACCTGACCTACTGAGCCATCCTAGCTTAGCAACACAGTGCCCTTTAGAGTGCAGGTTGTGTCCCATGGTGATCGTGTGGCTGGACTGGGAGCTGCAGCTTGATGTCACTGCCCAGCATCACCAGACAGGATTGTACTGCATGTCGCTAGCCCGGGAAAAGATCATAATTCCAAATTCAAAGTACAATTGAACTATCAGTGTGACTCTGCACCGTGTACAGTCAGAGGAAGGAGAATCTGTGTTCCATTGGTGTGCAATGTGTCAAGATGCATCCCACTGTCATGTATAACCAATTAGAACAAATAAAAAAGTAAAAGGGGTAAAAACAGTAAGAAAAAAAAAGAAGAAGAAACAAAGGACTACTGAATGCCTACCACTTTTGAATGCATACCACTTTTGTACCATCAAAAAGTAAAATAATAACGACAATAACAAAACCTAAGGTGAACCACTGGAAATTGGGGACTAAACTGTACTAATAAAATAGGGGTTAATAGCCTCACTTTAAAGATGAGGAAACAGAGGTCTGAACACACTATGAGAGTTGTTGTCTAAGCCCCAGTGGCAGGGAATGTATTTTAAAAATGCTATGTGTATAAGTCATATGTCTCAAGGACCCCCACTAATTGTATTGTAGTTCTGAAATGTACTCTTTTGGCCATTCACTGTTTAGCACCCACTTGCTGCAGAAAGCGAAGGAGGAAAAATAATTCTATATACATTTGTTAAATCCAATAACCATGCCATTTGTTAATAGCTTAAATGTACAAGTAGAGGGGACAATATGTTTATAAACTGTGTTCCTTACATTTTGAATTTCCTTTCTTTTCACTGCTAACTGCAGATCTATCAAAGTTGGCAGAACTTAAAGGACAACCATTTAAGACTATATAAAAAGCAGTATAAGCAATGGAAAACTGTAGTTGCATTCTACCTTACTGCACAGGGCATTTGGAGAGCAGCAATCCCAAGTTTTTGTCATTATTTCTATGAAACCTTCAACTGTGCACATAGTAGGCACTTACTACAATGTTCAGAGCTGAACTAAAATGATGACTACTTGGTGGAATACCTAGTGCACTCTTTTATAGTATAAAGGCCCAATAAATGCCAGATAAAAAAATTTGGGAAGGGGAGTTAAGATTGCTCATAAATTTGACACAATACTCAAAATATTCCCGGCGTTCTGGCTGGAGATCATGGTACAACTGCAGGCAAATATGTGGGAATTGTTTATTCAAAACTTAACAAACACATTAGCATTGCTCTGTGCCTAAAACACAAATAAGGTGCAAAGAAATACTAATGCAAGGCAGAATTGTACAGCAGAACCAGTAGTTTCACTTAAAAAATACTGAATACATTTGATGTCATTTGTCAAGGAACACCTAGAATTATTCCCCATCTCCTGAAGAGCCCTTGGTACAGCAGATGTTGGAACAGCTTTAGAATAGTTTATTGGTATCCCCCGTCTCCTTTCGTTTTTGCTGCTGTTGTTGATTGAGAAGTGAAGAGTTTTCTGTTGTGTTTTAACAATGACAAAAAAATGACATTAATTTTGCTTGTGGTAGCCTGCTGATGTGCAGTGCCTCATGGTGTTCTCAAGCGTTGAATTCTAGGCACCTCATATTTACCAGTCCCGCCCTCCATATATTTTCAGTCTCATTTAACAGATAGGGCAGTGGTACTTGGAAAGTGGTGTGTCTAAAGTTACTGAGCTGCGGGGGCTGGCTGCCCACATCAGGTAGCCTGTATTCAAGTCCTTACACTTCTCTGGACAGTCATAGAAACATCCTGACTGCAAGGAGAGAGGGCCCAGCTTTGGACATCAGTCAGCAGGAAAGGGAGGAGAGAATGTGGCCAGTGGGCACCCTCCTCACCCGCCCCAGCCCCTCTGATATCAGGCTTCTTTTACAGCAAAACCTCTTCCTGCTAGGGTAGAGCCAATGTGTGCACCCACTGCGGGAAGCAGCCAGTCAGCAGTTCTTCCTTCGCCAGAGGATTGATAACTAGTGAGGAGAGGCAGAGGCAGAAGGATGTCCTGAGAACTGGGAGAGCAGAGGCATTCATATTACACAAAAACAGGCCCAATAATCCCCATGTGAGGAAGTGACAATAAAAGCTCTTCAGTGAGATTCTCCCACGGGGCTCTCAAACCTCACAATACCCTGGTCAGCAGAAAACAAACATTCTAATATTTTGCTAAGGAAATTTGAATGTCTTCTGAGCAAAAGGAAAATAACAATCCAGTCATGACCTGATTAGGCCAAATTGAACTATTTTTATCAAGCCTCAGCCCATCTCTTATCAGACCACAAAGACCCACTCAGTACAAAAGAGTCAAATTCCCACAGTTCTGCCCTCGGAGGAACGTCCCTGAAAGGGACACACTTATCCAAGTTTATAGAGATAGGAGAAGGAGAAGGCAGGAGAAGACCAGTAATGAATCTGTTCACTCCTGAAGTGTTTATTGAGCATCTTTTATAAGCCAAGCAGGGAACAAAATGAATAATATATGGCAATAGCAAATCAAGAGGCGGCATGGCAAGCATTATACACTGATTAGAAAAGTTGAGCTAGGACTTGCTGAGGTAGAAATTACTGTTAAGAAGAGTTTTGGTAAAGCGACTGGTGTGGGAGATGATGGGAAGAAACAAGAGGTGGTGGGTAATCACAGAAACCTCACTTCTCAAATCCGAGATGAAGGGGTAGCTGGAAGTTGGTAAGCATTCAAGAGAGGTTGTTTATTTCAGGAGGATAGAAATGACATATGTAGGGGCTGGAGCTGGGGCTCAGCGGCAGAGTGCTCACCTGGCACGTGCTTGGTGCTGGGTTCGATCCTCAGCACCACATAAAAATGAAAAAATAAAATAAAGGCATTGTGTCCAACTACAACTAAAAACAAAAAAATGGCATATGCGTGCACTGATGGGAACAATACAGTGGAAAGAAAAATGCACATGATGTGAGAAGACCTCATTCATGCACTGAACAGGGCAAAACAGGAGCAGAACATTTTAACACAGGATCAGAACAATGGGTTACAGGTGTCAGAAGGTGGGATGGGATTTTTCCTATTGTCCTGTGACATCAGAGGAGACCTTCATAAATGAAAGTGGCTCGAAAGGAAAGTTAAGGAGAAGCTCTGCTGTGGGTTGAGGCATGTGCGTACCCTGACCCCTTGGGAGTACCAAGGTGGGCACAGGGCAGGGAACACATGGCTGAGGCCCAAAGAAGAAAAGAGACAGTAGTGTTGCGGTGGGGATGTTCCGAGATGCCATCAAGGCGGTGGCTACCTTCCAGTGCAGATTATAAATTGTCACAGAGGCGAAACCTACAAGTGACTGGAAGCTGAAACTTTGTATTTGCTAGAAATCTCTTCTGCCAAAA
Organism: Marmota marmota marmota; assembly: GCF_001458135.2. NCBI lineage: Eukaryota > Metazoa > Chordata > Mammalia > Rodentia > Sciuridae > Marmota > Marmota marmota. The sequence goes on along the minus strand of NW_026000093.1, from coordinate 10,184,716 downwards.
GCAAATCATCTGGTAAAGGATCATTTGATAGGCTACAAGACAGAGGAAGAAAGTATCGCTTCTGCAAATTTAAAGTTTATCTCTATGAAATTGGACAATATGATACCTATGGAAGAGACTCAGTCATTTGACAAGGTGACAATTCATGCCAGGTACTATGCCAGGGACTGGAGACTCTGATGAGAATGGAATAGACATTAATTCCCTACCCTCCTGGAGTACTTGGGTATTCAGACACACTCCAGGGAACAGAGTGCACGATTTAGAGAGGTGGTGAGATTCCGTAGTTGGATCCTAAGGGAAAATGCAGACTATGTTCATAAGAAGGGGCTGGGCAGGCTTATGCATGAGGGTCTGGGGTTCAGACAATGAGCTCCCCTCCTGGCTCCACTATTTACCACCATGTGACATTGAATGATCATCTCTTTAAGTTTCTAACCTGTACAATGAGATGATGCTAAGACTCACTTTAGCCCAGGGGACAATGCAAATTAAAATGTTGTTGTTTTTCTCTCTCTTTTCTTTCTTTTCCTGATACTGGAGATTGAACCCTGAGGCCCTCCACCACTGAGCGACAATTCTTAGCCCTTTTATAAAAGCCTGCTGCACAGTGTCTGGCTTGTAGGACCACTTAATCAGTCTTATGAGACAGGGTCTTGCTAAGTTGCCCAGACTGGTCTGCAATTTGTGATCCTTTTGCCTCAGCCTCTGGAGTCACTGGGATTACAGGTGTGGGCCCCTGTGCCTGGCTAAACATTGTTCTTTTTAATGAACTGGAGAAAATGCCATCAGATAAGCAGCAAGACTTTAGAGGCCATTTACGGATGAATAGAATAATTTTTAAACAATTAAAAACTATCTAGAATTGGAAGTGCTTTGTTTTAAAAAAAAAAAAAAACCTCACTTTTTTTTTTCCCCCTGAGAAAAAAGGTTCCTGCAGAGGAGTTAGGCTTGCAGTCTGTCCAGGAAATTTTAGAAGGAACTCCTGTAATGAGTGGGAAAATGTGGCAGAAGAACGTCAAGTTCCCTTCCAATACATTCTAAGATTCTTTGAAATCTTTTTCACTGCCTAAACTGAATTAACTATTTTAAAAGCAGGAAGAAAGGACTATGAAGACAGAGGAAACCTTGAAGAGACAGAACATTTTAAAGACAAAGTGAGATAAGAGTTAAGCATAAAAAGAATAACCGCAGCCAGGCACAGTGGCGCATGCCTATAATCCCAGAGGCTCGAGAGGCAAAGGCAGAAGGATCCTGCGTTCAAAGCCAGCCTGAGCAACTTGGCAAGACCTTCTTCTCTAAATAAAAATATAAGAAAGGGCTAAGGATGTTGCTCAGTGGTTAAGCACCCCTGGATCCAATCCCCAGTACCAGGAAAAAAAGAAAAAGAAAAGAAAAGAAAAAGAAAAAGAAAAAAGAATAACTGCAATAGAATATATTTTAATACTGGCAAACTGTTTTTGGAAGTCCAAGAAGAAATAGTGAAGAAGAGGAAAGTCTAAAGGAAGTGGGGTGGATGAGAGAGAGGGGAAGGAAGGACCAGCAAGAGGTTTTATCAGTTACCAAGAGAGACCCCTGGAGAGCTGTGTGCCTTTCCTTCCTCACTATCCTCACAGTCACAGATCTGTGCCACTGTTGACATGCTCCATGGACCTGAATCTCATGCACTGGTACGCCACCTATCTGTACAGAATGCACACAGCATTTCCACAGGTACACAGATTCTGAAACTACCTTATTTCACAGTAGGAGTCATTACTTGGACTAAGGGTTGATGTGCAGGGGCAACAAAGTGGGTGGCGATGCCTGGAAGTCAGAGGCAGTCATCAAGAGCTCAATAGTTCTATAATCAGTGATACTAAAATGTCATGTTATACTTGCAACTAATGGATCAGCTTACTTTTGAGATCATGCTATCACAAATTTGCTAGAAAACATTTAGCCAGCATCTGCAGGTTAGTAATCAAGTCATTGAATCCTACGGTCCAGACCTGGTACACCTGAGTCAGGAGGCCACTGGCTCCAAACTGAGATGCCACAGGAGACCACTGGACGCCATGCCTGCATCTCCAAGGGGGAAGTTCTGGTTCATGTAATTTCCCTCCATTAGCTTAGAGGGGATCGAACTCTTCTGTGACATTCTTCTTTCTTTATTGACTACTAGAGGGAAGGTATTGGATTCTTCTCTTCAGTATAATAGCTTTAAAGATAGATGGAGGCTTTTATACAATCATCCATTTGACTTACTCAGGCATTCTGCATCACTCCAAGTGTTATTTCTAGAATGCAAGGAGGCTGAGCCTTCCTGTGTTTACATCTAGAAAAACATTTAAGTAAATTAAGTTAGTGAGCCTACAAAGAGTCGATTTCTCCTTTTATGAAGCCACAATTGGCCATCCAAATGAAATTTATCCTAGGGAGACAATGGATAAAAGAATGTATAAACAAGTTATTGTCTATCTCAGAAAGTTATTTCAGTAGTCCATTTCTAGTCTTTGGACAAAGAACCATTCAATATTCAACTTCTCATTTTTCAATGCCAGCTTTTTCAAACATTATGATAAACAGCACAAAGTGACCTACTTCCCCTGACACCTAAGAAAAGTGATGTGTCATTTCAAAGTCTGTTGCAGGGCAAAAGACAAATACATCCACAGTCATCCTTCTCTTGACAGATGGGAAGGACTTTTTAAATCAAAGTTCTTTTTAAAAAACTTTTTTTTTTTTCTAAAACGTATCTATCAGATGTTCCCTTATTTGCTGGACAAGTTAATATAATCTTTGGGTTCAGCTTTCCAGTCAGAAGTGGGATTTTATAACAAAAGGAGAATATGCAAAATGGTGCCTTGGGGGCACTAGGCAATGAAATAATATATGGATTAAAATGAATTTCCAAAAACCAGTTTTCTCTTGGAGCATTTGCTGTGGCACCAAGGAAGACTTCAAGACCCTCTAGCGGTCAGGTGGGGAGGCACAGACCTCTGAGAGCAGAGCAGAGGTTGGGCTCACATTGGTTACATTTGAATCCTTTTCCAATCTTCCAGCTCTGTGACCTTGAACAAGGAAATTCTCTATGCGCTTCCACTTTCCCATCTGTTATATGGAAAGAATAGTAGCACCCCCTTCATAAAATGACTATGAAGGTTACAGGACACAGAGGCAGGAAGGGTTTTTAGCACAGAGCCCAGCATACTAAAGGTGTACTCAGAATTTTTATAGCAACACTTGTTTCTAATTGCAAGACCTGAAGGTATTGTGGGGGGAATATTCCCCTGGCCAATTCATCTTTATAAAAGCACATGGAGGAACCAGATGTGATGGTGCATGCCTGCAATCCCAATGGCTCGGAAGGCTGAGGCAGGAGAACTTCAAGTTCGAATCCAGCCTCAGCAACTTACTGAGGCTGTAAGCAATTTAGTGAGACCTTATCTCACAATAAAAATGGGCTGGGGATGTGGCTCAGTGGTGAAGCACCCTGGGTTCAATACTTGGTACCAAAAGGGAGAAAAGAAAATACAATTGCCTTTGATCTTATATCCTATGACTTTGCTGAATCACTTTTAAGTGCTTCAAGGACTTTTTTTTATATAAACTTTTATAGATCTCTTGAGAATTTTGCATGTATACAGTCATGTCAGACAAGATAGAAAACAAAGAAGCTGGTAGAAAAAAATCAGGCTAAGAGAATAAAAGAGAAAGAAGACTATGTCAAGCAAAACTTCCCTTCAGTTATTTGCAAACATGTACATGATTATTCTAAACTTATATGGAAAGGCTTCAAATGAACTATAATAATTAAATTCTAAAAAGGAAAAATGAGGGGAATCTCTTTATTGGATTTCAAGACTTTACAGCTATAGTAATTGAGACTGTGAAATGGTGGAAGATAGACAAACAGATCCATGGAACAAAACAGAGAACCCAGAAATCGCCCCTACACAAGGACTGCCAGCTTGTTTTCATACAGGTGCAAAAGCAGTTCAACAAGAGAAGCCTCCACAAAATGGTACTGAGGGAACTGGATATCCATAGGCCAAAACAAGAACCTGGAACTTAAACCTTCTATCTCACACCTTATATAAGAACTAACTCAGAAAAGATGATAGATTCAATTGTAAAACATAAAATTATGGAATTTTTAGGATATAACAGGAAAATTTTCAGGACCTCAGGTTTGATGAGGGATTGCCCCCCTCCCCCTTTCTTTCTTTCTTCACTGGTTATTGGACTCAGGGGAGGAGTTTTATTACTGAGTCAATCCACAGGATATCACTAAGTTGCTTAAGGCCTTGCTAAGTTTCGGAGGCTGGCTTTGAACCTGCAATCTTCCTGCCCGAGCCTCCAAGTCGCTGAGGTTACAGGTGTGCATCACCATGCCTGGCTCGATGAAGGATTTATAGGACATCAAAAGTGTGGTGCATAGGGGAAAAAATGGTAAATTTGCCACTGAGGCAAAAACTTTGCCTCAAAATTAAAAAGATGGAACTTATTTCCTAAAATGCTCCAAAATTCTAAAATGAAACCTTTTTGTTAGGAAAAGTAATTTTCCCTTTATTATAGTTCAGAATATGGCATAGATTGAAATATCTTACCTAAATAGTGCTGAAGGCAAAGGCACAATTATATGAAATTACTCATGCCTATGAGGATACAAAGCTGAAAAAATATGAGAAGATGAGATTAGAAAGAAAAAGGAATTTAATACATTGGTAGCATTCTTTGAAACAACTTCTCAGTAATATTTTTCATAATAATTCCATATAATCCAAGTAGAATAATTACAGATTTCTGTGATTTCTTATTTCAAGCTGAAGTGCTTTATTTAAAAGTTGTGTTTTGATAAGAAATTTTTAAAAGTCAGCATCAAAGAAAAATAACTTTGGGCAGACTTCTTAGTAGACTTCTTTATCTGCCAAACTTAAAAGGAATGAATAACTTTTTCTTTTTCAAATTCCCCAGTATTTTTGTAATGTATTTAGAAGAACAAAAGTCAGCAGTATCATTTTTGACATTTCCAAATCTCCTTCATTAATTCTGTATTTTAAATACCTATTTTAATACAGATGTTTGTAAGGTGATTGGTAACATTTTAAAACAATGAATACATTAGAAGATTAAGCTCCATATAAACACGGAAGTCGGATGCAAGAAAGGAAAAAAGAAAATTTTAAAAAAATAACCAAAAAAATTTTGCTATTTCTTATCCTATAACAAATCTCAAAAAGACACCAGGCAAGATTAGGGTGCATCTTCCTAACCTTCTACCTCCCTTCACACACAATGCCCAGGTGTGGGGTTTAAGAAGTATAAACAAAGATAATGAAAATGGAAAGAGCTATGTGTTCAGGGTAACATGGGATCCCCATCTTTGTTCACCACTGGCCTGTTAAATCTGTTCAGCTTTGAGACTGAAATATTACTGGTAGATGGTAGAGCTCAAGAATGGAGCCTCTGAGCCACGGTCTACTGTGCTATGCTATCCAGGAAGCTGAGGGTTTCACAAATTCCTAGTTACAAGGGGCTTTGGGAGACCCATCCAGAGAAACAGTTTACTGTGGGGTGAATGTGAACCCCAATGAATCCAGAAGTCAAGACTCTCCAGTGTCCATGTCCTCTAATTGGGAGAATAAAGGCCAATCCCAATTATTTAACCCAGTGAACAATAAGAAAAGGCTCCTGGGGAGCCTTGTCTTCCTCTTTGTCACCTCTACAGGCTTATTAGATAGCCAGGGACTCTCCCCAATAACAAACTGAAATAAGAAAAGGAGGACAAGATAAGTCAGATGAGCAGAGATATGAAAGAAGACACAAAATTAAGAAGACCTCTCTTCTTACACACATGTAAGCCTCTTCTCAATTCCAAAAAAAAAAAAAAAATCAGAAAAACACATTTTCTATATAAATAGAACAAAATTGAATCCCTGTCACAAACAGTCTTAATTAACTTAGAAATCTGCTTTTATTCTGTCTTCCAAAGAAAGTCTGCATTGCGAGAAACCGTATCTCAGAATCTATAATCAGGACAGCTACGCAAACAAGTCTGGCACGACTGACAAATTCCTTCTCAATTGCTATTTATAAAGCAGAAGCCATGATGAACTGAATAATTTATAATTACTATCAGTGTAGACGATCTTTACCATCCCATGCTCGTGAATAGCATGCAGCATTCTCTGACAAAGGGTTCCAAAGATTGTAGCTTCATATAGAATATTAGCTAAAGAGCCTGATTGCTATCAATTGAATACTATGAAATATACAAATATACATGTATATCTACATATGCATGAATGTATACACACACACACGCACACACACAAAGTGATTTTTAAAAAGACTCAAATGTTACTTTGGGTATACATGGTAGCATGACTTCATTTATTAGTCCCTTTCCATTCCCAAAACTCTGTTAAAATGAGAATATAATAATAAATAGGGCAGAAAGAGCAAGTGAGATAAGAAGTGGATGAGTGAGATGTAAATAACTTAAGAGGACAGTGGGAGTCACAGACTACTAAGAGTCTGAGAAAGAGCCAGATGCAAAGTGGGTCCACTTGCTTGGCCACCAACACCTTGAAGAGGCAGGACCTGGGAGCAAGGGAGGTTGAAAATATGGAGCTTGCGTGGTACAGATTCTGCAGCAGGAGGCTGGAGACCCAGACCCCGGCATGGTAGTGGGACAAACACCCACAGCACCTGTGCTGGCAACCAAGAAGAACTCAAGAACACCTGCAGAGTGGGGGGACCTTCAGCTACCCCTTTGTTTAGTTCTCACAAAGCCAGGAGTAGGCCACAGGACCCTCCAGGAAGGAATTTTTGTCCCTCTGAAGAGACTGATTTGCCCTGGGAAATATGGTTCAGGGGTGGGGGCACCTACTGACATTAGGGGTAACAAACTGAAAGAGTTGGCTCACCATATGATCTTACACTGTGCATGCCACCACCAACATTCCCACCTCCATACAAGGAGACCCCGAAAGATGCTCAGAAACTCCCTTTTAAGTGTTAATGGGCTGCGGAGCCTCTAACATGAAAGCCAGAGGCCCAGGTAATCAAACAGAAGAAAGGACCTTCAGGAAAAGGAGATACAGATATTCAAAGGACATTTGAAGAGAACATCAAAAGACCTAGGAAAATTGTTAAGAGAAACGACTGAACCTATTGCAGCTCTAAAATAAAAACCAAATGCTCTTGGAAAAAAAAAAAAAACATAAAAAGGTAATAATAGCTTTGGAAATTTAATATACTTAAAATAAAAAGACCCAATAGAAGGAGTTGAAGAAAAATTAAGGAAGTCTGTCAGAAAGTAGAATAAAATGACAAAAGTTAGAAAACAAGAAAGACCGGATGATGAAAATTAAAGGATCCATCTGGTAGGTCCAACATTCAAGAAATAAAATCTTCAGTTTTTGTAGATAAGAGAAAAAAAATGTTGAAGGGGAAAAAAAAGGGTTTAAGAGATAACAGTAAAATATTAGTCAAGACAGAAAGACCCAGGTCCCAGGTATCTAGAACTAGATTATCAATCCAAGGAATAAAGAAACAAATATCCATAGTAAGGCAGGTCACTGGATGATTTCAGGGCATCTTTTCAGGGATAAGGAGATCTTTAAAAGGCTTCTAGAAAGGAAAACATGCAGGGCACACAATGGAATCAGAACGGAGCTGTATTTAAGAGCAACACTTGATAAGTCTGCAAAATTATGGGAAATAATTTCTTTTTGGAGGGAAAAAATATTCTCAATATACGGTTTTATGCTCAGATAATCCTTCAAGCACCAGGACAGAATGAAGACGCTGGTAGCCAGGCAGGCATTCAATAATACACCTCCCACTTTCACCAAGGAGGCTTACAGAGGACGTGCCTCAGTAAGATGAGAGAATATAAACCTGGAAAGAAAAAGATTTGCTCTCCAAGAAAAGTGGGGACCCACTCAGAAGAGCAGCTGCTAAGCAGCTGAGAAAACTGGCCCAGAAATGACCCAGGAATAGAGCTACAAGAAGAATTATGTATGAGTATATGTGAAATATTACTCAGAGGCATATGGCAGAAAGGTTGGACCACTGGGGGGTAAACAGACGCTGGGTATATTAGAAAATGAGGCAAAACATAGAAGAGGAGGCATCAACTATGAAAATGGATGCTTCCTACAAGAAAAGAGTTAAGGACATAGTCCCCTCTGTAGAATGTATGGGTGTGTCACACTGTCAGTGTTTAATTGAAAAAGTCAACTAATTACAAGGACTGCACATTTTGCATCATTTCTGCTTGCCGGTACATTTGTGAGAAAATTCAAGGGGATAACAAACAGAAGTTAAACATGACTACAGGCTCTGCAATGCAGTACAGATGCTACTTTTTGGATTTCAAACCTTATAAATGAAGCATTGTCAGATCAACACTTGAAATCTCGGAAGTTAATATTGACTAACACTCAAAACACTTTTCCTTAATTTGATGAACTTGTGAGACTACTCAGATCCACATGAGACTACATCAAAGGCATTCTTTGTATCAGGGAGACAACTTCAGATGCATCCAGCGTGTCTCCATGTGGAGGAAGGAGAATGGCAGAGGAGATGGCTTCCCTCATCCTGACCTCTGCTCAGGTGGCATCTCCTGACAGCCCCCGGCTCCTGTCCTACCACAGTGCCGTGCTGACTTTTCTGTATAAACTTGCCACCATCTGAAGTCATCTGTTTACTGTCTGTCTCCTGGCCTAGAATGTAAGCAGGCTCCACAAGGACCTTAGGTGTCTGTTATTCACCCCTGTATGTTCACTGATGTTGAAAAGACTGAATGAGCAGAGTTAACTAGAAAGAAGAAGTATGTTACTCCTGTGTCCCTGGAGCAGCTTCATGTTGGGTGACCCTGAAATTACACTTCTCATGGGGTCCTTCTATATTACTAGTCGACAAGCTCCAATCTCATGTGGGTGCTGTCTGGCCAGGGAGGACCTGGGCCTCAGCAGATTCTGATTCCGCTACCCCCTACCAAGGGTTTTCAATAACTATTACTTGTTCTTTGGATCTTAGATTTAGCCCAGTTATGCCATTTTCTGTTTCTTCACCTTGGAAATTTCATGGATCCCAGAGGCATGTACTAAAAATTCAAGCTGCTTTGTAACACAGCTCTTGGGTAATAAATCAAAACCGCAACGATACGCCTGATCGTCCCACCCTTGGAGCTCTGGAACACTTATCCTTATCTGCACTGGAGGGGCAGCCACTTCTGGGATGGGATCCAGCAATCTGCAAGCTCATGTTCCAATACAAAAATAAATTACAGAGAAAGATGTTCATCTGTTGAAATACCAGAGGCATTTCCTGAGGTGCTCTGCCTGGAATTTCTCCTGGTAGGCAATGGATATCAGTGGAGTTACTGGCTTATTCCTACATTCCCCCATTATTCTTCACTATTATATCGTCTACAGGACAATTCAGACTAGAAAAACTAGCTCAGGAAGATGAAAATGTGACACATAAAGCTGATTTTCCAAAGCAATCTCAATAAGAAAGCAGCATTCTGTACACAGGGAATCTGATCTAATGATAAAATATTTATGTGCAAATGTTGTTCGGCTATCTTCTTTAAATACGCTCTGGTCATGTGCTTTACCTCCAGACTTACTCTAGTCAGAAACTACATGCCCTTGTGGAAGGTGCCCTTGGTATCACCGAGTCAGGGACTCCTGCTTGGGATGTGGACTGTGTTGTTCATTTGTTTACAGTCGCAGCTCAAATATTGATGGAAACTATGAGTTTGAAATCAGACAGACCTTGGCTTCACTCTGGACTCTGCTGCTTATTGGCTGTGTGTCCCCGAAGCAGGTTATTTACATAAATCTTAGTCTTTGATTTTCCTGATAATCAATGAATGATGATGATAACCCACCTTTCCTGGTTGCCAAGAAGTCAAACTGACATTCTGTGCACAAAGTGCTTGGCAGGATGCCAGGCACAGGTAGTACCAAAGGACTGGAGCATCCAGAGCCATTCCAACCTCCTTCTGGGGGCCTAGGCTGGCAGTGCATCCCTGAAGGTGCTTGTAGTTGGGGCAGTGGGACAAGCCACAACAGTGTGGTCTGGATATGTTCTGTGACAATTTCAAAAAAGACTAAGTGGCCAAAAATAAATAAATAAATAAAGACTATATTTAAAATAATTTCCAAGAATCTTGCCAAGGAGAAATGAATTATTTGGAATGTCAGATCTTTTGTCACAATAGGAAATTTGCATATCATCATCCCCTCTGCTATTGTCTAAATGTTTGTGTTCCCCCTCCTAACCCCCTACCAAATTCACATGTTGAAACCTAACACCAACACAACAGTATTAACAAGTGGGATCCTAAGGAGATGATTAGGTCAAGAGGCTTTCACCTTCAGAAGATGAGATTAATGCCCTTAGAAAAGAGGCTTAGAGAGTATGTTTGCCCCTCTGCCACATAAGGACACAGCTACAAAGGGCCACCTATGAAGCAGAAAGCCCTCACCAGACATCCCATCTCCTGACCCCTTATCTTGGGCTTCTCAGCCTCTAGAATTGTGACCAATAAATATCTGTTGTTTTAAAATTAATTACCCTGACTAAGGCATGCATTTTAGTAGCAGGAAATAAGACATTCCCTGTTAATAGTTTGAATCTTTAATGTCCCCTCCTCAAATTTCATGTGTTCAGAGGTGGGTCTTTAGGAAGTGATTGGATCTTGAGGGCTCTGATCTCTTCAGTAGATTAATCCACCAAATGTGGATTAATCCACTGTTAGCAGAATGGACTACTGCAAGGTGGGACACAGTTGGAAGAAGTAGGTCACTGGGGCTGGGCCCTGGAAGGGTTTATTGTTTCCCAAGCCCCTTCCTTTCCTGCCCTCTCTCTGCTCCCCAGCTGCAATGAGCTGAGCAGTTCTCCTCCGCCATGCCCTTCCTCCATGATGTTCTGCCTCACCTCTGGCCCAGTGCAATGGGAACCAGCCCGCATTAACTGAAACCTCTGAAGCCTTGAGCCAAAATACATCTCTCTTTCTCTTAAGTTGCTCAGGCATCTTGGTCACAGTGACAAAAGCTAAAACTCCTCCCAATCTCCAATTAAGAGAGCACAAGTTAGAAGAAAGAAGAGTAAGTACACACACTCATATTTTCTTGCAATGCTGCCAACTTCGACTGGCTTCATCCCAAATTTCACTCCAGCCACCCTGAGTTAGCAGGCAAGGGAAGGAGCCCTTAAAATTGTGGTCATTTTTTTGGCTTCTAAAGGATACCATTATCCCCACTGTCCAGAAGCAATATTAATTGTGAATGTTTAAAGTAATAGGTAAGAATAATGTCTGCAGGCAAGGTTAAAATGAAAATCCACCTAAGAGACCATGGGTCTCAGAGGGCTAGGAGCATAAATATGGTTGAGTGGTTCTTTACATTTATCATCATGATGATTGTTATTTGTTTTAGTGCAGCAAAGATAACATTTTTCCCTAGGTTGCACCACACTAAATCTGAAGTTGGATCCACTTTTAAAAAGAAAGTTTTAAAACAGTACTTTTGTGGTCCAAAAGGAAATCTGGGGAGTTTTTAACCTGAAAGATATCCACAACTGACACTCCTACCAAGCCCTGCTGCTTTGCAACTGAATAGATGAGTGTGCGGAATGTAAATATCCTCCTTAGTGCACCCTCTCTGGAAGTACCACAGTCATGGTCATGGTCACAGTCATAAGCACAGCTACAGTCCCCATAAGAAGCCCCTGCTTACAAGTAATCATGATGGATAAACCTTTCTATTAAAGCCAGCACAAAGAAACTAAACTTCCCACTACTAATTTTCTGATAAATACCCTGACCTGACAGCTAGTCTCCCCGATCCCAAGCAAAAACAAGGTGGCCGGTGTCAAATGGGAAAAGTGTTTGAAATCTATCTGAGTACTTTGGGATGTAGCTGGTTTCCACACCCATCATCAATATGTCTGCAGAGCTTTCTGGCAGATACACGTGCAGTCCTTCCCCCACCCCGGCCCCCAAATAGAGCTACACACCAGGTTTTATTTAGGATCTATTGGGGAAAGGACTTCTATATAGAACTGAATTCCATTCTGAATACTGCATGGACCCAGGGTTATATAGGGTTAAGGACAGTAGATTAAAAATCGCTGAGTGGAAACATCAGGGATGGGGAGATTTGGGTTCAGAAGACCTACTGGGATTCTCTCTGAAGGCAGGTCAGGGTGATCAGATAACCAAGGATGGGAATGAGGAATTTGGTGACATATTGAGGATGATCCACATATTGAAGGTGTTGAGTGAGGGTTCTCTCTCAATGGAAGTAAGGTGATTTTTGCTGCTACTGAGTGATCCAGCCTGGATCACTGGTTGAAGCTCTCAAGACTTGACTGATGCTTGCTTCTTGGCTGTATTAATCTATATGGCTGCCTAGCAGGGATAGGTACTTCCAGGACAGAATGCACTCATTCATCAAATGTGTGAAAATGTTGTCACAGAAGAAGGTTGGTGGAGAGAGGAAAGAGGAAGACTGAATTAAGTCCACTGGTGTTATAGAAGTGGTATTATTATCAATAAAGAGATTAATGACAATTGGATAATTACTTTTGAAATATAACACTAATGACATTTGTGCACAGAGGACCTATCTTTTCCACATGCAAAGATCTTACTCCAGAACTATCTTTCCTATAATTTTTGGAGGGTGAGATATTTCACCATAGTGTGTAATTATTTATAGAGATAGATGCTTTTTGAAAACGCTGTCCTGCATTTGAACCTAAGTTTTAAGTACCTAAAAATATATTTTGTCTCTTAATTTGCTGAAAGAGGATAAAAGAACCTAAGTCTCTAGTCTATTAATTAAAATGCAAATTAAATAAGGAAATTACAAAAGATGCTCTCTGGTTATAAAGACAGACTATGTTTATTAATAATGCATAGTCATTAGGTACATACTACAGTATTATTAAAAAACACTTGGACATTGCTTACTATGCACCAGAACAATAGAGAACTTCTTAGAAATATCAACATGCTAATTCCTGCAATGATTTTATGAAGTAGGGGTTACAAATATCCCTCATTTTCCAAATGAAGAAACTGAGGTCACAGAATGTTAAGAATGTTCAAAAATGTTCCCATGACAATGCTCTCTCTATCTTTGAAATAGAGGAAGAGTTATAAGTTGAACCAGGCAAGCTGGTTCTACAATCAATGCTTCTCATGATCACCATTTGGTCAAGGAAGAAATTGAAGTGCTGAGAGGTTAAGGCCGCCCCCAAATGTGCCACCCCTACTCTTGGCTCTGTGCGTCTATAGAACAACTGTGCTGAGATCTCTGCAGCTTTCCCCTTTCTACATTTTCTCTCTTTCCTGAATATTGATTCCTGGATCATCCCACTGGGGAGTACCCTTGAACCAAGTCCTCTTTGTTCTTCTAACTACCTCCAGCAGTCACCAAGAAAGTATCATATTGAATCCATCAACCCTTTAGGGTAACTCGGCTTGCCTTCTGCTTTATTAGACTCAGATACACTACTTCACTTAGATTCCATAATTGGTTTACCTGCAATTGATTGCCCCCTACCCAGGGCTCCTGCTTAAGGGATTCTGGACAGAGTTGTACAAAAATACTACAAAATAAACCTGCCACAAAAGAGACTCTTTGCTTTCAGCCATCCCAAGAGGTCCTGAGAGACGTACTGCCTGGCCTTCTCAGTTGTTTTTCTTTAGGTCTTGAGGGAATACCTAGGCTGGAATCCCAGAAGCAGCCCCCAAACGCCGAGTAACTCCCATTAAGGAGAAGCTCGAGAAGGTTTTGAGTTAACAAACCATTGCTAATGTTCTACCATTTGTTCTTCCTCCAACCTCTGGAACTGACAGTTGTTAGACTGAAATGGAATATACTCTGGACAAGAACAAATAAGGTAATTAACTTATCTTCTTACCTCTTTCTAAAAAGTGAATGGTTCATTTGTTCATAATCTCTGGATTCACTTACTGTCGTGACATCTAAATTTAAATGTCAATGAAGAAGACGACCCCCTTCACCTTCTACTGATAGGCTACTGATGGGCTAATGGAACTTGAGAAATATTGTGGACTGCAGTTGGTCTGCATTTCAGGGTTGTGCATTTGTATGTGGAACAAGTAAGCCAGCTTCTTCCATATTTAGGTGTTGCTCCACAGGCCAAGCAGGGAAAGGGGGCATCTGAGCACAGTTTTGAAGGAGGAAAAGGGTAATCACAGAGATGTTTAGAAAGACAAGTGCAGAGGTGTGGGTGGTGTTGGGAGAAGAGGTACAGAGATAATGAGCTTGACCATATAATTTCTATAAGCACTGTGTCCAGCTCCATGCAACCTGGAACTTTACTGTGCAGTTACGATTCCAGAGAGGAGTACGACATATGAGTTAGGAAGAGCTGTCTGGCTGGTTTATTGAGAAAAGGAGGTCTGGCGAGAAACAGGCCAGTTAACAGGCTAATGCAATAATTCAAGAGGTTGTAATCATGACAGTGGTGGAGAAAACAGATAATTTCTGGGGAAATGAAAGATGAAGTCAATAGTATCACCATGCATCTATTTATTTACCATCTTCCCTAGTAGAATGTCAGTTCCTTTGAACAGTCTTGCTCTGCTTTTTTTTTCCTTTTCTGTATTTGTAGGGCCTACAACAGTACCTGATGAACAAATTCTGTCAAATAAGTGAAATCAACCTGCAAGAAGTAGAAGTGCAGCTCAGTGGATGAGCTAGGATTCTTATCCAGACCTTTTGGACTTTCAAACCCCATAATTACTATGCTATTCTGCCTGTTAACACTACTTTTTATCAGGAATAAAGTTTTTTCCCTAATCTAAATTATGTTCAGTGCAATACACTTTCCAATACATTTGAAAAATGCATCACCAGTGATCTGCCGCACAGTACTGACCTGAAAAACAAGGGTCAGAGATAGGCAAGTCCCTCAAAGCTGTTACATATTTTGATGGGACCCTAGCTCTGCTTTGAGTTAATGTGTATGTTTGTGCATAAAGATACATGTACTCGTCACAGAATTTATTTTCTAACAAAATAGTATACTAATATCATTCTTTATTTAGACAAAATACATACAAAGGAAATTCCTTTTTGTAGTTCTAAAGAAAATGGAAAATGAATCAGGAAAGTAGTCTTTAGGACTGCAAGGTGTGGGGAATGAGGATGGCACAGGCAGGTAAGCAATGGAGTATTTTAGAAAATGGGATGAGTCACAGATTCTGAGCAATCTGTCAAGATCTGTCAAGAATTTATAGTGATCCACTTACAAATTACAAAAAAAATCAGCAAACAATAAAACCAACCAACTTTCCAATAAGAGAGGAGCAGGTGGCCCCAAAACACCAGGCTTTTCTAGAGGCTGATTTCAGTCCATCTCCCACACTGCCCATTATCAGAGGCAACACAGCACGGAACTGAGATGAACCTGCTGGGTTTAAATATCACGTCTCCATGACAAGCTGCACATCCTTCAGCAGTCACTTAAATTCTCTGTGTCTCAGTGTGCTCATCTGTAACAGGGATAAAAATATAACTCATTTCCTAGGAGGTGAAGTCAGGGTGAAGTTCAAAGTATGAACACATGGCAAACATTTAAGAATAGTGCCTGGCTCAGACTGATAATAGTTCACCCTTACTGAACACATCCAACTTCACCTAGTGGTTTGGCCTCTCACCTCCATGCCAGAAAACATGGCAGTATTCCCTTAACTGTGGTCAACAGCAGTCTGAAACTGTTAAGTGAAAAACTTCAGAAATAAAAAACTCCTACGTTTTAAGTGACTTTTATTACAGTATAATTTTATAATTCTTCTATTTTAATATTAGTTACAGATGCCTTATAGTCTTCTAACTATTCTATTTTAATATTAGCTACGGTTATCTTTTACTGTGCCTTATTTATAAATTAAACTTTATCATAGGTATGTATGTAGAAGAAAAGACACCTTATGTATAGGGTTTGCTACTATCCAGGGGTTCAGATGTCTAGTGTGGTTCTTGGAATATATCCTCTGTGCATAAGAGGTGACTACTATATATCGAAGGCCCCCCACAACCTATTCAGGTAACTAAGAAGCAAATCTCGTTTGGGTGGTTAAGTCCAGCGTTGGGCCATGCCCAGGGTTCCAAAGAGATGAGTAGCATTATCAAGAACAGAAAGCTCTGTGAGGCTGGCTAGGGTGATGGAGGCCACAAGATTGGAATGAACACACTTGAGAATGCTGATACACATTTTTGCGTGTTATATCGAACTATAGCTTTTACAGAATTCTGAGAATTTATGGAAATAACTAATTTGTTACTGTCTCATTACCATTATAAATGACTATCCAGTATAAAGCAAACAGACTTATAGTATTATACAAGTAATTATCTCAAATTAATACAATCTCTTCCTGGGACACAGGGTACAGTAATAAATGGAATCTATCAGAACTTTTGCTTCCATCTCACATCACAGAAAAATACTAGAAAATACAGTCTACCTGTACAAATACTGGCCTTTTTGTTATTAGTGGGTCTTTCTCTTCTTAAGGGCCAGAGCATGCTCATTAAAGTCCCAGAGGTCAGGCTAGATCAAACATGTTAAATGTGCAGATGATAACCAACAGCAGGACAGTTTTGAGGACTTTAAAACGCAGAACACCAAAGAAAAGGGATTAGAGGCTATCAGTGAGTCTGTGGCTTTCTAAACCTCACGTGACAATGAGGAGTCACTTACCCTCTCCTTTGCATTTACACTGTTCCTCTGTTTTATGAAGTATTGGTTAGGACCTGAATCTAAAGCAATTACAGATATGAAAACCCACGGAATACCACTAAAGATCCGTGGCCAGTAGGTACTTATTAATGAAACACTCCCAAACAGGTTTTTTCTTTTGCTATGGTCTGAAAGTGTTCCCCTAAAATTCACAGGTTAAGACCCCAACACCAAAGGAATGGTACTCAGAAATGAAACCTTTGGAAGGTGATTAGATCATGAGGGCAACACTAGTCTCTCATGAATGAGACTAGTGCCCTTACAAGAAGCTGAACAAAACAGAGTTCTTCTCCCACATTGTGAGGAGATAGTAAAAATATGTCTACGAATCAAGCAGTGGGCTTTTACTAGATGCCAAACATGCTGGCATCTTGGATGTTCAACTTCCCAGCCTCCAGCACTGTGAGAAATAAACTGCTGTTGTTGAAGCTACTCAAGACTATGGTATTTTTGTTATAGCAGCTCAACGGGACTAAGACATTAATTCTGTAGAAGACTTTTAAAGATCCATCAAAATCATGAAGACAGATATTATTTCACTTGGCATTGCTGTTAGGGACATATTACTGGAAATTGCTCACAGGTTTAATGGCAACCAGCTTTCATCTGAAATAGGACAGAATCAGGTTGGGGCATGAGAACAGGTTAGGGTTTCAAACTCACTAGGAAAACCCAGTGGCCTGGCCCAGTGGACCAACAGCACCATTCCACATTCTGAAAAAGTTACATCACCACCCAGGTGAGTTTAGCTGCAAATAGGGGTTTTTATTAATGCTATACAGAAATGCTGAAGATACAGATTGTGATAATTCAGACATTGGAAGTTTCACTTTATACAAGCTGATATTCACAATCCCCCCCCCCCCAAAATGAGTTAGAATGTACTTGTAAAAACTAGTAAGCTGTTTATGTGAAGATACTAATTTTAAACTCTGATATTGTTATAATTTTAAATTGTTCTAATAACTCAAACAAGATTATATTTTTTAACCAATGGTGTTTGGTTTGAAGTATAACTAAGCCTAACTATGAATATCCCCAAGTGAGTTTACTACACTTGTGTCTTTTAAATGAGCCACACAAAGTGCCTGGCATAATGCCAGTCACAGACCAGCTGTGGGGTGAATGGGTGAAAGAACCCAGCGCTTCCTCATCAATTGCTTCCCCCTCAGTTGCTTCCTGTTGTGAGAGAGTGAGGGGCTGGGCACACATTTGGGAGACCCCAAAAAGAGAAACCTATGTAATTTCACTCACTTATTGTTTATTTAAAGACTGAAACAGTTGAAATCAGTATTTCTGGTGGAATCTTTATAAAAAGTAGTTAACATATATTTTTTAAATTTTTTTTTATTATTAGTTGTTCAAAACATTACAAAGCTCTTGACATATCATATTTCATACATTTGATTCAAGCGGATTATGAACTCCCATTTTTACCTGGTATACATATTGCAGATTCACATCGGTTAAAAGTAGTTAATATATGGCCAGTCCTCAGTATCTGTGGGTTCAACGAACTGCAGATAGAAAATATTTGAAAACTGCATCTGTATTGAACATGTACTGACTTTTTTCTTGTTATTATTCTCTAAGCAATAGAGTTAAAACAACTATTTCCACAGCACTCACACTGTGTTAGGTATGAGAAGAAATCTAGAGATGACTTATCAAGGATAAAGTATATAGACTATACAGGAGGATGTGTGTAAATAACATAAAAATAATCTGACAATTCATTTAAGGGATTGAGCACCCACAGATTTTTATCCAACCGAGGACCAATTCCCTTAAAGGTGGTTTCATGTCTCTAATTATGGATAATTTGTGACTATTAATCACTACATTAAACATGAACATTTTCGATATCTACTTTCTAGATTTCTGGTGCGCCATATGGAATCAGGGTGTTTCTAGAAAAGCAGAGTTCTAAAATAAAACCTAGAGGGTTTTAGCTTGTCTTACTATAATCTGCAATCTATTCTCCTATAGCACCGCTTATGGCTACTCACATTAGTGGGTAATGACACGTCTGTTTACCCGTGTAACGGGTTTGGCACAATTCAACATTGTTGTTCAAATAACAAGTTATATGCCTAATATATAATTGACTTTCTGTAGAAATTTTCTCCAAAAAAAAAAAAAAAAAGTGGTTGCTTTCACGTAATTTTTTGCCCCTGTGGTTCTGCATTTGAAAGAAAAAAAGAAGAGCAAAACTTGGGCCACCAAGACAATTGAAGTCAAAGTGGGTTTTTGTTTTGTTTTGTTGTACTGGGGATTGAACCCAGGGTCTCCTGCATACCAGACAAATGATCATATCAAGTTTTAAAATGAGTTTTCCAGAATAAAAAGAATCCTTAGTTAAGGCTCTAAATCTCAGACTGGAAGAATATGTATTTAATTTTTTTTCTTTTGCACAGTACAGTGAATATAGCAAATATTAAAATATCTTGTATATTTAAAAATTGATAATAACTGTAAATTTCAAATGATCTCACCACAAATAGCCCTTCAAGTACCTGATGTAATGGGTATGTTAACTTGATTTAATTATTCACAATGTATTAATAAATCACAACATTACTTTGTGTCCCATAAGTTTATACAATTATAAATTGTCAATTTACAACAAAACAAAGAAGTAGGAAAAAGAAAACTAGCTAAAATATCCTTGAAATATTTTACTTAAAACCAAATTAAATTTTCATCATACATAAATCAGTGTAACACTGCTTAATATTTTCAGCTATAATCCTACCACATATACCATCTGAGCCATTTAAATCTGTCATCGATTCTCTGAAGAAGAAATTTAAATTTTAATCATCCCAACTGGTTTCCTCTTTCTCTCTACAATTTAAAATGCATAATAATGCCATAAAGTAAGTTCTTCTCTGTATAAACATTGATTTCTTTCTCCCTTTTCTAATCATAGCATTTATTAATACTTCTGGGTTTGTGGCAAGTTAGACTGGTAAATATATTCTTCCCCATACCCCTTCCCTGCCAAAACAAATGAATACGATAATAGAATCATCTACCTTGGAGGGTTTCTTATATAAATAATTTTGAACAGTCTAAATACTTTTTAAAAAGACACTAAAATGAGACAGCAGATTGAATTCCCATTAGCTCCAAAATCACAGATGACTTCTTTAGAATGGAAACTTCTCTTTGTGGGGCTCTATGCTCAATTTTTTAGGGAATTCTGTCTGCTATGTTGTTTTATAGATTCTAATGGGACAGAGGGAACCATCACAGGAAACAGAGGGCATGATGTTCCAAATTTTCCATTTGGCCCTATCCTGAGTCACTCACTGAAACTTCTGAAAATGCAGAGTGAGCACTGAGGGTGTAGCTCAGTGGCAGAGGCTTGTGTAGCACGTGCCAGACCCTGGGTTTCATCCCCAGAACCGTGCAAAAGAAAAAAACAGAAAAGCAAACTGAGTAGGTCATAGTCAACTGTCCTCTCCAGGCCTGACTCATTCCCTTAATGAATCAGTTGTACCGAAAAGCACGTTAGTAGCCCAACAGTGAGCAGTGTGTTATTTAGTCTAAGGGTCAAAAACCACAGGAGGCAATGGTTTTGGCGATGTTGCAACCTTCTGCGTTTCTGACAGCACTGGGAATGCCCGCTGGCCCTTTGGGTTCCCCATGGGTGTCCCAGGCACTTGGCCACTGCACAGAATCCCTGACCTCATTTCCCTGTCCATCTTCCTCCAATTGTGGCAATGGAGCACAGCAACCAGCCACTTCAAATGCCAACAAGCCCTCCTTTCCAAATTGCCTTGGCACACGGCCTGGTATAGAACCAGAAAGGTACCTGTGTGGGACTAACACTGTTGAAATTGAAATTGTCATATTTCAGTGACATTATTAGAAATAGGTACTGTGCTTTTCTCTAAGAAAGGCCACTAAGTAAATTAAGCCCTGGGGTCTTTTATGAGTCCTATTTACAAAGACTCTCACGATGGTCAAATTTGTATGGCAAAAAATTATTACTGCAAGTATTACGTTAAATTTGCCAAATTGGATTTTAGTCTGTCTTGCTGCCTCTTTCTTCCTCTGAAGCTACTTGGTAACCGTTCCAAACTTTGATTCACTCACTCATTTGGTCCTCCCGTAAACACTTATTTATGGAACAAGGGCTATAGAACAAGCCTGAGGCCAGATGTTTGGGGCAGGGTGGAAGGGAAGAGATAAGTCACAGAGGATTTCACAGTCTGGTGGGGAAGGTAAAATAAAGCAGGCAGACGAAAATAAAGCAATATGTGATATGCTATAAAAGAGGTAAATGAGAAAAAGGGTTTCCATACAGATTCTACTACTTGCTACTAGCTACATGCTGAGCATGTAACTGTTTCCTCTCCTCTTAAAATCTGCAATAGGGTTGAACAGCCTTGTTGGTTGAGCTGACGTCTTTCTTGCAAGTGACTTGTGCACAGTGGGCACCCCAAAAAGAGAAGGTAGTAAGGGTGAATTACTTCTCAAACCTAGGTAAAGAAATAATAAAGTTCCTGGGAAGGGTGGGAGAGACAACTGTGGCTCACTAAATAGTGAAGTGGGAGAAGGCATAGGCACTCTGGGCAGATGGAGTCGTCGGAGTGAAGCTGGGACCCATAAAAAGCCAGACCCAGAAGGGTGGGGATCATCGCTGTTGGATGAGGTGAGAAGAGCTGGAGCTACAGCCACAGGCCTATAGTAGAGTGCACCCTGTTCCTGGAATCATCTAGAGCTCCATGTTTTCTGGCAAGTGGAGGCGCTTGGAACAGAGGATGCCAGGCCAGGAAACCCGCAGCGGACTGCTCTATGACTCTGGGGCAGAAGCAGCAAGATTCTAAGACTCCCATTGCCCTGAATATGCCAAAAAATTCCACATGGGATTCAAGCCAGAGCCTAGGTTCCATGTGCCTCTTTAGGTCAGGACTGAGGTTAAAGCCTGTCAGGAAGTGACATCAGCTGTCCTTCTGGGCACCTACAACCCTTCTGAAGGTCTGTCCAGGACGGTGCTGGTTCAGCTCCTAGCTCGCCTGTTTTTCCTGTTCCTGAAACTGACCTTGATTGTAGAAGGAAGTTAACAATCTGAATATGAGAATTAGCAAAGAAGCTTCAAAAGTCCACAATCCTGACTCCTTTCTTCACTCTCACTTGCATTTTCCTGCTGCTCACTCATCCCTCACAGTAATCTTCCTCCCAGATGCAGACCAACATATTTTGAAATAAGAACTTTGAGGGTTTTTTCATTTGGAGGCAATAAAGATGATGAATATGATAAAACATGTTATATGAACAAATATATACAACTTCATGTAGACAAAGAATAAAGTCAACTACTTGCCTTACTCCATGTCAGCTTAGGAAATTACTTCAATAAAGTTGGGAAAAACAGTGCAGAATCCAAGTTCCCACTCTCAGATTTACTCTGAGCTATGTTTAAATCAGATGCATTCCCTGAATGTGATTAAATCAATCTTTAAAAGCACAAACACTGCCTCAAACAAGGCTTCTCATTACTATATGTAACCAAGCATGTTGTTGTATGAGGCCCCTCAGAGCACAGCATAAAGATGTGGTATCCACTTTGGGCTTGCTGGGGGGCTCCGAGACCAGTCTCCCAGACACCAGTCTCTCAAACTATAAACAAGTCTCCTTTCTCTTACACAGACCATGGTACAGGATCTGATGCATTAAAAATAATCCAGAGGCTCTTTGCATTATTCATTATACTAATGTCTTTCAAAACCAACAAACTCTGAGGTTTTAAATTATAGGTATGCATTATAAGGCTGAATGATACAAGTTTTAATTATTTTAGAATTTTTAAAAATCAAAACATTCTGCATGCATGTTACAAAATACACCATGAACCCCACAACTTGTTTACTTAAACCAGGAAGGGAAATTACATTTCTCACTCCCCCAAGAGAGTAAAACTGTCAGTAATATTTGCTCTGGATAATGCAATAATTTGGCTGTTTGCCTACTAGGCATACTAGTGGAATCTTGGTTTTAAAATGAGAAGAGCAAAATAAGCTTTTGCATTATAACAATATTCCACTAAAGGGTACCACCAAAATGAGTCTCTGAATACATAATTGGGGCATATTTGAAAATTAAAAGTAACAAATATTAGAAGATCGAAGAAATCCTATAAGCAAACTTTTATCAATGATTACAATCAGCCTTTCTTATCTGTAGGCTCTATATCCATGGGTCCAACCCTGTGTGGATCAAAAATGCTGGGAAAAAATAGTGTCTGTATTGAACAGGTACACATTCCCCACCAGCCCCAGGTCAATAGTCCCTCAACAATACACATAACAACTATTTACACAGCATTTGCATTATATTAGGTATTCTAAGTGATCTAGATTTAAAGTATATAGGAGAATATGTGTAGGTTATATACAAATACAATGCCATTTCATATTGAGAACTGGAGCATCAGAGGATTTGGGTGTTCAAGGGAGTCCTGGCACCAATCATGCACAGATACCAATGGGGAATTGTTTGAAAATACAAATAATATTAAAGAGAATGTGTGAATTAATTTTTCAGTAATGCAAAATCCAAATACCAACAGGATATGACTATTTTCACTTTAGATAATCCCTATTTTGCAAGGTTATGACTATAAAAATAACTGTATAAACTAAAGCTATGTAATAGTAAAACTTATAATTGTTCGGCAACCTTGAAAAATTTCTGTCAAAACTTTAAAACTCTGTCCAGGTGTGATGGCACACACCTGTAATCCCAGCTCCTTGGGAGACTGAGAAAGGAAGATTCTGAATTCAAAGCTAGGCTCAGCTACTCAGCAAGGCCCTAAGCAACTCAGTGAGACCCTGTCTCTAAATAAAATATAAAAAAGGGCTGGGGATGTGGCTTAATGGTTAAGTGCCCCAGGTTCAATTCCCAGAACCAAAAAACAAACAAACAAACAAACAACAACAACAACAAAAAAAAAACAACAAAAACAATCCCCAGCTTGCATACACACAGAACCTTTAAAATTTTGAATTGACAGAATAAGCACTAAATACTATCATTTTGTAAAAACTATCAAAAGTAGCCTAAATGGTGCTTGTCTTCTTCCATCATAAAGCATAAATACAGGGTATCATTTTTGTACTTGACCAACTGTCCTTTCAAAGTCTGTATTAACATTCATTTAGTTTTTTACTTTCAATGTCATGAATATCTGACTCTGAGGGTTCCTTTAATGTGAAGTCTGTGGATGGTATCACTTATATCTTCATCTTTGTTGTCAAAGTCACATTCCTTAGTAAATCTACCTTCGTTAAGTTTTTTCCACATGTTGAGAGTTTCTAGAAACAAGATCTAGAACCCTGACAGTGTCAACATGCCCAGAGTCTGCTAAAAAAGTATCCATGTTTGTAACAATTCATGAGTTAGCGCTGTGAGAACATTAGGTAAAATAACTACACTCCTTCCTGAAGTGTGTGAACCGAATGATGAGAACAGATCCATCACTGACAGACTTGGAAAGAAGTGCCGTGATCAGCCATTGATCAGTTGAGCGCCTGTTCTTTACGTACTGATTTGTGGAATGAAGACCTAACCAGGAGGTTTATACCTTGTGCAATTACAGTTTTATGATGGTAACTGTAATCTGAACTGTGGTGTTGGGGAACTGATTTGACTGAACTAAAGCATGGTCATGGAAATTCATGCAGATTGGAAGCATGTAAAGCAAAGTAATGAGTAGGTGGAATTCAACTCCACTAGACATTTCTAAGTCAATGGGCTACAACAGAATATTTTGATTGTGCAGGCAATAATAACTAAATTTCCAAGCTAGGCATAAAAATGTTCTGAGTTGGAAAAGGCATCTGAACACAGAAACATGAAAAAAAAATTCTGAAAAATAATTCATCCATCCATTTAAATGCAATAAAAAATGGGCAAACAAAACTATAGCAGACACTACATTTTTTTATATCCATTGTCTCAGTTGAGACACAAAACCATGAGGAAACTGAGGTGTAAGTCAATCAGCTTTCTTGCCAAGATCATCCATCTCATCAATAAGCAGTAGAGCCATTAAGGAACCCAGGGGCATTGGCTCCAGATCTTGTTCCCCAACTTAGGTAATAGGGAGCCCAGAGCAATTTCAGGAAAATAACAAAAGTCATATAAACTACCAAGTCCACAATACAAAAAAGCAATACCTCCAAAGACACCTAGTGCACTTTCTGGGAACAACTCCTGGTCTGAGCACTTAAAGGTTACCCATCTAAGCTCTCACCTCTTAGAACAGGCAATGGAAAAGACTTTTTTTTTCTGTAAGAACTGCTGGTATAGAACTCCACCACTTATTATGTGTTAATAATATGATATGAATGATACAAAGATCAACTAAAATTCAATCTGTATTCCCAGAAGACAAGCTTTTGGTTTTCTCCATTGATAGTGTTTTGTTGTTGTTTTGTTCGTTTTGTTTTGGTTTTTTTGTTTTTGTTTTAGCCAGGCATAGTGGAGCACACTTACAATCTTAGTTACTTGGGAGATGGAGTCAGGAGAATCACAAATTCAAGGGCAGCCTGGGCAACTTAGCAAGATTCTGTGTCAAAATAAAAAAAATAAAAAGGGATGGGATGTAGCTCAGTGGTAGAGCATTTCTAGGTTTAATCCCTAAGGCTGCCAAAAAATAAATAAAATAAAACAAATTAAAAAATAAGGATGGTTTCTATCCTTTAAGAAACAACTGAGCCATGTCATCTGAGAATCTTTTCAAAATATTATTTTAAACAATGCAGTTTTACTCTGATTGCTTATATCTGCATATAAATAAACACAATTTCAAATATTTAAATAATATTATGGGCAAAAGAGTATGATGACTTTTTGAAAATACCTATCACATAAAAACAATTATTAGTAGAAAACTGTAGAAAGCAATTATTTCAAAGTAGTTAAAATACTGACTTATAACATAGAAGATTCCAAGCAGTTCATTTTACTTTATTTAAAAAATCTACAACAATATTCTTTGATCCAGTTCCATTCTACACCCCAGTCTTTCTCTTTGTTATCCTCAGGTACCAAAAGGGTAAGGAAGAAAATGGTTCATATGGAAAAAGACATTTATATTTCATTTTTTATTTGTAGTTTTACTTGAATATTTTCTACTTAGTTTTGGAATCTTGCATACTCTCAGGTGCTCTGCAGCTCTCTTCATTAGACTTCTTTAAAACCAAGGGCATATCAGATTGTAGATTTTGGAGAACAAGGAGAACAAGAGTGTCCCTTCCTACCTTGATTTCATCTCACACTACACCAAGAAACACCTTATCCAATCAATTTGTATCTTAAATTAGCAGGTAAACCTTGAAAGGCTAATGCCACAAGAAAATCAAAGAATGAAATTGAGAAGCAAAAGCTAAAGTTCTGGATGGGGCTGGGGGTATGGCTCAGTGGTAGAGAGCTTGCCCAGCATTAGAGAGACCTGGGTTCCAGTCCAATGCAAAAAAAGACAAGTGCTCTTCCTCATTTTTCATTCACTCACTTAACAAACACACATGGAGGAATCTCATGGCAGTCAGAAACGAGTCAAAGAATAAGACAGCTCCAGCTTCTCTCAGACCGTGCTCTAGCCGGGCAAGGCAGCCAGACAATTGCTTTACACCACAATGAACGATGTGTTAGATTCAGGGAGAGAGTACTGAAGAATTTCAAGGAAAGGCACAAAACCAACAATGTGAGGCTGGGAGAGGTGGGACAAAATAAAACTGTCTAAAAGTGGTGATACCACAGCTGGACTTGGAAGGACATGAAGTTTCCTTGAACCCTTACAGTCAGTCACCTTCACATACAGCCTATGGACTGCTAGGTGTGAAAATAGTTTGTGCTGAAAATGTAGAACTATTAGGACTTATTTTTGTACCTTTGCATTTCCTGGAAGGGATTAAAGTTTACTATCTAGGAATTTATTATCAAGATTGGTGTCTGCAAAAGAACACGGATGTTTGCCTATTAAAATCATGCAATTCTCTCTATATTACATTCACTGAGCTCACTGCAGAAGCCTATCTGTACTGTATATTTATTGCAGTAAATGCAATTAGCTTGATAGTAATAGTAATGCTGGTCCAAATAAAAGTCCCTTCCTGTTAGGAAGCATACCATCAAATCAATGGTAGTTTTTCATATATACATATATATTTATATGTATATGCACAATACACACGTATACATAATATGTTTGTATATTTGTACATACACACACGCATTTTGCTGTACTGGGGAACTGAACCCAGGGGTGGTGCTTTCTCACTAAGCTACATCCCCAGTTCTTTCTATTTTAAGACATGCTTTGGTTTTTATTTTTCGTACTGCGGATTGAACCCAGGAGTTTTTAACCACTGAGCTACATCCCCAGCCCCCTTTTTTTAAAGAAATATTTTATTAGAAACAGAATCTTACTGAGTTGCTTAGTGCCTCGCTTTTGTTGAAGCTGGCTTTGAATTCACAATCCTCCTGCCTCAGACTTCTGAGCTGCTGGTATTATGGGTGTGCACCACCATGCCCTGCTTCAGACATGTTCTTGATACATTGCCAAGATTGGCCTAGAACTTGCAAATCTCCAGCCTCAGTCTCCTCACTTTCTGGGATTATAGGCGTGGACGAGTAGGCCTAGCTTAAAAATATATTCTTAATCTGCTAATACAGATATAATTTGAAGAAAAAGTCAGACTTGAGGAACATGTAATTTTACTGAACACCCAATTACATAAACACAATGGTAAGCCCTCCAGCATTAAAATCAAATTACACAAGAAAGTAGTATGCTATGGATTAGTAATTTCCCAATTTTTGGCTCTCAAACAGAATTGTAAGTCTTCTTTTCCAAGCTCTGTCAATCAGAACTGCTCTTTTTGCAACTGAGGCAGGATGACTCACTCTGAATTCCACTGACGCAGTGGCAAATTTATTTACAGTCTGGGTCTCTTAACAACTTCTCACTGCTTTCATGTAAACACATTCTTGAAAAGTGTTGATGAAGAAGTGTTATGAAATTCAGCACTGTTGTATAAAAGGAAAAGTAAGATGTTGAGGTCTGGGAAAGAACTAAAAGTGCATTCACACTGAAGATTTCCTTTGTTCAAGTAGGGCCTCTGCACTTCTTTCCCACCTTTATTTACTTAGCAGTGCTGCAGATCAAACCCAGGGTCTCACGACTGCTAGGCAAGTGCTCTTAGCACTGAGCTATCCCCCTACTCCTGAGCACCTTTTAAATAGTGGAAATATAAGCTGGCCAATGCTATAGCTCCACTTATTGCTTTCATGTCTCCCTTTGGGAGTAAACAAAGTCTGTGCCTTAAGACTACAACTAAAGACAGTTACTAAAGCCTAATGGCTACAAGCATAGACCTGTAATTTCAAGGAAATAGGTACCAAGAAGTTTAAAAAAAAAAAAAACAAGAAAAGAAAAGGTGAGCCAGGAAATGCCATATGCTATTTTGAATAATGTCTGTCTTTTGAATAATGGCTGTTGACTTCAACCTACCATGATTAAATCACAGTGTAGTAGAGTATCAAGAAGTTGATTCTTAGAAAATGGAAAATATTATACTCTGGAGGAAATCAGTTTATCTGGATTTGAAAATTGATACAGCTTTAATTAATATATAGTTTGGCTTATTTTGATTAAATAAGCATTATGGTCATCATGTTTATGAAAAAAACAAAGAGTATTTTTTTAATTAAAATGAAATTACCATTTAATGCAAAGGTTAAGAAGATGTTCAAAGATTTCTCTGCCATCTGGAAATAACAACCACTGGCATGAGTTTTAAAAACAATTAATTGATTCTTCAAATGAGGTTAAGATAGTATCATTAGACATAAGTGGATGCTCCAACTATGAGAATGATCGGACTTGCTTAGTAGAGCTTGCCATAGAATAAATGCTCAAGACTTTATTTATTAAATGCATCTACAACAATTGTGTTTGATTTGTATTTTGATCCAAACACAAGATCTACTTACAAATCACTGAATAGACTTAGAAAACAAGGTTCACTGTGATACAATTTTTTAAATGAAAATGGACCACATAAAACACAGAATCCTCATGAAAGCCACAGACAAGTAATATCTTATGCTACATAAAAGGAAGCACATAAGAAGAAATAGTATAAAATCCATTAACAGATGAGACTCATGAAAATTACTTTCTTATCTATGTATGAAAAGTGTGTTGGTGAAAAAGTTAGCATTGTTGAAGGAAAGGAGAAGTAGGATGCTGTGGTCTGGAAGATAACTCAAAGCAGCATTTATATTCTAAAACTTTCAAGTTTTAGATACAGGGGCCAAGAACCTTTTAAGTTTTAGAAACATAAGTTGGTAAATACTACAGCCCCAATTACTCTTTAGAGTCTTCAGGTGAGACTAAATGAAGCCTGTGCTCTGGCCACATGCAGAGAATTTGGCTTCTGGAGGAGAGGCACCAAGAGGTCCAAACAATGGTATACCAGGAGATTCTGTCTGCCATTTAGAATCATGGCTGTCTTATAGACTGGTAACATGGACATGCCATGATTAAATTGGAATGTCACAGAGTACCATCAAGAAATTAATCTGAACAACATGAACATTAAATAACAATAAATGCTGCAAATTAATGTAGTACATGAGAGTACTAAATCTGCCTAGAAGGTACAAGAGAGATCAGAGCTGAATTATGTATTAAGTACCAATACACTGAAGAAACAAACTGACTTTCCCTCAGTTTCAAAGATATATTTAAATACTTCAATTAGTTCGGCATTTAATTTTTTAAACTGTATTAAGTATAATTTTTTTAAAAATCACATTTAAGTATTTCAGTAATAACAATTTATTGCTATTTAACCTTGAATATTTTTGTATATACTCTGAACTGTTTTCAATTAAGAAATTAGCTGGAATAGAGATACCGCATACGAAAGCTACTGTCAGTGGGAAAAAGTGAACAATTACGTCTCCTGTCTGAGCAGGAACGGTAGGCATGAAAAATACAGCGTGACTCCATAAGGATGTTGACATTTAAAGACAAAAATAACATAAGCAGTGAAGTATAGACAAATGAAATTATATTCCCCCAGATTAATCTAATGCCAAGCACAAACTGTGACAGGCAAAAGCAAGCCTCAAGGAGCAGCCACAGAATCTGAGTTTCCTAGCCCTGGTTATTCTGCTCAGGTCAGTATTAATATTAGTAATATGAAATGTCCACCATCCACGTAGGTCAACTTGTAATTTGATATGTATTTTTCAAGGATCATAAGTATTGAAAAGCTAGATATTAATCTTAGGCTTATTTTTATTTCTTTAGAATTAGTATAGAGTTAATACTCTTGGAACTAGCCAGAAGGGTTTAGAAACTAGTAAGTTGTTTCCATGGTAACAGGCTGCTTGGGCATGGAGAGATCATTTCACACATTCCGTATAACCCAGAGACCACACAGGAAGAAGAGATTTCCACGTTTCGAGTGTTTAGGGTATCTATGATGATGTGTGGTAGAGCTTTATTTTTATAAGAGTATTGGATGGGGCATTTGGTACTAATGTATAAAAGTTACCTAAGGTTACATTTTTCCCCTGTCATTTAGTCAATGACCATAGAAATGTGAAACATTTCCTGATGGAGACACGGTGGTAACAAGGTCATCCATGGATTTTATTTAATCCATGCTGTGAATCACAGTCAACCTGATCATAAAATTCTGATGATGAATCTTGAGACAGAGGAAGGGTGAGGCCAAAAGGCTCCACATTGTCAATCCCCTTTGTGTAACTGTGTTGCAGTAAGTGGATGCCATCCAGCTGGGGCTTCTGCAGCCCCAAAGGGAAGGGTGAGTTGTGGTAAATGCTCATATGATGACAAGGAGCCCTTCACTTTTGGGTGAGCGAGATGCTCCTTGCCAGATGGACAGAAATACAAGGGATGCTTTGAAACATGAAGTGGGGTACTTGGAAATTCTGGAGCGGGGAGTCATCCCTGGGTATGTCGCTTTCAAGGAAATGTTTTCACTCTATTTTGTTTGAAATATAATTCCTGATGGAGAGATGAATGTGAAAATGCCCTTTTCTTATGGTACTCGCCTTTTGGAATAGCATTAACATTCACCCTCTAGAGACATTAGCTGGTCAAATAAAGTGCCCGATTAGTAGACAGTCCCTTGATGAGGGGGCAAGGGAACAGCCACGCCAACAGTGCATTGCATATGTCAGGAAAAGGCAGCCCCACAGCATTGGAGGGTGCTGCGGTGTCCTCATTTATACAGAGTGAATTTTGTGAGGATTAAGTGGGAACATCCAGGTAAATGCTTAAAGACAACGAAGCGCATAGCAAGCGCCCAGTAAGTGTTAACTGCTATATTAATATTGTTAATGTTATTGATATCATTAACACTAAAAATGGGTGTCCTCTACTAGGCCTTGTGGGGAAAAGCTTACAGTCAATCTTTATAAATGAGATAAAAGAGGTGCTGAGAGGATCTCTGGGAAGAGTGTACAGATACAAGCTTATTAGGCTTTATTCAGAATAAAATTAGTTACCTGGAGGTCTGCTACTGAATCTTGATAATGTGTGAGAAGGGCAGAAACCATATTACATGTGTGTGAGTGGCACAATTTTCTTAGTGATGCTATAATGGTGATAGTTAGGTTTTTAAAACAAAAATAATTTTGATTGTTTTTCTTCTTCTACTTTTGTGTGTGTGTGTGTGTGTGTGTGTGTGTGTGTGTGCGTGCGCGTGCTGTGATGGAACTCAGGGCCTCACATATGCTACTGTCCTACCCCAAGCTACACCTTCAGCCCTTGAAATGCTTTCTTCTGAAGAACAACCTTATGATCTAAAAACAAACAGGTGCTATGTAAACTTTTATAGTAAATATTCAGAAGTAAAACATCACCAATGCCTCTACATTATAACAATTTCTCAAAATCTTGTATCATATCATTATAAAATTAGGATATTTACAGACTCCCTCTGTCCCTTCAGGGAGTACCTTCAATTGCCATAATGATTTTGATCCTTATTTTGGTCTTAATCCATTTATCATACTGAATCAAATAATCACATAGTAAAATATGGCTGTTAATAGAAGAAAAGAGTGGCAAGGGAAAGCACTTTTGAGTAGTAGAAGGTAAGGACTTTGAGCTCATATTCTATTACAGCTTTTTGTGCCAAAGCAAAACCCTAAGAAGGCACTTACAAGTAAATTAGGCCACAAAATTAAATTGGTGAGGATGAGGACACCCTGCTTTAAGGACTACACTGAGGACAGCAGCAACCAAATTCAAAACATTAAACACCTACATATAGACACCCAAAGCAAAACATTGATAGCTCCAATTTTCTCGGAACTGCAGAAATTATAGCTTAGCCACAGATGACCTTCAGGTGACAAAATACTTTATGATCCTCAAATACACTAACCTTCTTTGCTTCGTGTGGATGATGCAAAGAAGGTGAGAGTGATAGGCAGAATTAAGACCCCACAGTTGATGTGAAACAAAACCACTCACCTGTGAAGGTTTTTATTTTAGCTTCTCCTGTCCTTTGTTGGACTATTTGATTGCCGTCCTAAAACTTCAAAGCTTTACTGTAGAGTTTTTACCGCTGCTAAAGGAATATTCATGGCACTAGTCTCTTATCCTGTCAAAGGCAGTATTTATGTACATGAGAAATAAAACTGTTGTAACAAGTGAAAATGCCACAGATTTACAAGGGATCCCATTTATGAGGCAGCCAGTCGATATGCATGGGATTCACCTTGTAAACTCTTTGATCAAAATGCTAGTATTAGAAATAAAAAGTCCGTCCTTGATGGGTTTGGGACAAAAATATCACTTCATTTCCATCCTGCTTCTCTCACACGAAGAATTCTTCTGACGTGAGAATAAAGTCATAACTCTGAGGCAGTGTTCAGATTCCTGATAACTCCCACCCCAATTCTAGTGTGCCCCATCAATCGAGAATCATGAATCTTTCTGAAGGTTGGGAATGAGGGGAATATAATTTGGTTTATTATAGGAAGTGTTCGTATTAATAGCATCCCATAAAAAGAAACATAAACCATCTCTGTACTCCATCTCTTCCAAGAATGAAGAGAACACAGACAAGGTAGTACAGAAAGAAAGAAGAATTCAGAATTTATCTAGGGAAGATGGAGAATCCTGTCTAGAAATGCAATTTTATTGCAGGAATTCTAAACTAGATATATGACTTTAAATATCACTTGAAACTGGGAATTCATCCAATCAATAAAACGATGTAGACAACTAGGGAGGGACTGGGGAAGAGTCTTTGTCTTATACAGACTCAATGGGTATACACATGCATGTAATAAAGTGAGATTTAATGGAGAAACTGAAGTTAAGATTCACCTTTAAAATTAACTGAAATATTTATAATCGTAGTGTATTAGAACAGGTGTAAAAGTAAGTAAATTTTGATGTTCTGGGCATTACTTAAAATACTTATCATAATAATAAAATTTACTTTTTGACTTAATTCCATTCTATTAAATTTATTGGGCCTCTCCTAAGCTAGTCAAGGGCTTGAAGTAGGTACAGGGAACTAGGCTAGGTATTAAGAAGTTTTATGTCGGGCAAGGTGATACACACCTGTAATCCCAGCAACTCAGGGGGTTGAAGAAGGAGGATGGAAAGTTTGAGGGCAGACTCAGCAATTAAGAGAGGCCCTAAGCAACTTAATGAGACACTGTGTGAAAGCGAACAGAAAGTTTTA
Source organism: Marmota marmota marmota (assembly GCF_001458135.2). Classification (NCBI taxonomy): domain Eukaryota; kingdom Metazoa; phylum Chordata; class Mammalia; order Rodentia; family Sciuridae; genus Marmota; species Marmota marmota. Next base: position 10,151,165 of record NW_026000093.1, on the reverse strand, counting down.
TTTCTAAGAGAGTTGCCTGGCCTCAACCAACTGTTATATTTTTGGAAAGCTGCAAATTAATTTTGAAGCCACATCATATTTCCTCATTGACAATATGCTCATGTTATATTAGTTTCATTGATTTTTGAAACTGGCACTGCCCCTAAAGACTAGAGCATAGAATATGATAAGAACTTGATTTTCAAAGTCTTTTTTTTTAGCTGTATACACAGGTGGAGGGTGATTCTGGATAAAGAAGAGCCTCAAATCTCAATCCCTGTCAACTGTGAGACCCCTACTATTTCAGAGTTTGAAAATCTCTGATGGGGTTTAATTTATTTATTATACTTCAGAGCCAATGAGTTGCTGGTCCCAAGAGATGTCTCGTTTTGGAGCTGTGATGTAGGAGAAGGGGAACCAGTCAGAAGCCTGGCTTTTCCAGTTATGACCCATGCAACTTTGAGAAGTCACTTTTCTTAGGCTACTATTATCTTATCCTTTTTGCTCAGAGAAATCCAGTAAATCTAATCTGCTTATAGAATATGTTCTTTCAAGAAGCAAATTAAATAGAAAGACACTGTTTCCCTCCAAAATCTGGTACCTGAAACCGTCATGCATGCTTTGGCAGGAGGACCTATCTTCAGGCAGACAAGGTAAGCTCGAATCTTGACTCTTGCCTCATGATCACTTGTTACATCCCAACAACTACCTGTTGTGAGCATGCAGGGAGATGATGCCCGTGGAGGAGGGCTGTCTAGCATGATGACCCCTGGGAAGCTTCCAGTGAAGCTCCACAATCCTCTACGTGTGCAACACCTTGTAAGTCATTACTCTATGGAGCTGATAGTTGATGAACATTCTACTGTCTTTTCAGGGAAAATCACCAAGTGTCATTGCTAAGTCAAGAGACTGGAAACCAAAGGTGGCAGTTTGTAAAGTACTTTACATATTTCAGCAAATTTAGAAAAAAAAAAAGTAGCACTTTCAGTGGAACATCCTAGGAATCACAGTGGTCCTACTTATGTACGGGCCAAGTGCCAATAAACAGGTGACTTATTAGTCTGAGGCACAAGAACACTTCAGATAACACTTCAAAGCCAGGTTTCAATAGCCTTAAAAATAAGATACTGATAAGATGCAAATGTCTAGTAATCATAAAAATGCTCTGAAACACAGCTGTTGTTTAAAATTAATAAGACACATTGCAAACATGTATAATGTCAAGTGTCATTATGAAGGTACAATGACAAACCCTAAAATGCCATTGATTGGGCATAAAATGTTTTCAAGTGATCTCTTAATTTCCTGCTTCTTAATGAGTGATTTACAGTGACACAATCATACGGTTTTTCTTTATCGTACTTACCATCTCTTAATCAAATGCTTAGTAACCAAAGACTCCTAAAAATAATGGCTCCAAATGAAGCAGTCTGCTTTGGCCTAACACTCCTGCAAACTGCCTTAGAGGGGCTGAAGCTTTGGTTAAGAAAGCAACCACTGCACACAGATGAGGAACATCCTAGAGTGGGCGATGCTCTGTGTGCCATCGGCCAGTGCCCAAGGACTGCAGCAGGGATGAGCTGCACACAAAAGCAGAGTGCAGCACCTTATATAACAGGGACATGGCCTGCGGAAGCTTCAAGGTAGGAAAAAAACAGACATCTGCAGGGGGAGACATGAACACAGCCTCAAAATGCTTGGTAAATAAGTGTACCAGATATATTCTGAAAGGATTCCTTATAGAAATGAACGTGCAGCTTCTTTAGGCCTGAGTTCTACACGTGCATTTTTGGGGTTCCCACACCATGGTCAATTCAATCTATAAGCATTTTCAGTCTCTCAAGATTCTCCCACTGATTAAACAGAGGGTTGTCACTCCCCAACAAAAGAGTTACTTTTTTCTTTTCCTCTTAAAAACCTGACATGAAATGTTGAACTACAAATGAAACTAGCATGCCTGTAATCCCAATGACGTGGGAGGTTGAGGCAGGAGAATCACAAAGTTCAAGGATAGCCTGACAAATTTAATGAGACCCTATCTTAAAAAAAAAAAAATAGAAAGGGCTCAGGGGTAAAGTGTCCCTGTATTCAATGTCCAATGTCAGAAAACGAGAGAGAGAGAGAGAGAGAGAGAGAGAGAGAGAGAGAGAGAATGAGAATGCAGCTCTGTCTTTTCCTCCTATTTTTCTTTTGGCGACTAGTTCTTTTGTTTGTATCCATTTACTGTTTTTTGTAATGCTGGGGGTTAAACCCAGCGGCTCATTCATGCACACTGTGCAAGCACTGTACCCCTGAGCCAGAATTCCATCATGCTACTAGGTATCCTAATCTCTCTTTGACCTCCAGTGCACTCAGCATTGGAGAATAATTCCTCATGGGATGTGGACTGGATTAACACACATACAACTGGAAGCCCAGGTGAGAAAGGCCAGCACTCCACATTCTTTACTGGCTGTGGTGCCTCCCTCAAAATTGCAAAATGAAGGTGATGGGACCAATCACAAATAATAGTGTCTTTGAATGTTGAGAACTTTGAGTCCTTAGAGGACAATCAATTGGAGCTAAAAACAACACAACTGTATGTGAGTTCTGCAAACAAAACCACATTTTAAATCTTGAGGAGATTGGATTCAAGGAAACCTACTACCCTACCCCACCCCAGTGCTGGGGACCAAACCTAGGGCCTTGCACATGCTAGGAAAGTGATCAATCGCCAGGCTAGATCTCCAGCCCTTCAAAGACCCTGTTGAGAAACTAATATGCCTCGATTACTCCTTATTTGGACTAGTTTAAAGTTCAAAACCAAGTTTTATAATCCTTTTAATTTATTTTTAAATAAATTTTATTGGGTATATTTAAGGTATACAATGTGATAATATAAAATACATATAGATAGTAAAATGACTACTGTAATGGAAAAAAAATAATTGTATCCATTATCTCACAGTTATTCTTTTTTCCCTCCTGTGGCAAGAAGAGCTTAAATCTACTCATTTAGCAAAATTTCTAGATACAATACACTGTTATTAACTATAGTCCTCATATCTATATCATCAATAGACACAGCCTCAAATAATCCATTTTATTTTCTTTCTGTTTTTTCCTCCCTATGTGATTTTCAAAATAATTTTCTCCTCCCTTCCTGCTCTGATGAACTGGTCTCCCTCTTTTGGTGAAATCATGAAGTTGGCCTGTCTGCCTCACATCCTGCTGCGATTGGCACCAGAAGATGCTGCTGTCAGCGCATGAGGGAGGCAGTAACCAAAAAAGTAGACAAGAAACATACACGATTTAAATTTAAAGCATTGGTTCCTTTAAATTCTAGAAACAATTTTAATTCCTTTTTAGTGTGCTAAGATTCTGTGCTGAATTTTAAAGATGCAGAGCTAAAACATAAAATCCCTACCCTCAACTTGCTTGTCTTTACCAGAAAGGGGCAGACGACATTTACTGCAACACAAATCAGACTGTGATATGTGTGCTTTATGTACTTATAGAATGAAAAATGCACAGCACTAGGCACTCACCACCAGAAGGGACTCTTAGTGCATGCAATGTAAATTGCATGTATGTCTGTTTGTGGTGCCTTAATACTATGTAGATTTTGAATGAATGAGATGTCGGAATATGTGGACTACACGTTGAAAAGGAAATCCACAGTAGGTTTACTGGGCAATGGAATTGAAGTAATTTCTACCTGTGGCACTTCTTGCTGCCAGTGGGTCTGTGTGACTTTTAGAGGATGTGCTGTTATCTTCCTGCTGTGTTTCTTACATGTCCATTAAGACTCTACTATGGACATTTAAGAATGCACATTAGCTTCCCACTCTGTAGTGTTGAAATGAAATTTTTATTCTCCAGAAAGCCTTTTCCTGGGTTGGTAAAATTGCTTCATTCCTCTTCGAGAAGCTCATCAGTTGATAGGGCAGTGCTGATACTGCACAAGGATCCAAAATCTTTAGGATTTAAAACTGAAGCCCTGTTCTTGCAGGGCACCACACAGAACGTGTGATAAGTCTCTGCTTACATGGTCATGCTCTCTGGCATGGAAGAGCCTAGGTTCTTTGTTTCACAAGAAGAATTTGAAATGAATTTACCATATGATTTGAGACAAATTATATAAATGGTTAAAGGAAGCACGAATAATTTCAAGACCACTTAGAAATATACGTGGTCTGGATGCTGGGTGCCCCTTAAAGGTCCGTCCATATGAAGGGCTTGGTGCCAGGGTGGCACTATTAGGGGGTGCTGTGGAGCTTTAGGAAGTGGGGCCTTAGAGAAGTCCTTAGGTGATTGGAAGTAAGCCCTCAAAGGTGACTATAGGCCCTGCCTGTCCTCTTTCCTTCTGCTCTGATTTGAGACACTACTGTTCCCGCATACATTGCCACCATGATGTGCTGCCTTCTGCTGTTCTCATCAGAACTGAGCTGATGCAGGTGCCATACCTTTGAACCTATAAAACTGTGATCTCAATAAAACCTTCTTTATTTCATAAAAGGTCTGTCTGAGGTACTTCAGTATAGTGATGGAAAGCTGACTAATACACACACACACACACACACACACACACACACACATATATATATATATATATTACATTATAAAAATTTATGAATTTGCTGAATGAATAAGTTAATGATAAAAATTCTTGGATTGTGCTACAATTTTTTTTTAACCAGAAGGAGTAACTTTTGAAATGTGCCTCAAAGGAACTTCTGGACTTTATGAAAAAAGGAATTGATAAAGGATACCTGGCTGGAAGCTGTCCATAAGTTCTCATGAGCTAAGATACTGACTTTGGATGGATTGAGAGCAGAATGCAAGGCAGAAGCCTGGCATAGGGCTAAGTCAGTGTTGGAGTTGGTCAGAGAGGAAGAGGTGGTTACCCCAATGCAGGATGGCTCAGAGGAAGGGTCAGCAGGGTCTGCTTCCAGAATGGATAGTCATATGAAGAAGAGTCACTCAGTGAGACTGCTCTCAGAGGAAGGTTCTCCCTCTAACTCTCACAATCTCTCTGACCATGGAGGATAAAGGGAGTGGTTTTAAGCATGTCCCCAAAAGAGTTAGACCTATGGAACTGAAGAGATAAGTATTTAGGACAAAGATAAACCTGCACTGTATGAAACGTGGAGTAAGCACATGAAACTACCAAGAGACCAGGCATATCTCCTCTTCCCTTGCTGAAGAGGAGAAAAGAAATGCAGAGTAGGGGTATTTTCACTGCTGCTGCATCTTTAGATCCAGATTCATTAAAATCAATAATAACAGAACTGAACACTTAATATACTTCATATGCTCTGGAAGAGAGAGGCTAGCATAGAGAGGACCCTACAACACTCACTGATCATGCAGTCCCAGGGGCATCACGCCTCTCTGAACTTACAGGGACACAGAAACACTCCCTCAGTCCACCCCTGGAGAGAGCAGCAGACGTGTATGGGTTGGAAAGAAGAAGGGAAGCCCTTCAAATTCTAGTTTCCCTCTTGGCACAACCACAACCAACATACGTGTCTTCCTCTCTCTGACCTGGGTTCTCCTTCCCTCATTTCTTGACTGTTTGGTCTCTTTCCTTCAAAATGGAGACTTCAACTTTTCTAACACCTTCCTACCATGTTTCCTGGTAACTTTCTGATTCTACCTGCTCTGCTCTCAGCTTTCCACAGTCAACCTTCACCCTGAACCTAGGATCCATATTATAAGGAAATCAACTGGTGTGCAGGTCTCTTTAATGGAAGAGCTGTGGGAGGATTGTTGTTTAATCCTATGGTTACCCTTTGGTTTGAGGTTTAATCTCTTTGATCCCCGCTATAGTTTGGATGTTGAATGTCCCCCAAAGGTCTAATGTCAAAGGCTCAGTCCCTTGGGTGCTGCTTCTGGGAGGTGACTGGACCTTTTGGAAGTTGGGGCCTAGTGAGATATCTATAGATCTTCAGGGTTGTGCCCTTTAAGAGGACTGCAAGAACCCAGCTCCTTCCTCTTCTTTTTGGCTTCTTAGCCACAAGGTAAGAAATATTCTGTACCATACACTCCCTCATCAGAGGTGTGAAGCAATGGGTCTACCCAATCATGGACTAGAACCTCTAAAACTGTGAGCCAAAATAAAGGTTTTCTCTTTATAATCTAATTATCTCAGGCAACCTGTTATAGTGATGGAAAGCTGACTAATAATCCCATATACCTCCCCTATACAATGAAGATTCTAATACCTTCTCTGCAGGGCAAGCAGACTGCCCAGGAGACATGTGCTGCCTCTAGCACAGTGCTCACAGAGCTGTCCTCCACAGACCAGGGACTCAGCTGCAAACGATCCTTTCTTTCTGTCAATCTTTGTAAGAAAATCAATGACTACAATGGCCACATGGTAACAGCTATTCATAATTAAAAACAACAACAACTATGTACACATAGTAGCATACAATCTGTCTTTCACTTGATGAAATGAAAATATCCAAATATGTCAAATAACTTCTTTGGTAACATAACAATATAAACTGTAATCAATAGTTCTTAAACTTCTTAATAAATGTGTGTTAAAGCCTCAAAATTGGAATTATGCTTTCTTTCTGAGCACAGGAGCATTTTCTTTCACAGAGGGCACCATCCCTCCACTAGTGTTACAGAAGCCTAGATAATTTATGTGATCAAGGACAATGAAAATTCTAAAGTCCTAGCTACTTTTCCCAGTGAGTATGCTTTTGTCTCCCTGTCTTGTTGAAGCACAGTGAGCAGGCCTGGCTGGGTGAGCTGCACGGCAGGCAGGTTTCCTTACCATTCCAACTTTCCCTTGTTTCCCAGCAGACCTCCTTCAAGGTCAGCTGAGAAGGCCTCAGAGAAGCCCCACCTGACTGTACAGGGAAACCTGAACTCTGAGTCATTCTCCTGGCGAAGAGCTGATCTGGGAAGAGGCAAAAGCCAGAGGTGCTTGTGTAAAAGGAAGATGAAAACATGGAACTGGAAAAAACAAAAAAGATATTTGGGGAAAACTAGAGAGTATTTTTGGTTAGGACCATTTAACATGAAAAAAAAAAAAGTGCAAGGATTGTTTTGGCTCCCTGCAATTTTTCAGGCCTCTAGGACCCTGGAAGAGCAAAAACCTGACCTTAGAGACATTCTGAAAAAGTTTCCTTTTAAGGGGAGAAACCAACTTTATTAGTTAAGTCTGATTAAGACAATAAGAAACTACAAACAAAGGGAACCCTCGAGCTGATTTCCTGAAATGGCAATGACATGAATGAAGCATAGATTTTTGTATTTATATACTAATTTAAAAATGACATGCTCAGGAGATGTCATGTTTTAAGATGATTACACTCAAAAGAATTTCACAAAAGGAACACTACAAGATCGTTTTATTTCATGTCTCCATTTTCCTTTTTAGTTTCCTTAAACAAGGGACCACTTTTTTTTTAAAAGACCCAGCTTGTACTCTAAAAGCAACATAATCTTAAATGCACTATTGAGAGTAGCAAAAAATGCTAATGATGCTATTAATACATATGCATACATAAGACTGCTTATCCGTAATTTAGGAACTTAGAAAAGAACAAAAGTTTTAATGAAATTTCGATTCAGTAATAACCTGAAAGACTACAAACAACGGGATATGGTGAGAGAAAAACTATGCTTTTCACAATATTCTATAGAACACTTGAAAACCTGTTTCCATATCATGTACAAGAATACTCTGTTATCAATACACTCTGATCTCACATTATGTGAGACTTAGAAGGGCTAAGATTTAGTGTCTACAGTACAGACATTGCACTCATGGGTCACATTCCTTCCTGTCACAGGATCTAGCAAAATAATAATATGAATAAAACTCAAAGGTTACTGAAGCCCGTGAAGGTAACTGTCATCTCTAGACAGTGAGAGGGGATAGGACTCCATTCCTCCTGGGCCTATGCTGAACCAGGCGATATCTAATCACCTTCCCAACATCCCTACAGGCTTGCTGGTATTCTCATTTGGTATATGGAAAACAATGGCTTTCAAAACCACAGCAACCAGGTCCCATCCATCTGCAAGGTTAGTGAGTGGCAGAGATGAGGTTACCTCCAGATCTACTCAGCTTCTTTCCTGGTCACCAGGGTTGCAAATTCATCTGCTGTCAGAAGCCACCTGGTGAGCATGTACACCATGCAGTCATGTCCAAACAAGGGGGAGTGACAGAATCATGAAAAGGACCGACAATTCCTAGTTTGCTCCAATTTCCAGGGTTAGCACTGGAAATCCTGTGTCATAAGAAACCCCTCCTTTGTGTGCCTACTGAGATGGGTGGGATCCCTAGAGTGATACAGAGTGAGAATTCAGGCCCTGTTGGAAAGTACTCTCCATTAAATCCACCTGTGCTCAGGTGCAAGTCAATAACTTCAGCTCTACCAGGACTTCAGATTGAAGACACAGTTCCTCCCAACCAATAGGAGCCCCAGGCTTTCACAACAGAACCGATGTCTGGGATAAGGAGATGAGGAAGGTGGTGTTAAGAGTGATGGATTTTAAAGAATAGTACTGAGGTGTGTTGTTGGCTTTTTTTTTTTTTTTAATTCTTCCCTTTCCACAGATTGCAGAATTCCACCTGGCATAGGTCGATTTTTATTCGGCAGCCTAAGTTCTGCCAGATTCTGAAGTTCTTGGAAAGTAATAACATCTACCTAAGCAATATTCTGCAAAACACAATAAAAATAAATTAGAAAATGCATGGCCTACTGTATAAGCAAGGGTGTGTTACACACAGATGCTCATGGATGCTGGGAAGGCAGCCAGAGGAAGGCTGTCCATCAAGTGTGGTCATCCAGGTTGAGACTCTTCTCATGAGGATTGCTCTTTACCACTTCTCACTCACGGAGGAGCTGGCTCCCATTTTCCTAAGCTTTCCCAACCTCCTCATGTGGTGGTACTGAGCTCTTGATCCCTCCATATGAGGGGGAAACCACCTGTACCTTGACCACTGTTCATCCACCTCTTCAGCTTCTCTATAAAAAAAAAAAGGGGGCCTGGCCATAGGAAGAGAGGATATTTCTGGTGTGTCTTGATTGATTAGAGACCGAAAAGTAATTCTAGGAATGGGTGGTCATGGGGAAAAGTACCTTATCCATTTCCAGGTCTTCCTGCCTGGCCAGCCGAGCACACCTGGCCTGCCCTGTCTATCTCATCCACTGGGTTGGTATCTAGGTTCCGCCCTCTCCATTCCACCTCTCCCCCCTACTAATTCACAGTGCTGTTGCTGCTGACTGCACCCCACCATCTTATTCCCTCACCACAGACAGTGCACCTATTTAGGTGTAAGGATGTTCATTTTTAAAGCTGTCTTTAAATCCACGCGCACAAAAGGGGATTGCGTACTACATACTACAATGCATTGAACAAACTGTAACTACTAACAGATACACAGAAAGCCTTGGAAAAGCAAATCCATCATAGTATTTTGTTACTGGCAGGGACCTCAAGGTTTGGGATTCCTGTATATATGTTTTGTTTTGGTTTCTTTATTTTTTTCCATTTTTTTTCCAGATAGCAAAATATCTGAAACCTCAGAGTCTTTGTCTTAATATAATAATGACATGAGTTTTCAGAAAGAAATCAATACCTTCTGCTCAGTATGTATCAAAGCAAAGCAATACACTTACCTAAAACAGAAATGAGTATTTTATGGGCGGTAGGCAGAGGTCATAGGAAGACTTCCTTTCTCCAAGTGCTCTCTGTAGCAGGAAATAACTAAAAACACAGGCAAAGAAGATAAATGTTCTTTTTTATTTGACAAAAATAGGCAGACTATTAAATGCATTTAGAACAGAAAATAAAAATTCCATTAAAAATTGGCTAATTCATTTTTAAAAAAACAGGTAGCAGATGTCAGTAAACCCAAATGCATTAGATTTCACATATTTCATCTAGAACGTAAACATTGGCTCATTTCAATCGCTCCTTTTGTTTAACTATAGATAGCAATTATATAAAAAGAAAAATGTAGCAATGAGTTGTGAGAAGTCCCATAAGTAACATTTTGTAGGACATTACCTCATTTCTGGAACTGATAAGAGTGTTAGCATCTTAGAGGGCCTTAGGACTGAACTGCACTCGCCCTCCATCTACAGCGCAGGAGACTAAGGCCCTCCAGGTGAGGAGCTCACCAATAATCATTTGGCTAGGGCAGAGATCTTGATTGCTACAAGAGTACTCTAGCACTCGGATGTCAGAAATCATGTGTTCCTTCCTTCATTCGTTCAATGAACACTGACTGAGCCATTTCCTATGGATCAGGTATTTTTCAAAGCTCTGGGGGTTAAGGCAAAAAAAAATCTCTGATCTCATGGAATTTATATCCCAGAAAGTAGAGACCAAAAAAAAAAATAAATAAAAACAATAGATATGACCTCAGAATGTCCCACTGACTGACGTGGCTCCATTTCCCATAATCCTGAAGGCAGTATGGGAATAGGCCATGGGCTTTGGAGGAAGCACATTCCAGGAAGAGGACCAGCCAGGGCCCTGAGGCAGACCGGCCTGGCTGTCAAGGAGTGAGAGGAGGAGAATGGTGGGTACTGTGTGGCTGTGGATGAGAAACCAGTGGAAAACAGGTGGTGTGGACAGGAAGCTGGTGAAAGCCAGCTCTTGGCAAGGGTCTACTTAGAAGGCAGCCGCAAAGGAGGAGCCTGGGGAGGAGCCATCAGAGACAGGAGGACTATAGGAGGGTGCTGTTTGCAGAGGTCAGGAGGGTCAGAGAGCTGCTGACAGCTGAAGCCAGTGGCTGGGGGGCAGGCTGGGAGGAATCCTGCTAACTCATCCAGCTGGGCGAGCAGGGCGGGGTGAGGACCTGGGAAAGCAAAGCTTCCACAGAGTTAAGTGTGGAGAAGGAGGAGAGGGTGAAGCAGGAGAGATTTAGGAAGGTTCCCTGACTGCAGGTCCCATGGAAGTGGAAACACACTCTTCTCATTGGAGATTTTACTGGTGGCAAGAACTAGTGAAGATGAGTGACCCTTAAAGTGGACTCCCCCTCTAAATTCAGCAAGATTTAAAAGATACCCAAACTCAATAGATAAGAAATTATCTAAAACTTTCTATAAATTATTCTCTAAATGTATACAAAAATCAGAAGTGGTGGGGTAAAATGCTACAATCCAAGTCCAGCTTGCATTTAATAAGCACATTCATCGAAATAATTGACTTTCAAGGGTCTACAGGCGTCTAAGAGAAAAATCTTAATTCTTGGAAATGCAACAGTTCCAAAAGTAATCATCAATGTACTTGGAATAGAGCAGTAATGAAAGTGTTCTGTTATTCCTCTAAGATGCATTTCTAAATTATTGGTACCTTTTTTTTTTTTTTTTTAGAATTTCAAATCTCAGGCATGTAAATATATCAAACATAAAAACATCTCCAGATAACAATCTTATGTGGATTCTGAGAAAAGTTAGTAAGGGGAAGAAAATAAATGGTTCTTTGCATTTATTATATATATCTGACATAAGATGACATGGTGACACGCCAAAGTATGTGACAGATCCAGCCTCTATTGAACATTAACAGAAGTGGGTGTGGTGTCAAGAAATCCCATCTCGCTCCTCCTGAAGGCTTCTCTGGTACCCACCCCCATCCTCTTTTTATTGTGGGGGGTGGGACTGGGGATTGAACTGAGAGGCACTTGGCCACGAGCCACATCCCCAGCCCTATTTTGTATTTCATTTAGAGATAGGCTCTCACTTACAGTTGCTTACTGCCTTGCTTTTGCTGAGGCTGGCTTTGAACTCGAGATCCTCCTGCCTCCTGAGCTGCTGGGATTAGGTGTGCACCACCCTGCCCCAGCTCCCATTCTCTTTCTGCTCATCATACCTTGCTATCACCAAACCAGGTACCTATATCTGCTCCTCCTCCCCTATTATTAATTATTTAGCTGTCTTTCCTGCTCAGTAAGTGCTTCTTACAGGATAGGATGTGCCTTCTATCTTCTCTCAATAAAGCTAAACTTGTAGCCTAGCTCATAGCAGGTCCCCATAATTACAGAATAAAATAATGAAAGAATAAAAAGACTACATTCAGATGAGCGACCTACTATCCTTTTAAATATTTTTCTAGTCCAGATAACTTTAGGAGGGTCAACACTAAAATACTCATCAATTGCTAATGACAGATCTCTCTCAGATCATAGCCAGTAGCCAGCCACGAAGCCACTAGGACCCATGTCCAACAGCTTGTACAGTCCACTGCTTATCTTTTTACAATTATTTTTCAGATCCTCTTGAACCTACTGCTTTGTGGCACATCATATTCTACATAGGATAAGTTTCCGTTTTAAACTGATTATCTGGTCTGCTGTGATTAGAAGCCCCTAGGAGAAAAAGAAGTATTGTATGAGAGAAAAGGCATAAATTTTTAAAAATATTAAATGTTTATGTTCAGGCTGTTAGATCTATTTTTTTTTTTTTGCTGCATGAGAAATGTCATTTTCTCATCAGTAATGGGTTATGGAATTAGAAGAAGGGGACAGAACAAAACTATAAAATGTCAAGAAATTTATTTTTATTTTCTTGTCTTAGGAATATGTAAGGATTTCCCTTAATTCAGTAAGAAAAAAAAATAACTGTGATGCAACTGAAGATAAATGTGCCTATTTTGGTTACTCTGCAAAATCATTAATAACAGTCCTGTTATTAAAATGCTCCTCTGGATCAGATTAAAAGGTCCTTTGGGGTGTCATATAGTTCAGGATATAGGCATGTCTGTGAATTACATAATTTATATGTAAATTTTTAAGAAGTCCCTCAGACACAAAAATTCCTTAAGGCACAGCCTTGAGAATGGACCTCAGTGAGACCTGTTTCCCACCTAGTTCAATGATACAGTGGCTCTACTCACAAAAGGAAGGCCATCAGATGTTTATGTTCACCCAACATTTCAGCCGTGGCTAAAAGAAAGGACAACAGAATCTACTCTTACAGTAGCCTATTTCTTTGAAACTCTCTAAGACCCAGACAATTTAGGAAGTACTTTGGGAAACTGAAAAAGGAGGAGAAAGGATATTACCGAATTGCATCAATTTATCTTTCCCAAAACAAGGGACAGAGCCCAAGTGTCAAAAGGCAGAAAGGTGTTTTCCCACAGTCACTGGAGGGACACTGTTAGGCAAAGAACGATGCAGTGACACAGTGGAGGAGCCTGGACTTTGAGGACAAGAAAAGCTGTTCCAGCAGAACCTAGTGTTCTCACTCGGGGTGTGCTCAGTCTGTCAGGGGAACAAGGCCTGGTTTGTATCCAGGGGATGGAATACAAAGTGGAAAGACTGTTCTCCTGTTCATTTCACCAACCAAGGTGCCTAAGAAGCCACCGACCAGTTCAAGTCACAGAGAGCCTGTACGGCCACCAACAGCCACCAAACTTTCTTATTATGCTCCTTACTCCCTGACAGCCCATGGCAGACTTTGATAATATTCCTTGGTTTTCCCCCTTAACACTATCATCTCAGTAAACTCAAGACTCTGGCTGATTTTTTTTTAACCCCCAGGATGGACGAGGGAGTGCAGTGGTGAGGCATAGTGAGTGATCGATCTCAAGTCTTCCTCTGCCCAAGAATAAACTGACTCCCTCCAACCAGGATACAGCTCTAGATCAGAGCAGTTATCTTCACAAAATATGAAAGTGGCAATGCTTGGCTTTTCAGGAGCTTGGAAATAATTCTTGAAGGCTTTCGGGAGCCAGGAGGACTCTCCACTGAGAGCAGACGCATGGTGGCAGCCCGCCAGCCCAGTGACTGGTGAGTCAGTGCCCAAGTTTCTGTGGACTCCACAGTCTGATAGGGGGAGGACATTAATTTTTAAGTTTGAAGACTGAACGGAAGCAGGGGTCCTCAGGGCATAAAATAGGAGGTACACTGAGAAGCACCAACTCACGTTGCATTTGTTTGTATTTTTGAACCTCAGCCTTGCGGGCTTAAAATATTTTTCCTTCAGAATGCACCACCTTTATTAAAGAATTTAAGATTATTGTTCAATTTGGAAAATAATCCAGGTAACCATTAGTAGAAATAAAAAATACCGTCAGACAGTCATCAAAGTAAGTGGCAAGAACCCCACCTTCCTATGAGATGACATGTCAACTACAAAAACAGCGTCTCTCTTAAACAAAGCCAGGAGTCAAAAATTTCTCCTCCAGGTACAGCTGAATACATACCCACATATATTTTGGCAGAATGAGCAATGTTAACATTTCCTGTATTAAAAAAGCTTCATGAAAACTACAAAAGGTGAGACAAAGAAAACCATCCAAAATGAAGGCTTCACGCATCTTTGAAGAAACAATAGCACATTACTTCTGCTGAGACCCAGCATGGAATCAGGAGCATCACTGCCCTGTCCTAATTAAATTGTTTCACTAAATTTTCCTTGATCACTCATTATTCAGGAGAGTCTGGACTCAATGCAAACAAAGTCCACTGAGTCCTGAAACCCACCCACAAAGACACCCGAATCCATGCAGCATCGGGCTTTCCAAAACAGAAGAGGACCAATAAGAATCACTCCCAAGCACATGCACCCTTGAATCCAGGTAAAAACAACAGTCTTTTGTGAACAGGGTGGCTGTTTACCAGGCAAGCCTTCTGCAGGAGAATGTTATTTTTTTGTATGAAATGCAGGAGTACACACAGTATCAACAAAGCAATATCAAATTAAATACATGGCATGACGAACATGCCTCATTTCATGCATGGCTGTGTTTTTCATAAGAGAGAAAGACTTAGAGTAATTACCATGAACTGCGACTTGCTCGCTGACCTCCTGCAGCTGGAGGTCCTTAACCACCGATGCTCTACAACAAAGGGGAACGCCTGCTCTTCCGTGCCTTACTCCTTCTTTAAGGTTACCAGCCGAGCACCTTGCCGTTGTAAGAACACAGTACAGTACCTCTGTATCTATGTCTCTAATGCAGCATAAAGATTACTGTGGAAACCTATCGAACGGGCGAGCAGCAACACCAACCACCAATGAGGATAAGGCACATGCAGAATCCAGCACATGCTCTCTGAGGCACAGGCTGTCACCAGCGCTTAGCAGGCTGCTAATCTAATTATAGCTAGTTTGCTAGCACAGAGCTACTGAAGCAAAGCATAGGAGCAAATTAAATTTTAATAATTAAACCCCACAGACAAAAACATCTTGATTTCCTGTCATTTTCAGGATGAATGTGTCACCTTCTAAACTGTAAGCAATTTTTAAATTACATTACTTTCCCCCCAATCTAGAGAAACAAAGAGTGGTTAAATCAATGTACAGGACAGGACTTCCTGCTCACTTATGCTTAACTAACCGATTCCAGCACTGAACAATAAATCACCGAATCAATATGACGAAAATAATAGTGAAAGTGCCATAAAATCCAAGTCTCACCTCATTTACCCTGATTAGCAATGTGTGACTTATGTGTTATAAAGTGGTAATTAATCTCTCTTCAATATAGTTTAAAATAGCATGCATATTTCCATCCACAGTGGAAAAATGCTAATCGAGGTGTCAAAAAATCATAATCTTGATTACAGTGACTAATAATAATTTGGAGCTGCAAAGGATGGAAATGGATCTCAGGAGTCACTGAAAAAGACCACCACCAACAACAAAAGGATTTTTCCACTGTACAATTTAATGGAAAAACTAGTTCTAGAAGCCAAATATTATAAGGGGCAGTTTGATGCAGAGGGGAAAAGCATGCTTTCTAATAACCAGACTTCTTGGGTTTAAGTTCCAGATCCTCCACTCACTCGATCACTATGTGACCTTGGGCAAGTGAGTGAACACCACTGTGTCTGGAGCTGACTGGAAGGACTACTGTCAATGAGCTCTGAGCACTTTGCACAGGGTGGTTTGATTCTGAGTTCTGAATTCGGCAATTTTTCATAAGAGTAGTCTTCTCACAACTCCACATTGTCTAACTTCCTTTCCAGTGTTGCAATACTCAGACAAAATGTTTGAATGCTCCTCAGTTGTCCAGTTTGGTCAGAAACACCACTCAGAAGTGATAAATGGTGACAAGCTAATGGTAGGCTTGATTTACCACACAGGACCATCCCTGGTAGTCATGGTATCAGGGCAAGTCATTTCCCCTGCTTCTGCTCAGATATGTAATAGTCACTAATTTCTCTTGATTCTACACGAACAGATCTTAAAAGAAATATTCAGGAAAGGACAGACATGTAATTATATTTCATTAATGATTTATAATACAGACTAAATTATATACATTTCAAAAAGGTTTTGCGTGGAATATAAAATGGAAAATGTTTGTAAGGAGAAGTTGGGTTAAACTCTAAATGACAAATTTATGTAAAAAAGGGAGAGAAGTCAGCTAGTCAAGTGCAACTTTTGGCAATGCAATTTGTTTATCTATTTGTTTTCCCAAAAGGTCATTTTTTTCCCTTCTATGTTCTACAGAATTATCTGTCCATCTGGGCTGATACGAAGTGAATCTGTTAATCTGTTCAATTCATTTTTCATAATTACTAGACACTGGTATGTCCTCCCAATCCAGTTTTAATCCAATGATGAAATGCAAATCTCTCACCTACAGATAGGTTTGTTTTCTTTTGATTGTCAGCTGAAACCTTTTACAAAAAGCTAGCCTGCTCCCCACGCATCATGATTTGTTCTAAGAAACCAAATACTCCTGGGGAGAAGTCGGTAGCCGTGGAAAATGAATATTGACCTAGAGGCAGTTCATCTTTCCATCTTTGTGTATCAAAAACTCATTGGGATTTAAATCAGTGAAAAGAGTGATATGACCCATGAACTTCAAGGGAAAGCATAGACATTCACAGCCCACACATTTGAGACTGAAAAACTGTAGGAATGCAGACATACACACCAACTCAGGACAACAGGATGGAGACAAGTCTGTCAGAGAAAGCAACTGCCACATGGGCTACAGGAAGCATCACGAGTGTGGATTATCAAAGCACAATCACCACTATCAGGAGGGAAAACTCCAGGAGGTACCAGGTTCAGGGATTTGGCCTGAGGCAGGGCTCCCTGGAGGCTGTCGGGATCCCGACTAGTAACACTTCTAGGCATTTATCTAGGAAACATCTAACAGCTTCTGCCTTCCTCTTCATTTAACAGACTGCTAGCTCAAAATAGGCACTAAAAAGCTGTTTGATTAATTTGTTTCATGCTTGTTTTATATAAGACATTAAACAGACACTTTCAGAGGGAAGGGAGCAACTGTCCTTACATCTCAACCTCCAATATATTCTGATTCAATGTTTGGTTTGAAAAGTAACAGTTCACTGGTGCTCTCTATGGCCACTCTGCTGGAAGAGCCTACATACACACACACACACACACACACACACACACACACACACAATCTTGGGAATCCTGTCTTTGAACTTCAGTCAGCTATCGTGATGCTGAAAATCATTCCTTCACTCCAGCAATAGCAGTCAGGGGCATCTACTGGAGGCAAGGATTTGTGCTGCACCTTGAAAATACTGCTACCAGGAAGCAAAGCATTTTGACTCCTAGAGGGCGAGATGCTCATTAAATGATTATTAGCAAAAATAACCAATAATGACTGGGTGGGTAAATTGCAGTGTACTGCAGGATGCCATGATGGCACTTGAGCGGGGCAGAGGGTAGGACTGGGCTGAAGGTGGGCTTTCCTGCTTCCTTTGGCCTGGGGGTAGTGACCTTCGAGTTATGAAGGTCACAGAGAGGCCACTGGGACCAGAGGATAAAGTTGGAGGGAGATGACCCAACAGCATATGCAAGAGAAGGGAAAGAGTGGCTTCCTTTGGAAGTCCAGTCTCTAATCCAACTGATTCCTTCAAGATCTCCTTCTTCCTAGTGATAGACTCCCATTATCTTCCCAGATGAAACTGTCCCCTGCCTGCCTCAAACAGAGGATGAGAAAGAACATATATATTTTATACCTGCTGCACAAGGAGAGGAGAAGCCTCTCCACAGACACCATCTGCCCTGATGCATGGATTTCCTCAAGTTCTGTTTGGATTTTCCCAACCTGGGAGAATGCGGACAGAAAAAGCAAGTGGCTAGGTTTGGAGAATTTCCATGAGGAATTCTCTTAGTTTTCTTCCCTTAGGAAGAAAAAATTAGGGCTCAAATACTAAAAATGATGACTTTAAAAACCAGGGCTCAAGGCAAGCATGGGTAATTCCACGACCTCAGGAGGCCGAGGCAGGAAATCAAAAGGTCAAAAACAGCCTCAGGAACTTAGTGAGACCCTAAGCAACTCAGTGAGCCCTGTCTCAAAATAAAATATAAAAAGGACTGGGGTTGGCTCAGTGGTTAAGTGCTTCTGGTATCCACCCCCATAAAAGGAAAGGGGGGAAAAAAAACAGGACTCAGAGTTATCTTTGCAATCAGAATATTCAGGCTGTCCTTTGGTTTCAGATTATTCAAACTCCTTGTTGAGAGAGGGCTGAGTGTACTTTCTTCTCTGATGAACAGCACCTGGCACCAAGAGGGAGGCCAAATCACAAGCCAGTCACTCAAGGGTGCTGTGTCTCCACATGCCATGTTACGGCGGGGGGGTTCAAGTCCTGTTCTGCACCCCCAGCTCTGTAGGAGACAGGAGGAGGAGAGACCAGCAGCTGAGCCCTGGTCCAGGATGAGCCAGGGTCCCAGCCTACATCAAGCATGGGGTGAGACCCAAATGAAGAGCATTTCCATCCTAGGAACTGGAGCTTGGCAGACAGACTAAGAACCAGCTCCCCCAGCTCACTGAACACCCCCAGCCACGGAGGAGAAAAGATACCTGGACTGAGGCTCTCAGGCTACCAGAAATAGGACAATCAGTGGGCAAGTGTCCAGCCCTTCCTTTTCTGTTCTTAACACCCAAACAGCAGCTTTTCTTCTTTTTGGAGAGTCTGCCATGCTGGGTGCTCAGCCCAGCTGTAACATGCTTGGGCTGTGAAAGACTGGACAGACTGCTAGAAATCACTCCAGCTGCCCCCAATTCCATGCATGGCTTTGGCTCCCTATTCCTTTCACAGGTACCCAGTATCCAACACTGCTCACCAGAGGTGGACCCCACAGCCCAAGCAGGTCCCCAGAAAGCCCTTGGGTACCAGTGCACTGCACCACATGGGTGTGCTCTTGGAGCTTCCTGGAAATCCACCAGCTGGGAAGGATGATCATGTTTGAACAATCACCCTGTTGGGCTACCCAAGCACACCAGCACTGGGGAGTAGGGGTTAGAAGCCAGTTATGCATCTTACAGTGCCCTCTCAAAGACTAGCCTTTTTTTATGTTGTGTCCATAAAGCATATATTATTAACCCAAGGAAGATCACTAAATAAGTGACACAGATTTCCTTCTTTATTTAGAAACTATTCTGAGGNTTTTTTTTTTTTTTTTTTTTTTTTCATTTTAGCAGTACTGGAGAAGAGAGATGGGAGGGTGGGGAAGGAGGTGGCAGGGAGGGGCTGTGAATTGAAGAAGAAGCTAGCAGGCTCAGGAGGGGAACAGAGGCCTGCTCCAAACAGCTGTGGTTGCAATCCTATGAAGGTACAGAAGCCCTGGCTACCTTGGGCTGTCTGAGAACCTCCAGCACTACATCTAAGAATAGTCAGGCTGTTAGTTGGTAAAATTCTTAAAAATTTTACAGATGTGCATAGCTTGAGCCTACTTGGTTCCTCTTTTCACTGACATCATGTTTGTTTGTACACACACACATAAAATTAATCATCCCAACGGCATAATAGAGATTATGAAATAATTTTAATGTAATAAAATCACAATTGATACAATAATCTAATAAGGCAAGGCCATATAATAATAAGTAAACACTATTATCTAATAAGAGTTCTGAATTAGGTTGTAGGAGTTATACTGAGCTTTTAGCTTCCCTCTGTCCTCAAATCCTATCATGTTTTTGGAAGTTAAGAGGCATTTTGGTTTAGTCAGCTTTTTCACTGCTGTGACTAAAAGACCTGACACAAACAATTAGAGGAGGAAAAGTTTACTTTGAAGCTCATGGTTTCAGAGGTCTTAGTCCACAGATGGCAGCTTACATTCCTCTGGGCTCAAAGTGAAATCATAGTGGAAGAGTATGGTAGAAGAAAGCAACTCAGAATATGATCAGGAAGCAGAGAGAGACTCCACTCACCAGTCACAAAATATACCCCAAAGGCATATTCCCAATGCCCACCTCCCCCTTGAGACACACCCTACTTGCCTTCAGTTACCACTCAGTTAATCCCTAACAAGGGATTAATTCACTTATTATGTTAATGCTCTCATAACCCAATCACTCCATCTCTAAACACTTCTACTGTCTCACACGTGAGCTTTTGAGGGACACCTCACATCTAAACTATAACACATCTTCTAGGATATGAAAGCACTAACTTCATGGAAAATCTCTGTCTTCTCTACAGAACCTAGTGTTGGACTTTCTATATTGACCACAGGATAGTGAAATAGAATACATGAGCAAATGCCCTAAATTTTAGCTCTGCATCCTAAAGTGCAATCCCCAAACATTTCAGTTACATGAAGGTTCCTCTCACTTTAAATAACCCCATAGCATCAGCGCCAGCTCTTGAATGCATTTCTGTACTTCTTGCCCACAATCACAGCATATAATCTTGCATGAGTAATAAATACATGCTGCTATTTTAAGAAAAAAGCTTCATGGGAAACTTCAAGTATGCATGACATAAGTGTGCATAATTATGTTTAACATGAGGAAGTTTGAATGACTAGACCCGTATCAAAACAAATATGTAATTAAAGAGCATCATTTGTTATGAAATTCATCTAAGGTCTTTTTTGAAAGTTCTAAGTTAACAGAGGCTACAGGATGGTTGTCTTGAAAAGGGTCATATCAAAACTTCACAGGAATATTCAATGATATTCCTTGGGAGAAATTACATTGCTAGAATAGAATCACCATATTCTTCTCTCCTTCTATCTAATTACATTTTTATCCCAGTCTAGCTTCTTTCTAGATGGTAACCTAGGGTAAACTGCTTAACATCTTATACTTCTATCTTCTCATCTCTCTAGCATGAATTCTGTGAATTAATGACTTATGTGAATTAAATGAGTTTTAAGACACAGAGAGCACTTATGGGGTGCCAACCACTTCCTAAACCTCATCAAAGCTCTCCTGATGGCTGCTGGAAAAAGGGAAATATTCAGGCCAAATAATAATATTGTCAGAAAAACTGACTCCTCTCAGAAAAAGAAGTATGCTGTATAAATATACAATAATCAAACTCTTAGCACAATCCAGATAATCATATATTGCCCTAGCCATTCGGACAATCATCTTAGAGAAATAATTCAGGCTGCATACAAAAACAAACAAAAAAACAGAAAAGGGTATTTATCATAGTTTTTTTTTTTTGTACAGGAAATAAATTTTTAACCTTTACCAATAATCAGTTGATAATTATAACAAGATATAAATAAAATTAAGTGAACATTAAAATTATTTAAGTGATATTATAGACCAATACTTATTCAATGGAAATAAGATATTAGGAGACAGTCATATATCAATGTGTATACTAGACTTCAATTTTGTTAAAATCCTCTGCATATACATATATATGTCTGTGAATACATACATAGAAAAGGTGGATAGGTTTTATCTCCGCATGGTAATGATGGCTAATTTGTCAAATCTGTTTCACTTTTCTACTCTGTTATTGCTAACGTTGAACATAAATTATTTATAAAAACTTCATAACTTTTTCCTTCACTTCTAATCAAGACAAAGAAATAAAAACTGTAGGTGACATTTTTTTTTTTCTCCTTCTGGTGGTAGGTATGGAAACTGGGGCTCCATGAATGCTAAGCATGTGCTCTACCACAGAGCTACAACTCCAGCTTGCAGGTGGCAAGTTTTTAATAAGTAGCCTTTCAAAGTCTCAGGCCTAGAGATTCTTGCAGCCTCATGCCCTGCTCTGGCCTGCTGCCAGCCTACACAGTGCAGCTTGGCTTTGTTAACCCCTATGTAAGTGTCAGCTCTTGCAAACAGGATTTTGATGGGCTAACCATTCCCAGCTATCAGTCAAACCACTAGGTTGGAAACCAAAAGCTCAGCTTGGAATTGTCGGCCAATTTGCTAATTATTATCAGACATTAGGACAAGCCTCTGTTGGCACTGGTGCAAGGGCTCATTGCTAAATAAGCCTCAGATATGTCATCCTTTAGTTATTTGAACAATCCTGTCTTTTTATCTAAAGATATTCTAATACACTTGGAATATCTGTAGATTTAAGTGTCTGGAAAGAAGCCAGTAAGTTTAAGTGATAGAGAAAATAAATAGAAAATAATTTCTTTGGATATAAAGTTAGAAACATTAGTGTGATTTCAAGATGGACTGGAATCTTGGCACATTTTGAAGATTTCTGGTTTGTTACTGGCATGGTGGGAACTGGGTTTAAAATAAGGTAAAGCAAAGGAATCGTATTTCAGCATGTCAACCTATACTGAATATAGTCTTTCTTCCACAGTTTTAAAAATCTTGTGAATCATAGCTCAGTGTCATTAATACATTATGGTTCAACAGGTTTCAAATATCAGAAAGTTATCTCTCTTTACATGTATATGTCTTATGGTTAATTTAATTATATCTAGAGATCAATTCTTAAAATTCCACAATAGAAATAATGAGCAAATGGGAATTGTTTAACAGAAATCTGCCTTCAAGCAAATTGAGCTCTGCTCCATCTGTATCAGGTAAGTACGGAATTACCTGTAAAGCCTAGGCATCTTTTTTACACTGAAAATAATCACCCACCAGTTTCATTTTATTTTTTTTTTCAAAATTGTGACTTTATTTAGAATCCTTATTTTTTCTCTATATACAAATAATAATATATATGGCAATTCTGTGTTCTTCTACAGCAAAGAAACAATTCTTACCATATAATTCTATTAATAAATCTATTAAAGGCAGTGACAATAACCATAGGAATGTTTTCATTTTGGGAACGTGAATCACCTGTAACATTTATCACTTGGTGTTTTTAACAAGAATAATATTGTGTCCTTGGAGAATGAGGAAGAAGTTATTCAAAGAGAAAGGATCCTTTGAAAGTATGAACCTCAGAATAGTTTCTAAATAAAGAAGGAAATCTGTGTCACTTATTTAGTGATCTTCCTTGGGTTAATAATATATGCTTTATGGACACAACATAAAAAAAGGCAATTGCTCCAAACATTGCTGGAACAGACTGTAAATCTCTGGTGATATTTGAAAGTCGTTTTTGAAGATGTGAGTTTTCCCTATGTAGGGCACCTTTTCTAAGCACAGCTCTCAGTGTATCGGGGAGAACAAGCAAATGGAAAGATAAGTTTTATTGCTATATTACTTTTATCATGTGTATGATATGAGCCTTGAAACTGGAAGTGACTTGAAGGATATTTCTTCACCTGGAAGAAACTTTCTTGGGTATCTCTTTTCCTTTATTTTCAAAGTCAGATTACAAGCTCATTTAAATTTCAATTATTCAATTGCATTCCTCTTGAATGACTGCTCATGATCTTTGCCAAGTCAGTGCTCCCATTCGGGGAGAAGCTATTTTAATTCCTTTGCAGACAGGTCTTCTCATGAAGAGGAGAGCTTAAATTCCTCTTACATGGAAAGGAATATGATGAATGTTTTTTTTATCATAAAGTTTGAGTCAAGCCTACACAAGCAATTGCTGTACTCAATTATACAGAAGTCTCTTAAATTAATGTCCCAGAAATGTTCTGTAATAGAAATAAATGACCCAGAATCCTAACAGATTAGTGGAAAAGAACTACAAGAGTCCAGAGGGCAGTGACAGGAACATCCCACCCAATATCTTGATGGCATTCTGCAAAATCTACAGATTAAAGAAGGTTTTCTAGTTTTCAGTATCCCTCCCACAAAAGGTAAGCAGGAATTCAGATTTATTTCTATTGTTAAAAATACAAACAAGGATAGACTTTACAAAGGTGGTACTCAGTATCCTGTCACACTGAAGAGATGACACCAGGGATATCAGTGTTCCTGGCTGAGTTAGTCAGCTTCAGCTGGCTCACAGTTTTGGAGATTTCAGTACATGACCAATTGGTTCCACTGCCCTGGGTCTGTGGAGACACAGCATCTTGTGGCACAAGCAGCTGAAGTGGAGGCCAATTTATCACCTCATGGCAGCCAGGAAAGGAACAAACAAAGGAAGAGGTTGGGATCCCATCATCCATTTCAAGAATAATGACCCAAGACCTCTCCCTAGGCCCCAACTCCTAAAGGTTTCCACCATTTGCCAAGACCACCAAGCTTAGGAACAAGATTTTAATACTTGAGTCTTTAGTGGATTTTCCAGAGCCAAACCAAAGAATTAGTTAATTTCACTTTGTCTACAATGGGTGCAGCTCATCCATACAAGATAGAGTAGATCATGGCTTCTTTGGGGTGAAAAATCTTACAGGTCTTGCTTCCCCATATTCCTGATGGGTGGTCCAGTTAAAGAGAATGAATGTTCCACCCTAGTCCCTGAGATGCCTTTGGTGACACAGAGGCAGAGCCTGCACTGATGGACAGATCCTCATTCCCCAGGACACAGCAGGATGATCTTTTTTATTTGTAATTATCCTTCTTCTGAAAATGTCTTCATTTTCAGTAATAAAACTTATATAGGATTTCTTCTACATCTTTGTTCTTTTTGTAAAATAATTCTGTTCTCCAGAAATATACTCTATGCTGTGTACCTTTTGGGAGGATGTATTTTATAGGAAAGGAAAAAAGAAAAACTCTACTGACAATGAAGAAAAAAGCAACACCAAAGCACTGTTATTTAAAATATGGGTTGGCCTCGGTCGTGTGAAATTAGTTGGAATTTCAGTTAATCTATCTTCCTTTTTGATTTACTAGTTTGGAGATGCTCTGTAGACTGTGCTCACTCATGCCTTCATACATATTTCTTTTCAGCATAATTCTCTGACCTAAATCGCAGTGAAATGGAATGCACTCCACCAGTTTTTTTTTTATCTGAACAAACTGAAGTCATCCAACTGCATAACACATTCCACCTATAAAATTCAATGTTGGAATCATGTATTAGTGATGTCATGCACTTTGTGGAAATGTGAACCACTGTGAGGAAGCCAGATGGATGGTGATCTGCAGTCACACTGATAAGAAAGTATCCTCCTCCCCTTTCAGTGAAGCTTGTTCCACAAAGGCACTGTCATCCTAACATTGTAGTGTTAATAAGACCCAACAGACCCAAACAAGAGGAGAGTCTAGGAACAGAGCCACATACATACCATTGATTTTGACAAATACACTCAGACGATTAAAAAAAAAAAAAAACATGAAAAGCATTTTCAACAAATGAAGATGGAACAATTGAATATCCATTTGGAAAAAAACCGTAGACTTGGACGCCTACTTTGCAAAAATATCAATCTGAGATAGATCACACACATAGAAGTCAAAAACAAAAATTATGCAGCATTTAGAATAAGAAGAGCAACCTTGCAGTGTAGACATTTTCTGAAATCCCCAAAAAGATCTCTATAAAATAATCAATAAATTGGTCTTTAAGGAATTAAAAATGTCTGCTTGTCAAATGACACTTAATTGAAAAAGCAAGATAGTAACTGTGGGGCAACAGATCTAATACATAAACCTGAAAAAAGATTAGCCAGGAAAAAAAAAAAAAAAAAAAAAAAAAAA
>NW_026000093.1:10063720-10124733 GCF_001458135.2 Marmota marmota marmota | reverse complement strand
GGAAAAAAAAAAAAAAAAAAAACAAACGCCTATAAATCCATAACAAAAGAATAACAATCCAACTTCACAAAAAGAACAACAACAAAAAAAAACTTGAACACATTTCACAAAGAAGAAATAAATGATCTGCAAGCACATGAAAAGGCACTTAGCATCGTTAGGTATCAAAGAAATGAAAATCAAAACTTCAATGACACTTCATAGTCACTCAAATCGCTGAAAATGAAGAAATTTTCATTGTTGGAGAGGATATGAAAGAACTGCAACCCTCCAGCACTGCTAAGAGAAAGCTTGGAAGTTTCTATAAAGTTACTGAAACATTTATCCTCTGACCCAGCAATTCCACTCTCAGGTACTACTCAAGATATATGGAAATATATGTCCGAAAAGACTTACTCAGCAAAATTTACAGCAACTTCATTCAAAATGCACAATACAAACACTAACAGGAAAAGAGATAAATGAACTGTGGTGTATGCACACAATGGAATAAATACTACTATCAATGAAAGGGAATGATCTACAGATATGACGAGGAAGACAAAAGTCAAAGACATGGTACTGAATAAAAGGAACCAGCACAAAGAGCCATTGCTAAAGGATTCCACTCATATAAATTTTAAAAACATAACAACTGATTCAGGAAGAATGAAATCAGGACAATGATGCCTTCCAGAGCTGAATAAGTGGGAATTAACTGGAAAGTGGAAAGACAGAATTTGCTGGGATGATGCAAATGTTCTACAT
Source organism: Marmota marmota marmota (assembly GCF_001458135.2). Lineage (NCBI taxonomy): Eukaryota > Metazoa > Chordata > Mammalia > Rodentia > Sciuridae > Marmota > Marmota marmota. Next base: position 10,123,986 of record NW_026000093.1, on the reverse strand, counting down.
CTTTTTTTTTAATTAAAAAAATTTTTTAGTCATAGCTAGACACAATACCTTTATTTTATTTATTTGTTTTTATGTGGTGCTGAGGACCAAACCCAGTGCCTCATGTGTGTTAGGCAAGTGCTCCACCACTGAGCTACACCCCTAGCCCAAAAGTTCTGTATCTATACAAAGGTTATTTATTATCTGAGTGTCTACATTTATCAGAACTTGTTTAACTGTACACTTTTTTAAAAAAAATAATCTTTTAGTTGTAGATGGACACATTATCTTTATTTGTTTGTTTTTATGTGGTGCTGAGGATTGAACCCAGTGCCTCACATGTGTGAGGCAAATGCCCTACCACTGAGCCCCAGCCCCAGCCCAACTGTACACTTAATATCAGTGAATTTTACCTCAAAAACCTTCTATTCTGTTAAAAATTACCAATAGAGTATGGTTATAAAGTCTTACAAAAGGTTTTATTCCTGATCTGATCATTTCAATAAATTATTTTAAGTTCTTTTGAAACTTTATTCGAATCCTATATATCTGTAAACAGATGATGACTCTCAATCCCACATGCACTTAAGACAGTTAAAGTCAATGAAACAGTGTCATAATGTGCCTTTTCATTAAGATTACTTTATGAAGATCTGAGAATACTTTTACCGATTCATATGTAGACTATATTATAAAATTTATCACTGTTAAAATCCATGTAAGATAGGTTTCTTTATTGTTTTCAATTAATATTTTAACTGCTTAGCTTCTAAATCGCCAATTTTCTTTTATTTGTCTCATATTTGTAATAAAGCAGTTTTCAGGATGGAATGAATGTATATTTTATACAACTAAAATATATGCAATAATACATGTGTATGTGTGTCAATTTATTTATTTATTTATTCACTCACCCACTTATTCATTCATTCATTCACTTATTCATTTATTTATTTATTTATTTACTTACTTATTCGCTTATATATTTGTTTGTTTGTTTATTTCTGCATCACTATTTCTCTTGTTGATTCCTATATCATTCCTTAACTCACAGCTAAGTTTCTTGAGGTTAAAAGAACACTTTTAAAAGAATATTGGTTCCAGGTATGGGGATGCACACCTGTAATCCCAGTGACTTGGGAGGCTGGGCAAGAGGATCACAAGTTCCAATCTAGCATCAATAACTTGGCGAGGCCCTAAGCAACTTAGTGAGACCTTGTCTTAAAACAAAAAATAAAAGGAGCTGGGGGTATGGCTCAGTGGTTAAGTACCTCTGGGTTCAATCCTCAGTAACCCTCCCCTCCAAAAAAAAACAAATAACCAACCAAAAAAAAAAGCCTTGGATTTAAATCTCTGTTGTGTTTCCTAGTAGCTATATGAATTTAGTTTAAATTGCTTAACTTCATTGAGACCCAGTTTCCTCATCAATACAAACACTTGACATGACATTTCACAATAGCTACTTCATAGCTTCAAAAGGAGAGGAGAGGTAAGAGCTGTGCCTCTTGCAACTGAGGGGTTGTCTTCCCCGTGGAGAATTTTTAAAACAATAAAAAAGCCACCTGCTGAGGATTCTAGAACACATCAGTGACAAAACAGCTTCCCTGTGGGTAAACTTTTCCAAGGACATTACATAGGACAATTCAAAGCAGACAGTGGGCACCACCCCTGAATGAATGAGGAGCAAATGCAACACAAGCCCCAGGTAAGGCCCTGGAATAGTGAGCCCCAGGGAACACTTTTCAAAAAGTGCTGGCCCGGTGCTGGAAGGGCACTAACCATTCAATCCCTGCAACAGTCCCAGGAAGCAGACTCTACTCTCACCATTTTATGGTGGAGGAAAGTGATGGAGAGATCACTAACTTCTCCAGCCACCAAATGGTAAATAGAACAGAGGGCACGCTGGCAGTGAACCCCAAAGAAACAGCTTTGAACCAAGAAGCCACAGGACTGTTTCTGAGCTACAAGACCATTTCAGGGTTTTAACAGGAAGAGCTTGAGGGGCATGAAAGGGGGCACACTGATTTAAAACAGTTTGTTTCAGAGAATTTGGACCCTTAAGAAAAAATTTAAAAATAAGAAAAAATGAAATTAAAAAATGAGAAAAATCATTAAGTCATATAGCTTAAGAAAATAAACTACAGACTAATTTCCCAGTGTCCAGGAAATAGAAAAGAGTGGCCCTGCCAAAAATATTACACTTAGATGCCCAAACATGCCCTGTATGTGTGGGGTGTGTGAATCTAGCTTTGTTCAGGTCCCTCTACTAAGAGCCCCCTCAGCAGTCTGCCCCAGAGGGGAGCTGCCTGAGGGGACCTGTGAGCTCACCCACCCAGTACTCTGGCCAAGTGGAGCAGGGACCCACCACCAGGGCCCACATAGAGGAGCAGAGCCCTCCAGACTGCCCACAGCTAGGCCACATGGCAGGGACATCAGCCAAGTGCGTTTTCATGCAATGAACTTTCCCTTGACCACATGATGTAAATAAATCAAGGAGTAATTAGATTCTGTCACCCTCATTTACCAGCTTTAGGGAAGAAAAGCAGCTCATTCCCGCTAAAAATGCAGGCTTCCTTACTCTGAGCCTTGGGTTCTACCTTAGCCACTAAAGTCCAAGACCACGAGGAGAGAAAGGAGAGGACACATGAGAGTTCACAGTCAGGGTTCCAGACTGCATGACAACACTCCTGTAATGATACTTGGAGTGGGGCTGAAAGACCCGGGTGGGTGGGCTGTCATAATGACATTGGAATGCATGTTAACCACCAAAAGCCCACAGAGAACAGAGCATCAGTTCAAATAAACTATGCATCTATATGAAAATTTAATTAACCCATCAAAAAACAAAATGTTCACACACACATACACATGAGCCTGAGCAAACGTAAGCTCTCATCTAACTTTAGTCAAAGCAAATCCAACCTTCTCTTTAGGCTATAAACATGTCATCCTGGGCAATTTATAAGGGAGGCCTCAGCAGACAAGTGAATTACGACCTCATGAAGGTTTTCATTTTAAATGTTATCTAGCTCTATGAAAATGCAACCGAATTCTTAGGTTCACATAACATTTCACTGTATTCTTTTTGATACTTCTTATTTAACATTTCCCCACATTATGTTTCGTAAGTTAAACACACTTTAATAAATTGTAGAAATTGCATTGGTACCAGAAAGCAAATTAACACCTAAATTTTAATTTTTTCAACCATTACCTAACTTCTATACAGACTCTTCCTGACAAAAAAGCTATAAGTATCAATTATTCCAAAATTAATGACAAAATTTCTAGCTTAAAAGAGTTAAATATTCTATACTAGCAGTTGGCAAACTTTTCTATAAAAGACAAAAGAGTAAATATCTTCTGTCTTGCAGGACACTACAGTGTGAAGTGTGAAAACAGTCATAATCAACACATGAATGAGTATTTTGTCATGTGCCAATAAAACTTTATTTATGAAACAATGAGCTGGATTTGTCCCCCAAAGGCGATAGTCCGCAACCCCTCATCTAGACTAAACTAAAATAATGTATAGAATCTAGTCTCTAATATATACTGCAAATTGAAACTTCAAAGCCAAAAAGAACCAAAAATAAGCAAATTATAATTGTAGATGTGGTCAAAGTTTCTGAGTTCTGGATGTTGCTAGTTTTCATCAAAAAATATAAGATTTGAGGGTGTCTATCTCTTACAATTTGGATATGAAGTGTCTCCTGAAAAGTTCATGTTAGACAATGCAGGAATGCTTAGAGATGAAAAGATTTGATTATGAGAGCTGTAGCCTAAATCAGTGGACTAATCCACTTGATGGATTACTAATTTTAATGGGTCAATGGGTGGTAACTGTGGGCAGGTGGGGCATGGTTGGAGGAAGTAGGTCATGGAAGGAATTTGTCCTTGGCTTCTTCCCATCTCTCTTTTTTCTAGTTGCCATAAGCTAAGCAGCCTTCCTCTGCCATGCCTTTCTAAGATGATGTTCTGCCTCTAAGTTGTTCTTGTCAGTCATTTTGGTCCCAGTGACATAAAGCTGACCAATACACCATCTTTTCTTCACGTTAACAGGTGTTAATGCTGATCACTGCTGGAGTACGTTTCACGTGTGATATGAGATGGCTAAACAAAGTGAGCTACTTACAAGAGGTGATTCATTTGACCAGGTTTGATTCTTAACAGGTCCTATGCACCCTGAAAAGAAAAAAAAAAATCACTCTGTCACTTAAGAGCACAATTGATTCACTCAACTTCAAAAGACCACTGAAAATACCACGCTTGGAAAAACACACAAAACAGTAGGGAGCAGAGAAAAAGCACAATGTGTCCTTCTCAAATGACACAAAAGAATGCATATTCACAGGCTAAAGGAACATTAATTAAAATGTAATTATCAGATCAGCAATGGTAACTATTTAAATATCAAGAAGGAGCATAAGCCCAAGTGGGAAGGAGAAAAGAAAAAGGCAAAAAAGACACTGCATCACCTAAAATATAGCAAACCTATTCAAATAAAGTCAGTTAAAACAAGAGTCACAGGAAAAGACAGGGGGGGAGTATGAATCCATGCTGTAATCTGCTCACATTTGACCATATGTCTTCCTAATATTACTAATTTAAAAAGCCAGAGTATGTATTGGAGTTTGTATTTTTCAATCATGTTATAAAATGATCTTCAGCACTTGCAATTTTTGAAGTACATTACAGAGCCACCCTCACAAATTTATAATGAAAGATGACAACTCTCTATAATAAATATAAATGAATATGAATGATTTCTGGGTCTGCTGTATAAATTCACAATGAAATTAATACTTCATTACAAGTTTTGAAGCAAAAATAAAACTTGGTCAGAGAGAGATCAAACAACAACAATAATAAGACCCCAAGCACCACACATGGACTAGTCAGATCTGGGCAAATGCTCCATCCCGGGAGGTCCAGCAGGTAGCTGCTCTGGACTTTTAATACTGCAGTTTTTAGTACGTCAGTGCATATGCTGAGACCCTGCTGCCCTCTGACCCTGCTGTTAACAGTCCTGGATGGCAAGGCCAGTATGGCTGCCTTGGGCTGCTGACCTCATTACAGTAAGCAAACTCCTGGAAACCCAAGATCCCAAAGGCTGCTGCTTGGAGTCCTTTCTGGAATAAGAGAGGGTATAAATAACTATCTGAGTTCCCAAATATTTTCTCTCACCTTCTGTTTGATTCTTTCCAAAAAAAAAAAGGTACCACTTGGAGAATTAGTTGTCATCTATAGTAATTCAATACTAAATCAAATAGCCCACCTGGTAATGCCACATTAAAAAATGGACGGAAAAAAAGGACTGCAAAAGTGTTATGAAATAATGTTTAAGACACGAGTAAATATATAACTAGCCCCCCAAAAGGACTAATGAACTAAAGGGGTTACTTCTATAAAAATACATCTACCTACACGTAGAAGCCTTCCGCTTTTGAAGGACATGTGTCTCCCTATTCCCATCGAAAATCCACCTACAAATATACTGGTCCCAGGGCTTCTCAGTCAGTGTAGAATACCAAGGATCCAGAAAGCATATTCTCACCTCCTCCTTTATTCTGCATCCTCCATCTTGCTCTACCTGCTAAACTCGTAGTCTACCCTCCTACTCTTTTGTGTCTACTTGTTTAGTTGTGTGTATCTGAGGAAATGTAGCAAACTATAATGGGAATTCTATAACTCTCCTTCTGAAAAGCCACAGTGATTGTTGACCTATTTCTCACTAATGAAGTTGAGGCCCAGGGTGAAATACAATCAGTCCTCTGTACCCATGGGTTCCCTACCCCTGGACTCAACCAAACTCAGATCAAAAATATATATATTTTTCAATTTCAACATGTACAGACTTTTTCCCCCATGGCATCACTCCTTGAACAATACAATATAAAATTACTTACACAGTATCCGTATTGTATTAGGTATTATAGAACATCTAGAGATGCTTGTAGACTATATGCAAACACTTTGTCATTTTGAATAACAGATTTGATGCTTGATGGATTTTGGTATCTTCAGGAGTCCTGGAGCCACTCTATTATAGGTTCTGAGGGACACTATATTCTTTTTCTTTTCTTTTTCAGGTACTCTAGAGCTAACCCAAGGCCTCACACATGGTACACAAGCACTCTACCACTCAGCTACATCCTCAGCCTTCCAAGGGACATTGTATATAAAACTTGTGTTGGCTCTTGTTCAATTAGGGATGAAAGAAAACTTCAGATTCATACCTCAATTTGTTCTCAGGAAAAGGGGATCTGGTCATGTAGGTGCCAACTACAACTAGTTAGGCTAGAATTTTCCTAGAAGAAAACTTGATCTGGTCTTGTGGGTGCCAACTACTCCTAGTTATGCTAGAATTTTCCTGTCAGGAGATTTCATGCCCTCAACTCCCAATTTACAACATATAACAAGATATACTGAACAAAAGCAGAAAAAAATTGTTTAAGTGAGCTAAAGTTCCAGAAAATAATAGAAAAAATAATTTAAGTGAGGTCAAATATTGAACAAAAGCTTATAATAAATCAAAAAAATATTGACACAAAATAATTAAAATATTTTACTGAGGTACCAAGGCTCTGGTCTTAACCCTCTTCTTACCTATCTATACTGGCAGCCTTAGGGACCTGTGTGGCTTGGGACACAATACCAACTCCCTCATTTACACCTCCAGTCCATCCTTTCCCCTGAACTCCAGACTGGTACATCCAATGCCCACAAAATGGCTCCAAGCGATGTCAACAGCATGTCAAACTGAGCTCCTCCCCACACACCATACTCCTCTCCTACCAGTTGCTTTGGACAGAAACCCTGAAATCGTCTCTTACCTTCTTCTTTCTGTCACATCATAGACACAGGTTGTTTTTAAATCCTATACACTCAATTTTCAAAGAATTTATGGAACTTGAACATTCCTCACCGCCTATACAGCTAGACATTTGTCCAAGATGCTATCGCTGTGATCTCTTTGACTGTGCCCTCTGGAAGACCCTAGCAGCTCCACAGTCTTCTCAGCATAGCAACCTCGGGACAGCCTATTAAAACTGACGTCAAACCATGTCACTCCCAAATGACTTCCCACCACCTTTAAGCAAAATTAGAAACCTCCAGTGGCTCAATGGCCCTTTCCACTGTGGCTCCCAGTGAACTGTGACCTAACCACCAGCAGCATGATACCACCCCAACTCCATAAAACATAAGCATCTCCCACCTGGCTGCACATGACAGCCACCCTCTGCTCCAGGGACTTTGCCTCTGTCTCAGATCATTTTCCACAGAAAGCTACAGGACTCACCTCCTTCCTGCCCTGTCCTGTCCCAAACATCCCATCCTAGTGAATACTTCCCTGGCCCAAAGTGTGTTGGTTTTCTGTGATATAACAAACTCTGCAGCCTAAACCAACATCATTTTTATTTAAGAGTCTTCACAGGCTGAGGTCCAGGCATGGCTTAGTTAGGTCATCTGATCAAGGTATCATCTGGGACACCTTTCTCTCTAAAGGCCTCGGGTCTGTACACTTGGGAAAAAATCAAGATCCCTGTGGTTGAAAGATGGAGGCCCACTTTTCAGATCCCAGAAGCTGCTCACAGTCCCCAGCTCTGTGGCTTTTCATAGACCCTGTTAAATGTGGCAGCTCACTTCTTGAAAGCCAGCAGCAGAATCTCTATTCTGGCTGCTGAGATGGGGTCTACCAGAAAGTTAGCGAGTCACAAAGTGATAGCCCCTCATCTTCACCATGCTGGTAGGGCCTGCTCACCCCCAACAAGAGCTATCTAGAACACTGCCCTGCAGCCTCTCTAAAGCTGCCACTCCCACACACCCTGCAATATAGACATCCATCCCTGTCTCTGTTTCATTTTCCTCTATCACACTTTTTACCATTTGAAAAACTAAATTCTTTATGTACTTTTCTTCTGTGTTCTTCGCTTCATGTCACTAAAGTCTCAGGAGGACAGAACCTACTGTCTCTCTATTTTCTGCTATATCCCCAGTCTCCAGAACAGTGCCTGGCTCAGAGTGAGCTAAGAATACATGTAAACTTGAACCAGTGCATTATTTACTACATCAGCTGCCTTAAAATCATCAGGACTTCAGCATCTCTGCTGCTAAATTGCAAATTTCTATGCCCTTTATTTACAGTTAACCACATTGCATCAGAACTTTGTTTAGTCACACAAGATGAAATTAAATGTTATCCTTCCCATGGTAACAAAGACATACAGTTTGATTTTCACGTCAAGTTCCATTGCAAACATGGAAAATTTTACCCAACTATGTGGTGAGAACTCCACATGGCATATTTGGAAAACCAGAATTTTAGGACTTATGTAAAAACAGATGTATTCACTCTCTGTTTCCCAGGCTTACAGATAATTTTTTTTGCTGATTTTTTTTTATTATTCTAAAAATTCTTTGGTTGAACAGTTGAAGGAATAGGAAGTGTGTGCCCAACTTTCTTTGAATACTGACTCCAAGAAAAACCACAAGTATGTGATTATGTCTGTAATTCCAACAGAGAGAAGTATGAATTTCAGAAACAATGAACATCTATCACTGGAGGAATCAATGTTACGGATCCATTATCCATCTCATTTAAAGGAATGCTGCTTCTTTGCAAGAGGTGGAGGAGAATGCTAGACCAAGAGCCATGAACATGAAATATGACTCCTTATAAAACATGTTATTTGAGATGCATTTTAACTTATGTGCCTCTGGTTAACAACTTTTTTCAAGTGATTTTAAAAACCACAAATGTATAATCCCTTAAATACTCATAAACCTAGTTGCAAAAGCAAGTTCTATAATAAACTGATGATTTACCTGACAACATACCTGGTGAACACTTATGTGGTCCCCCCAAAAGTACCCAAAGATGAGCAGACCACCCTAGCTATGGCAGGTCCTGAAAAACAGCCTGGTTTTTCTTTTGTGTCTTGTTTATGCTTTCTCGTTCCATTTCAACAAAACTACTGCTATTAATGTAATTCAGGAACAGAACACGTTTCTAAATCTCCCTCGTCACTGACAAAGGAACATTTATTTCTGAACTGCTTGACAGTTTCTGTATCTGGCCTCTCCACTCTCAGCATCCACATAATTTCCAGGTTAATCTGCCAAAAACGATGATTTTGGCAAGTCACTCTCCTCTGATCATCAACTCAGAGTGGCTCCCCGCGGCCCAGCTTGTCAAGTTCATTTCTCTTCCATGACCCTCATTGTCAAGTTGTTGACCTAGGTTAAGCCCTTAGCCTGGATCAATTTGGTTTCTATGTTAATTGCAAGACTGCATAGTTGACTCCAGGCCTCATGGGGCCACCACTAACCTGGGGGTGAGTGGATGAAGGATACAGAACAATAAATGAAAATCACAAACATCAAATTCTCAGCCCTACCATTGAAAATGTAATAACATCTCCATGTGTGAAGGATAGAACAGCTTCTCTTCGCCATAAAAACAAAGTTTAAGAAGTAAAAAAAAAAAATCTGCAACACCCAGTCTTCATCAACTCAAAGTAATGGTGTTATGGTCATGTGCCACATAACGCCATTTTAATCAATCATGAACACATATCTGAAAATAGACCTGAAAAATGCCTATCCACCAGTGACCTCGCAGCCCTTGTCAAGTCAATGCTTTATTACTCATGTGTTTGTGTGATGCCGATGTGAATAACATACTATGCTGCCAGTCATCAAAAAGGCCAGCACACAATTATGTACAGTATGTAATTCTTGACCATGATAACAAATGACTCTGCTGGTGGTTTATGTATTTACTAACTACACTTTTCATCATTATTTGAGTGTACTACTTATTGAAAAAAACAAAGTTTTTTAATAGGCAGTGTTATGCCAGGAGCAGCCTCATATATCTCCTGTTTACTGACTGTGTCACCTGACTGCATCAAGAGGCCACGTCATGTGATTGACCTGTACCATTTGGCTTTGGGTAGGCATACTCTGTCATGCTCGCACGACAGAATCACCTATCAATGCAGTTCACAGAAAAGTCCTGTCATTCAGCAACATGTGACTGTGTAATCATCGGGGTCAATCTGGCATTTCCTGAGCAGCCTAACTGAACTGAGGGAAAATTCTAAAAATGACCCCAGGATCACCACCCACTTCCCCACAATGGTAAATATCAGGAACTCTAATTTTACTCTCATGATTAAGATATTATACAGCCCACTGGACTTCAGATAGGGAGATTATCTAGATGGGCCTACCTTAATCTTCTGACCCTTTAAAACAGAGTTCTCCTGGCTTGTCACAGAGGAGAAACCAAAAGCACCTGAAGGATTTGACAAGGGATATTACAATGTTCCCAAGATGATCCATATGGCATAAAATTGCAAATGCTTTCTAAAAGCTTCTAGAAATTAAAATCAGTCCCTAGCCAACAGCCAGGAAACAGGGACTGAGGCCCTGCCAAAAACTTGAATGAGCTTAGATTCTTCCCTAGGGCCTCACCTGAGAACATAGGCTGGCCAGCACCTTGAGTGTTAAGACTCCAGGGAGGACCCAGCTGAACCACATGAGGTCCCAACTCAGGGAACTGGGTATTGCTGTGGAATTTTGTTACCCAGTAACAGAAAACTGATATGCTTCCTATAGGCCTACCCTCTGTTCTCACAAAAATACTGTTATCCCAAAAGCACAGCATTGTCTGTGAACACACACGCAACTAATAGGTGGAAAAGAAAGAAAGGCATAAGAGGCCTTGGAGGAAAAGTCCATCCTTCCTATAGAACTACGAAATCTGGGGGAGAAAATGGAATCTGTTATGACAGTGACTGGTTTGTTTTAGTTTTTCCTAATACACTGTTTTAAAGATCACAATGTATACATCACTTTTCTCAGAGATATTAAAATGGGAATCTGCCCTTCTGTGATATTTGATTAATGTTAATATCAATGATAAGAACATTAAAAACATAATTTACTCAGGTTTCCATGAGGTGAATACAGAAAAGTGTCTATCTTTTATTCATCAAAATATTAACTGATTATCCACTATAGATACAAGATCATTTGTAATAGAAGAAAAATTGTTTGGAATGCTAATAAAAATCCACAGATTATTACAAGAAAAAGCATCAGAGGATGGTTTTTGTCCACTGCTTTTTTGAGAGTATGAATTACCTACTAAAATATAAATATTCTTAATATAATTTTTCTGTAAGCAAGCTTACAATTATTCCATTTGTGGATCCTTGTTCCCTGTCTATTCCATAGCAGGCATTTATAAAATACAGGTAAGTGAGCAAGTCCCTGCTCTCTAGGCACATTTTATTAAAAGATAGAGAAAAACAAACCTATTAGGAATTGAAACAAGCTATTTAAATCAGTACAATATTAGTGGTATGTGTACCATTTAAGATTCAATGTAGTATGGGAATTATATGTGATGGTAGGAAGAGGCTAATTCAGAAAGTGTTTATCTTCATCCATCCATCCAAGAATATAATAAAATATCTGACCTAATAAAGAGTAGTTCTGACACTTGTACATGCCCAACAATCAAACTACATTTTTTAAAGAAGAAAACTAGCTTTCAGGGAGTATTTCTATCCATTAGCTGCTTAAGTATGGAAAGCAATTGATAGTTTCTTAATCGGTTACTAGTAAGTTTCGTATCTGGATACCATGAAATTTTGTCTATGTTTGCAAAGGACACTATTTTACTCACTTAATTTCTAAAGTTTCCAAAAAGAAAGTTGTATCAAAACCAATCTAATTCCTCACAGAGTATAGCATATGAGCATTCTGGACATAAATCAAATGCACCAAGACTTTCACTCTTAACCAAGCAATGTGAAATGACAATAACTGCATTTGTGGGTTTTTGTTTGTTTGTTTGTTTTTTGGTACTGGGGATTGAACCAAGGGCCACTTAACCACTGAGCCACATCCCCAGTCCCTTAGTCCCTTTTGTATTTTATTTTGTGACAGGGCTTCATTAAGTTGCTGAGGCTGGCTTTGAACTTTCTATCCTTCTGCCTCAGCCTCCTGAGTCACTGATTACAGGCATGCATCACCACACTCGACAATAACTTTAGTCTTGAGAAGACAGAATGATTAATAGAAAGTGTTCAATGTTACGGTTTAGGAAAAAACAAGCATAGGCATACACATATAGTATTGATCATACTAGTTTTGCTGAAAGGAAATAAAAAATACTAATTTCTATTATTTTACAATGATTTTTTCCCCCAGTGAGAATTTTCCTCATAATCATCTGTGTCTTATTTTAAGGCATTTATTTTTTAAAAGGCTGAGACATTGATTCCTCACACAAACCGTTTTCAAATCCACAGCTGAAAATTATTCCTAAAAGAAATAAACTCAGCATCAGATGTTTAACATCTGCTGTTTTCTAGACAAAGTCAGGAATGCAAAAACATCAGGCTTGGAAGTAACAGCCAGGTGATGAATGCACTGATCAAATGCAGAAAAAAGTGACAACCATGGCCCAAACCCTTCAGTGGTTCATAACCACATGCAAAATTGTGGCGAATGAACACAAAAATAATTAAAAGGTAAGAACATAAGCTAAGTGCAGTGTGTGTTCCTTTAGTCCCACCTATAGTGAGGCTGGGGCAAGAGGATCACTTGAGGTCACTAATGTGAAGCCACTGGAAAACACAGAGACCCCATCTCAAAAAAAAAAAAAAAGATTAATACAAAACAAAAACAAAACAGCACCAAGAACTTTATATACACTTAGAAATAATTTAGATAAATAATTAAGATGACAAATTTTATGTTCTTAATTTAAACTGGAGGGAGGGCAGAGGGAAGGAAGGCAGGGATAGATGACATAACATTTTCAGATATGACACCTTGAGACCTGGTAAGAAGGAGAGGCAGGAAGGGGTTGGAACCTGGATGTCCCTATCCAATAAAGGGAAACTCCCCTGTGGGGGTGAAGGTGTCCAGAATCAGAAATTCCAAGTACTACCATGGTGTGAGGTCGATGGTAATATTCCTTTTAAATAGAAGAAGATTCAGCACACCAAAGGAACCCCGCAAAACCTGTGCTGAAGGAACAGTCAATGCTTCTATTTTTATCTTCACAGTATGAATAGATGATTTTCCTAAAAACGTTTGCAGATGCTTCGGAAAGGGATTAAGTTGCGGGGTGGGAGGGGGCACTGCAAAGTACTGTGAGCTGAAGGACACAGCGCCAAGGACCGACTTCTACTATGCTGAAGTATGCTGACAAACCCTACAGTTTCCGCAGGGTTTGAGGATAATGAAGCAAGTATTTAGAATTAGCACTGAGTTTCCTCAGCACACACATAACACCAGGAATGTGAAACATGAAGCTTTCATGCTAGTAACTTCTGGAGAAGTTGGAAGACAGTGAAAGAAGCTAATATTTAAATTAAGTCCTACTTTGACATTAATCTTGTGGGTTTTTTTTCCATAATTCACATATTGGTCACTAAGCACACTCATTCCATTTCTACAAGAAGAAAATATTTTTAAAAACCCTAAAAGCTCAATATTCTTCTACACTTTTTAAGAGCCCAGAAAAAAACCCTCATGTTTTATAATAAATTAAATCATTTACCAAAACAAGCATAATATGCACAAAGATAGACTTCTTCTATTGTTATTTGGTAATAAGTAGTATGGCAGGTATACACACACGTGCGCACACACACACACAGGCGCACACACACACACAGGCGCACACACACACGCAAACACATGCACACACACACACACACACACACACACGTGGAGCACAAGAGAAGGGGGTAAGAGAAAAGAGGACAATTAATTACAGTCCTACGAAGTCCACAGTGCCTCTGGTCACCCACTGAGCATCAATGACTAGAACCACAGCCCTGGCCAGTGGCATTCAGGGAATCACTGATGAGGGATATAAGAACAGGAAGAGACCATCACATAATTCCCAGAGGAGACAAAACTGGCAGATTTCAGGCATAGTTCACATATAGCTACAGTTTCTGAAAAAAAAAAATCCCATAACTACAAACCTTGACTACACACATCCTCACCAAACACAAACCACAGACTCAAAGCTTCAGGTACTTAGTATCTACATCTATTCTACATATTGGCTGGGGCTCCTTGACTAGCTCATCCAGCCTAAGAATTGTGAAGTGGCTTAAAATTCTGCAGAATGCTACTTCACTGCTTCCCCAAACTAAAGAGTATCTCATTCTTCTTGTATAGTCTTCACTGTTGCACAGGAAAAAAAATGTACTGAGTTTCATTTTCTGCTTAATGAGGTTCATTCCTAGGATATTATTTCAGTATTGTTTGGAAATGCCCCCTACCATTACTGATATTTTCTCTTCTAACTCTTCCCACCCAACAGTTTTTGCTTTGAAAGTGTGTTACCATGACAGATGTCAACAACAGCTCTAGAAATCTGTCATGTACCTTAACAGTCTCCTCAGTTTGAGACATGAGACCTTAAGGACCTATGTATGATGTGCAAGTTCTTTCCAATATTTGTAAAGTCACCAAACACTGCACAATTGGACTGTGATCATCATAGTAAATGGTGACCCCCCCACAGCCATCACCATCATCAGCAGAATGGCACAGTCTATTTCAGGACCGGAGACAGAGTACTGGGCCACTAATGCCTTCCGTCACATCAATCACTCTTCTCACAAATGTCAGTAAGAGCAGGTGACACAAGCTGAAGATTAAGAAATGCTGCCATTTCTGAGTTAAGATATGCCCGCAGATTTCTTTCTTTGGATCCATGCTCTAAGTGAGTTTCCAAAGTGGAACTGGCAAGAAGGAAATTTTATATACAGGTACATTTATGGTCCTAAGATTTTTCTGGTCATCTCAAGATTATTAATGGATGACCATGTTGTATGTAAGGAGAATTCTGGATATACACATAGTATAGTGGAAAGAATGTAGTACATGAAATCATGAGTCTTGAGTTTTTTATGTGACAGTTTAACATCTGGCTCCTTATAACCACTCTGTGACTCAATGTCCTTGTATGTTAGTCAAGTTTTCATTTCTGTGACCAAAATAACTGACAGGAACAACTTAGAGGAAGAAAAGTACCTGTGTGTTCATGGTTTCAGAAATTCAGTCAAGAGTCAGCTGACTCCATTACTCTGGGCCTGAGATGAGTAAAGACATCATGGCAGAAATGAATAGCCAGGAAAGCTGCTCATCTCCTGGTAATCAGGAAGGGGGTGGGGCGGGCCCATGGTGTGGAGAAGACAAATCCTTCCAGGGCACACCACCAGTGACCCCCTCCTCTAGCCAGGTCCCACCTGCCTAGAGTGACCACCCAGTTACTCCATTCAAATCATTAATCCAGCAAATATATCAACCCACTGATTAGATTATGGCTCTCATAATCTGATCATCTCATCTTCTATGTTAACACAGGAGTTTTTGAGGGACATTTCATATCCAAACCATAACACCTCATCTGTAAAATAGGCACTTCTCACAGTGTCCACAAGATGTACAAAAGATTTCTGACAACCTAGAAGTCTTAGAAGAATGAATTATTATGATTTTATTCCAAAGTCTGCAAGCGTATCTTACTAACTAGTAAGGCTGGTTTTGAATTTGCAAAAAATATGAGAATTCAATTATAGCTAATCTGATATGCTACCTTGGCCACTACTTTACTTTTCTTTTTTTTAATATCTATTTTTCAATTGTAGTTGGACACAATGCCTTTACTTTATTTATTTTTATGTGGTACTAAGGATTGAAGCCAGGGCCTCGAGCGTGCTAAGTGAGCATTCTACCATTGAGCCACAACCCCAGCCCTTACTTTTCTTATGTTAATAAAATGCTCTTAGCTGAAAAAAGGATAATTTCTCTGCTGTAATCTGGGTATTTGTATGTCTCCCAAAACTCAGGTGGAAATCTGATGGTCAGGGTGATGGTATTAGAAAATAGGGCCTTTGGGGGGTGATTAGGTCTCTAACCACAAGGGATTAGTGCCCTTATGAAAGAAGCCCCAGCTGCCTTTCCCATTCTGCATTTTGAGGACACACAGAAGGTTCCACTATGAGGAACAAGTCCTTACCAGTCACAGAATCTGTGGTTCGTCCATCTTTGTCATCTCAGCTTCCAGAACTGTCAGCAATAAATTTCTGTGGTGTATCATTTACTAGTCTAAGGTATTTTGCTATAGCAGCCTTACAGACTATGATATGCTCTTTGAAGGAATGAATGCCTGACCTCTGTAATCAGGTATTACAGTCTTAATATGATTTTATAAGATGAAAATATCCATGGTTTATGAATAAAACTAGAGTAGTTTTCACAGATGACTAATGGCCCTTAATTTTCTTCGTGGCAGTACTGGGGATGGAACCCAATGCCTTACACATGCTAGGCAGGTGCTCACTGAGCTACACCTCCAATCCAGTCCTTGAATTCTACTTGACCAATAAACCTTAAACAGTCAACAAATAGACATGGCTGTCAGAATTCAGGATTCAGCGGCTTCAAGGCACAGGGTAAAATAGGCTTGATTCATTAAAAGGCATCACATACAGGAAGGTTGTTCATGAAAATGTGGAAGAGTTATCCCTCCTGAGTACACAGCATGCAATCAGATCAGTCAACAGCTCAGGTCATTCACACTGTGAATATTCACTGAACACGTACTATGAACCACAATCTAGAAACAGCGAAGTCACTAATTACACAAAATTTCCTGCCCTCAAGATGCTTAAATGGTCAGTTCTACAGTTTATTTTTTATTATTTTTTAAAAATATTTTTTTTGACATTGATGGGCCTTTATTTTGTTCATTTATTTACATGCATTACTGAGAATCAAACCCAGTGTCTCACACATGCTAGGCAAGTGCTCTACCACTGAGCCACAACTCCAGCTCCAGTAGTACTAGTTTAACTGAAGAGACAAGGATGCAGCAGCAGGGGAGTGTGGTTACTACACTAGAGAAACTGGACTCCCTGCTGTGTGGCCTGGATTCCTGCTGACACAGTCTGCAATGCTTTGAGCATTAAGAGACTGGGATCCAAGACTACACATATGAGGTCCAGTGCTTCTGCAGCCCCTTAATAAGTGTGGCAACATATCAATGTTTATAACAGCTCAATTCACAATAGGTAAGCTATGGAACCACCTTACCTGCCCTTCAACAGATGAATGGATACACAAAATGTGGTTTATATGCACACTAGAATATTACTCAGCCAGAAAGAAGAATGAAATTATGGCTTTTGCTAGAAAATGGATGGAGCTGGAGACTATCATGCTAAGTGAAAGCCAACCCCCCCCAAAACAAAGGCTGAATGTTCTCTCTGATATGCAGATGCTGACACACAATGGGGTGGGGAGGGAAGAAAAGAAGTTGATTAGATTAGAAAAAGAGTAAAGAGGGCTGGGGATGTGGCTCAAGAGGTAGCAAGCTCGCAGCGGCCTGGGTTCGAGCCTCAGCACCACAAACAAAGATGTTGTGTCTGCCGAAAACTAAAAAATAAACATTAAAAATTCTCTTTCTCTCTCTCTCTCCCCAAAAAAGAAAAAGAGTAATGAAGGGAGAGGAGATGGGAATGGGAAAGGCAGTAGAAGGAATCAGACATAACTTTCTTATGTTCATATATGAATATACAACCAGTGTAACTCCCCATCATGTGCAACCACAAGAACAGGAAGTTATACTTTATGTATGTATGGTATGTCAAAATACATTCTACTGTCTTGTATAACTAAAAAGAATAAAAAGAAAACCTAAAATAGAAAGTTTTAACATAAAAAAAAACACAAATTAACCTGATTGCACAGATTCACAAAACATCATCTTACAGTCACATTACAATTCATTTCACTAATTTAAAAAGTGACTCTCTAACACGCTTTGACTTTTAACTAAGCAAAACTACCTAAATAGAGGTTTTTAAAAATTTTCAGCCAACT
Organism: Marmota marmota marmota; assembly: GCF_001458135.2. Taxonomy (NCBI): domain Eukaryota; kingdom Metazoa; phylum Chordata; class Mammalia; order Rodentia; family Sciuridae; genus Marmota; species Marmota marmota. Next base: position 10,106,073 of record NW_026000093.1, on the reverse strand, counting down.
AGCCATTATTTCCAAAAACTAAACCTCATAAATTCTACATATATACCCAATTTAATACTGAACACATTAGCTGATGAAACAGTTCAAGAGTTCCGTTTCTCTTCATCCGTAAAGTATTCTTACCTTGTCTCATGAGAATTTCCCACCTGGCTGTTAACAACTAGTACTTGATTAAACAGTATCCTTGACTCCCTAAAATCTGAAGGATGGGCGAGGTTTGAAGGTAAATGATGGCTGAAATATCTAAAATTGGCTTCTATTATTTTATTGTGGAAGTCTATGATTTGTAAAACTACTAAGCTGATTATTTTGTTGAGAATAGTCTATGGTCTGGCCAACTAATGTCTACCTATCATTAGAAATCAGTACAGATATTTATTTGATTGCTCTGTTGCAACTGTGAAAACTTGCCTGGCACAGGTGAGGCACTGGGTTCGATCCTCAGCACCACGTAAAAATGAGGTATTGTGTCCATCTACAACTAAAAACAAAATATTAAAAAAAGAAAAAGACTACTACCTTGCCTGAAAAACAACAAAAAAAGAAGTAATTCCCAAGAAGCACAGACAAGAAGTTTTATGCAAGACCCCCAAACACATGTAAGTACCAGAGAAACAGTACTGACATTCATTGGTTCAAACACCTCCCATAATAGGACAAATGTCTATTCACCCAATCAAAACACATGCAAAAGAATCAGGTAATATTATATTAATTTTTCAGAGAGACAGGAAGTATATCAGAGCAGTAAAGAAAGAGAATCCTAGAGCCAAGACAACTGGATCCAAGTCCTGTCACAATTTAGTACCTGTGTGATATTGGGCATACTGGTTTACCCTCCCTAAGATTCAGTTTTTTCATCTATAAAGTGAGAATAACAAGAATACCTAATTCAGCACTGTTGTGCTGGATGAAATGAGATAATACATAGAAAACAGCTAGAATATGACCTTGTAATAGTGATTACTAGGGCAAACAACTCCATCATAGAAAATCAGCCATAGACTCGACTTCAGTCCCAGAAGGGAGTAAGTGTCCAGAGGCTCTTGCATCCTGTCCTGGTGGGGTGCAACTGCTATCATTTATGTTCTTTAAATATCAGCCAATCCCCGGTGCACTGCTCTCATACCTCAGAACATCATCTCATTCACTGAAGTGCAAACAGTGCCGGGTTCCTGGTGCCCCAGGGGAGAAGAATGTGTTATGAAGATGCAATGTTTCCTGGGCTGGAGGGGACCAGGGCCATTTCCACAGCATGAAGTGGGACAGCTAGAAATCAGAAATAGTCCCTGCCTGTTAACTGGCAGATGCTTTTTTTTTTTTTTTTTTTTTTATCTATTCCAATCTTATACAAGGATCCCAAGAAATTTGTTAATTGGTTTTGATGCAGATATTAGTTTTTAGTTAATAGAAAACAGAATAACAGACACAGGAAATATGTTTTCTAAAAAAAAATAAATAAAATAAAAAGAAAGAAAAAGAAAAAAGTAAATATATGTATGCAACAATTCAAGCTTCTCTCAGACCCACACTTAGCATTCTAGAAAAGTGCAGTGTACCCACAAGACGGCAGCGCACACATTGTTTGGTTGTACCCAAACGGTGCACACTGCCTCTTAAAATCAATTGCCCAGCTAATTCCTCTCTTAAGAAATGAGATGGGATGATCTCACTGGGCAACAGTAAAATCCACACAGGTAAACGAGAGGTTTGACTGGATTACAAACAGATACGCTTCATAAGACAATCTGTGCAAAGAGCAGCCACAGGGCAAACAGGTGCCACAATATCATCTCTGCATGATGCTGACACTGCACCCCCAATTCTCATTATTATTGGGTTGAGCCAGAAAGATCAGGAAGAAGCACTCCCAGCCCTGGATCTCAACAGCTTAATAAACATTCATATGTTCTATTTTTAAAATTAATTAACATCTGTGATTTTAGAATTTCTTTATCATAAATGCAATTAATACAGTTCATTAGATACGGTATGCATTCTCTGAAAAGAAGAAACCGGAGTTTTCAGTCCAATAGCATTATTTGTTCTAACTTAGGGGCCTGATTATAAAAGTCAAATCAAAAATGATGTCTGATGGAAGCAAATAAACCATACCAGCCTCTCCCTAGCAAATTGTAGGAAACTGAGGCTTGGGGAGTTGACACAACATAAGACCACATCCCACTGAAAAGTCAAGCTAGACTCCTGCTAATTTCATACAAGACCTCAGTTTCAGAGGTCTCAGTCCATATGCAGCCAGCTCCATTCCCCAGAGGCTCCAGGTGAGACAAAGAAAACAATTTCAATTCTTAGTACTGCTTCCTGAGCTGCTTAAGTTAGCTGTCTGTCAACCTTCCAGTGGACAGGTGACTGTAGGATTACCAAGTCCTATAGTTAAAACCAAGGGAATGGAGACACATATGCTAGTTTAGGAAAAGTCCTGACATACTAATTGATTAACAGCTGGAAATGCTGCTCACCCCAAATCTTCCTGTGCCAACTAGTACAGCACAAAACATCAAGTTCAGGCTGATGGCAGCTGGTGGCTTCCATAGTGAATGAATTTCAACATCCAGAATGATACCCTCATCATTTTCCCTACCTGGCAACAAGACTCCCATCTGCTGTGATTTTCTCAGACTGGGGCTTACCCAAACAGGCAGAAGCCACAGAATAATGACAAATTAAAATGTGGGAGGGGGAGACAGAGAACATTTGCTAACATGTTGGCTGAAACACTACCACCAATTAATTGAAAGGACCACCCACTGATGATACATAAGAATGATAGGGTGTTTCAAATTTGGATAAATGTGGACTTTAGGGAAAAAATAGGAAATGTCTTCACATTTTAGATTAACAGAGTGGTAAATTTTCTCATTGGAATGAACACTTCCTCTCAACTTGCATTCATGTGGTTATGTTACCTTGCTGTGCCTGAGCGTTTAAGATATTCCTCTTTCTAAATGCACTTCAAAGGGGGAAAAAACCCACAGGTGCATTCATTGCTACAATTTATTTGAGCAATAAACCAACATATGCCGACAACGTTGTTGAAATAAGGGTAGCACAGAAAGAAAAAGTATCCTAAGTACACATTTTCGGCTTCATTAAAAACCGAGTTTTTAAAAAAAGAAAAAAAAATGTTGGTGCTGCCTTCTTGTAATTCATTTTCCACTTAACATAAGTCTCTGGGTTTTCAAGTTAAAAACTAGTTTTAAAGTTTCTAATATAAGCATTTGTAAAGGGAGAAGAACATGCTTCTGGAATTTCATGGAAGCAAGCATATTCCCTACAACTAAAAGCATCTGGTGTAGGCAGTCTTTGTAATTTGTTGGATGGTCACTGGTAGTAGATTTTGGATTCCCTCTTCTTCCAGGACAAATCTAGGAGGACACCATCCAGGAGCACCTGGTCTCTATAGTTGTGATAGTGACAAGATGACAATAGTCCAAGAGCCATAAATCATCCTCTCAGAGAGTTGCTGCCTTGCACACAAGCCCAGTGTTCCCAGGGCCACCATCACCATCCCCTCTTCATGATTATACTTCACATATCAGCAAAATGGAGTATTTAGAGCAAGCTATTTTTGCTTGTCTGTGTCCAATAAATAGCCACAAAATGCAGACAAATTTGTTTTGGGAACATAATTATTTGTGCAAAGCAGGAAAAGGTAAATATTTTGCACAAAAATAAACAAAGAGGGCAGACAGGTTTAACCAAGGAGAGCTGGAGTGGATATATAAAATATGTCGAGGAGGTGACCTTCAAGGTGACCTTCAAAGGAGGAGACGCCCTCCCTCTGGAGACCCAAGCCACCATCAGAGGTCAGACCAGAAACACAGCTCTGAAATCCCTGCAGCACTTTCAACCCTCCAAACAGGTCTGGCACCTAGCCTGGCTATTAAAACAAATAACTTACTAAATGAATATTATATTTAATTGTGAGAGAAGTAAGAAGGAATAAAATTTCAAGATTATGTAAAGTCAGTGGATCCACAATGATAAGACTATCTCTGCATCGGTGAGGAGAAATTCAAAGGTAAGGAAAAGAGAACAGACAAAGACTTTCTGGGCCTTGGCTACAACCCTAGGGTGCTTCAGGGTGCCTCGGCCTCGTCCAGTGTGGACTGAAAATTATATCACTTAGGCAATGGGACTCTATGTTTGTGTCAGACTCAGGCTGATCTAAAATAGCTCTTTACATTGTTAGCAGAACCCAAATACAAGAAGACTCTCAGAATGAGGATGGCCCAGGAGAGGCAGCCCAGCCAGGTCACCCCAACCTCATCTCAAGCAAAGTAGCCATCACCAAGCAGAACTGCCCCCATAAGATCGCGGGACAACCCACAGGAATGCCATTTCAAAGGCTCTGGCAATTCCCACATGCTCTCCAAGGCTCCTGTTATGGTTTAGATGTGATGTTCCCCCAAAAGCTCAATACAAGAAGGTTTAGAGAAGAAATTATTGTGTTATAGCCTTAACCTAATCAGTGAAATAATCCCTGAGGTAATGAGTGATAACTGGAGGCAGGTGGGGTGTGGCTAGAGAAAGTGGTTCATTGGGAGCTTGCTATGGGGTATATATTTTGCATCTGGAGAGTGGAGACTCTCTCTCTCTCTCTGCTTTCTGATCACCATGTGAGCTGCTTCCCTCTGTCACACTCTTCCTCCATGATGTTCTGCCTCACCTGGAGCCCCTGGGGAATGTAGCTGGCTGTATATGGACTGAGACCTCTGAAACTATGAGCCCTTAAATAAACTTTTCCTCCTCTACAGTTGTTCTGGTCAGCTTTTTTTCGCCACAGCAGCAAAAAAGCTGACTAAAACAACACCCTCAGGGGCTTTCTGTTCAAATAAATATTAAAAAAAAATCCCAGTTATCCCAGTTGAATGCTAAATTTATAGAACTATAAGATTAGACAGTAACTTCAGCAGATTACCTATAAGCTTCTCAAATATAAGAGCCATGTCTTCTCAGCATGGTGATGCAGATATCCAGTATATCAGTTATGTGAGCCACAGGATGGGCAAACACAAACACATGGCTCTTTAGAAAACTCCTGAAAGCCAAGCTCTGTGTGCATCTGGATGAAGCAAATCTATTTCCTACCATTATGGGTAATATAAGGGCTGATCACTTCTAATATGATTTGATGCATTTGTTACTTTTCATAGCTACATTCATTGCATGAAGAATTCCTATACTAAGAATACCAGTAAAATAGAGGAAGGGAACCAGGAGGAAGGAGGGAGGAGGGAGGGTACTAGGGAATGAAATTAACCAAATTATCTCGTTATGTAGTATGCATGTATGAATATGTAACAACAAATCTCACTATTACGTATAATCGTAATACATCAATAAAAAATTTTAAAGGAATAAATGTAGAAAAAGTTATCCTTGCTGCATTCTTATAAAGATGTTAAAAAAAGACAACTACAAAATGATCTCAATTTTCTCTACTGTAAAATCAAGGCATTTGTGTTAAATCTGGAACATCTCTATATGCAAAATATGGCAGCTCTGAGCAGAGAGCAAGCAGTCATTGACAATGGTCCCAGGGCTGATGGCCAGAAAAGATGGCAGCTTTGTTACCTGATCCAAAGTGACTAACACCCAAGATTTAATATTTAAGTGAAGATGCTACAATGCATTTCTGTGTCACCAGCAATCAATCACTCAGGGAGACAAGGCTGGCATGATTTTTCAACATGTGCAATTATCCTCCAAGGAGTACCTTTTGAAGGTTAAGACACAAAAATTGGGCAAGCTACTCAGCAGAACAATCTAGAATTCATTTGGTCTGCCGTGCCCCAGACAGTCCCCGCCTCAGTCATGCTGTGGTGATGCCAATCTGCTCAGCTGACAGGCTCCAAAGAAAGAAGAGCAGCCTGAGATGAAATGCACACTGCAGTGGGTAGAGGGACAGAGGGAAAAATCAAGACAGGGAGGTCTGGTGGCCCTGACGACAATTCTGTTTTCCAATTCTAATTAACTGAGGAAACAAGTCAGAAAATCTAGCCAAGGACAGTACTCACTGAAAGGAGACACCACTAAAAAATTGAACAGATTGCAAAGAATATTCCTTGTTAAAACAGAACTTGATCATTACGACTGACGTGTACAACTTAAATTGAAAACATTTTAAATCAGTAAAATAAAAGCATTTCTTTTTGAAAAAGACAAGCAAAATTATACATTTGTGTACAAACATCCGGAAAAAAAAATGAAGGTATGTTTTTTAAAAAAGAATTCCATGTAAGATTTCATTCATGATACACAGCAGGATTTGTAGAAGGTTAATCAGCCTAGATTATAGACTATATTTTTAAAAATTTAACATACTTGTACCTTCATGCCATTAATATATGAAAGGCCTATTAAAAATTCAATGGCCTCAAAACCCTGAAAAATCAAAACATATCATCAGCTGTTTTTCTCCTTCAACCAAACTGTGAAATAAGGTTAACAATAATCATACAGTAGTCCTCCTTTATTTGTGATTTTACTTTACACAATTTCAATTACCAATAATCAACCATGGTCTGAAAATATAAATGGAAAATTCTAGAAATAAGCTATCCCTAAGTTTTAAACTGCATGCCATTCAGAGTAGTGAAATGAAATCTCATGCCATCCTGCTCCATTCCACCTGGGAAGTGAATCTTCCCTTTGCCCAGCGTATACATGTTGTATACACTACCCACCTATTGTCACTCATTTTTATCATTTAGAAGTTGTCTCAGTTATCAGATGGACTGTCAGGGTATCACAATGCTTATATTCAAGTAACCCTTTTTTACTTAAAAATGGCCCCAAAGTGCAAACTTTCATTACAGTGTATTGGTGTAATTGTTCTATTATATTATTGTTGTAAATCTCTTAGAATACCCAGTTTATAAATTAAACTCCATCAGAGGTAGACAGATTATCTCTCTCTCTCTCTCTCTATCTATCTATCTATCTATATATATATATATACACACACATACATACATACATAGTAAATATAGGGTTCCTTACTATTCGCTACTTCAGGCATCCACTGGGCATCTTAGAACAGGTTTCCTGTGGATAAGGGGGGAGGGGGGATCACAGTAATGAAAGTAAGACTGGATATCAATCAGAAAAACTCAGTCTTGAAAATCAATATTTGTATTACAGAAATTCAAAAAAGTAGTGCACTTAGCACTTGAAGAGAAAATAATTTAAATTCTTAGCATTTGAAGGATTTTAAGAACTGTGTCCTACTACCTATTAAAATGTATTCATGCTTACATAGTCTGCTCTTTGATGAAACTCAGGTCAGATCAATACCAAAAAACAAATAAGGAGACAAACTTAATGAGAACTGAAATCAAAGGTTACTTATGGGAGTGTGCCGGGGTGAGCGTCCTTCTGGTTAATCTACTCCAATCCCAGCAGCAACTCAACTACTCCCTGGTTTGCAGGAACTTTTACCTGGCACTTCTACAGATTTTCAGAAGTTAGCCATATTGTTCTTACTGGCTGAATCTCAGAACAAACCATAACCTGTCTGCAGTCATGTAATAAAGTACACATTTTAAAGTTGTGAAAATTTATTTCATAAAATCATAACAAATAGGGGCTGGTGTCTCCTGTTGGGGAAAAAGAACACATCTTAGCAAGCTCAGTTTTAGGTTTCCACCATGAGGAATGAGCACTATCAAGTAAGATTATAAATCTTGATTTCAAACAGACCAGAAAAGCCCTGGCTAAGCCTAGTCCTTTCCTGTGCAATGCAAACAGACTTGCAGAAATTCAACCACAATACTATTCTCTGCCAGAATTTAGTGATGCTAATAGAGGCAGAATGAATTCTTCCCCAATTAGCTGAGAGAAGATGTAGCAAAGGCACTGATGAAACCACTCAGAGTAGTAGACTGAAGTCTGTAGTAGAGATGTGCCACCCTGGACTCCCAGAGTGGCTGACTACAGCCTCCCCTGCAGGACATGTAAGGGGCCTTCCAGAATACAAGCCACAACAATAGCAGAAACATGGGAGAGTGGCCTCATGACTCAAGGCTGGATGCTGTTGAGGTGGAATTTTATCAGGACCTCCTCTGAAGAGGCTCATGCCACTGAAGCACTGCAAGAGCAGGGTTCTTTGTTTAAGGTTTCAATTATAAGAAAGCAGGAGGGAGGTTAAGGGGGCAAAAGAAGGAAGGAGGGGAGCAGGCAGAGAAGGCAGAAGGAAAGCAGGGACTCCAGCCCATCAGAGTCCTAAACAGGATACAACAAAGAACTAGGCTAACTGCATTCACCAACACAGGGTGCTTGCCTGCAATGTCTTTCTTTGTGGTTTAAACTGTTATCGCAGTAATACTAAAGGCAAATTTGAAAACTCATCATGTTCTCAGCATTCTAGCAAATGGGTTTTCACTTGCCCAATTCCCTTGCTGTGATTTCAATTCAGTTCCCATCTGCTCAGCACTCCACAAGCCCGATGCCAGACACAGGGCACTGATAACAAGACAGGTCTCCACTACCAGAAAGGCTTGGACATATTCACTTGCTAAGGTGACTCACAGGGAATTATAGAATTTTATACTCTTTTCTTTAAAAGATTTTTTTTCTTGGTGGTCCTGAGGATTGAACCCAGGGTTGCATATATGCTAAGCATACTTTACTTCTGAGCTATATCTCCAGCCCTAAAAGACATTTTTAAGACATGTAATGTCATTTGCTTCAAATGACAAAAAGCAAATGTGTGAAACAAGTGGTGAGAAAATTCCCTAATACGCCAAGGACTCAAATGTGTTTCTGGTTCAAAGACAGAGGAAAGAATGCCAACGTTTTTAAATAAGCCTCATTTAATTTAGGTATAGTAGATTCGAATGTCATTAGGTTTCAGTTCGCTTCCCTTCTTAGAAGTTTTGGAACAACCTTATAATGGGGATAATACTTTAGTATACTTAACATTTAAGAAGAACAAAGATATCATCTAATCAGACCAAAATAATTACACATATGTAGTATAAGCAAAGATGTGTAGGATCATGTAGTCTAATGTTACTCAAGATCTGTATTTATTTAGTTGGTTTTAAAATTTCATAAAAACCCAAGAATATGTTTTCTTTTATATTTAAAATATGGGAATTTGTAAGAATAAAAGGATTTCATGAGTATGTAACTTGACTATTCACTCCAAGTCAATCACAATCAAAACTTTTATGAATAAACACTTGCAAACAAAATAGACAATAATTTAATAAACTAATGATGAGATTACTGAATGTGTAGCCATTCTTCTCTAATACTTTTAGATATTAGCCAGCATTCAGGGTCACAATATCTGTCCTATGAACACGTGTTCTAATGAAGCTATTATTATTTTACCATTATCAAAGAGAGCTCCCATTTCTATAGTGTGCACTTTATGCCTGATACAAGGTATTCTGTACGCACCAACTCATTCATTGCTCAGAGTGACATTTACAAAGTAGGCTTTATCATCTGTCCTGTAGAAGATCATAGTAACAAAAACTACAAACATGTACAGGTTGAGTATCCCTTATCAGAAATACTTGGACCCAGAAGGATTTTGGATGTGGGGTTCTTGTTTTGTTTCTTGGTCTATCTGCTTTACATAATGAGATATCTTGGGGATGGGACTCAAGTCTAAACATGAAACTCATTTATGTTTCATATACACCTTACACACATAGCCTGCAGGTAATCTTGTACAATATTTTTAGTGTGCCTGCTTGTGCCTGTAACATAAGTTTAGGTACAGAATTTTTTCACTTGTTGGCATCACATCAGTGCTCAAAAAGTTTCAGATTTTGGAGCATTTTAGATTTTCAGATTAGAAATTCTCAAACTAGAGTAAACATTTCCCATGCGCCAGGCCATGGAGCAACTAACTCACTTTGTTCTCACAAGAATCCTGTGATATGAGCACTGTTATTATCCTGATTAGACTGATGAAAGACTGGGGAACAGAGAGTCAAAACCCTTCCCAGGGCCACATGTGTTATGACAAAGCTTGGGCGCTAACCCAGGTCCTCCTCAACACCAGAGCCCACACTCTCATCCACTATGGTAAGAACTGTGGCTCCTCAGTCCCATCTATGAGAAGAGCTGCGACTGCAGATGGCCAAGGGTCAGGGTTGGTCTGGGCAGAGCCAGACCTCAACCCACAAGTCAATTGATATATCTGGCTGGGACACCCTCCCCCAGGTTTCCCTGAAGAAACTCACCAAAGGAAAACAAAAGTCCTGCCTCAAAACTGGCACGGCTCAATGGTCCCTGGAAAACTGAACCAAAGGACAATGCTTCTGACTGGCTGAAGTGTGAGTATCCCAGAATAAAGAGCTCTCATGTCCACTCAACAGTCATCTGTCACTTGGTTACTAAGGACAAGTCTGTACTTGGACCATAGTAGGTCCGTGGTAGCTAAGCTGGTGAAGGCAGACGCTGCCTCAGGAGGGGAAAGAGCAGGGACCCAGACAAACATGAAATTCTGAAACCAGGACAACACTCTTTCTGGGTGTGCTGGGGGAAACCGTGTGATGAAGGGATCAATTATAAGGGCATATGAGGAGGTTAATAAAAGCTAAAAGGAAGAAAAGATGGAGGTTGAATAAAAGAAGAGAGGTGTGGGGTTGGGATTGTGGCTCAGCGGTACAGCGCTCGCCTAGCACGTGCGAGGCACTGGGTTTGAGCCTCAGCACCACATAAAAATAAATAAATAAATTTAAGGTTTTTTTAAAAAATGAATAATTTTTTAAAAAAAGAAGAAGAAGAAGGGAGATGACACTTCTTCTCCCAGGATGGAGTAGAGGTCAGGGTAGACGATCATTGGATTAGACAAAGGAGAATGGGGGGAGTAGGAATGGGACAGGAACAGGATTAGAAATAGGAGAGACAGCAGAATGAATCAGACATGACCTTCTTATGTTCATATATGAATACACCACAGGGAATCTCCACATCACGTATAACCACAGGAATGGGATCCTGATTAGAGTAAACTATACTTCTTGCATGTATAATAGGTTCAAATGCACTCTACTGTCATATAAATATTAAAAAAGGAGGCAGTTGCTACAGAAGGAAACCACTGTGCTGGCAATCGCTTGGCTAACCTACACGGCTGACCTAAGGACAGACAGAAGCCCTGCGAGGAGTGAAACCAGCAACTCCAGAGCAGCGTGGGAGTGGAGGCACCACAGCTGGGCAGCTCACCCCTCCTGCCCAGCACCCAGGACAAAGATGCTCACTGTGACTGGGCAACCCCCAAGTCCAGGTTCTCTGGGGAGCCCTGGAACAAGGAATGCATTGGTGCAAGGGGAAGTCGGCACCCTCCATGTGAGCTGATGACAGTAGTCCCCCTTATCTGTAGGAAAGATGTTTCCAGGCCCCCAGAGGAATTCCCAGAGGAATTCTGAACCTAAAGAGAGTAGAGAACCCTATTCACGCCATGCTTTTTCCTATACACACGTACCTGTGATAAAGTCTGAACCTATAAATTAGACACAGCAAGAGTTTTACAACAACTAATAAAAAATAGAACAGTTATAGCAATATATTAATAAAAGTTACATATGTATGGTTGGTCTCTCTCTCTTTTTCTTATTGTACATAATTCCCCTCTCTTATGATGATATGAGATGACACAATGAAGCAAGGTGAATGAGTGGGCTCTGTGATATAGGGTTAGGCTACTGTCGACCACTTCTCTGTTAATCACTGGAAAGCCATTTTGAGTGGAGTGTGACATCTTGCACTGACCCACTATCCCTTCCCAGAGGTGAACCATCCCTTTGTCCATCACAGATGTACTGTCAGTCCCTTCGTAGCCTTCTCAGTTATCAGAAATCAACTGTTACAGTAACACAGTTCATGTGTTCAAGTTTCCCTCAGAATGGCGCATGATTTAAAACTTTTGAATGGTTTACTTCTAGAATTTTCCATTTACTATTTTCCAAATGCAGATGATGACCATAGGTAACTGAAACCTTGGAAAGTAAAACAGCAGATAAAGGACAGCTGTAAAAAAAAAATAAAAAAATACACAGTCAAAATAACCCAAGTCAGTGGCCCAAAACTCCCCAAAATTACCATTTAAGCTAGCAAGGGTCAAAAAAAAGAAAAAAGAATAAGGCACAATATTTAGCAAAAACTGTGAAATTACCTTTATTCCAAATATTTGTCACTCATAGGATAAAAGCATTCATTGTAGTCCAAACTTGTTTATTAATACTATATATGCACGAAGAGAACAGTAATTAAGGTATATACACATAAATCTATAATCAATACTTTCTCTGGGAACTGGCTTTCAAGTAGATAGTGATGTTCTCTGTTCTATATCTGCAACAATTAATTTTTTTGCAACATATGTTAGTGTTTGGAAAAAAATACCTGGTTTCGTGTCCAGTGGGAATAGTCCCATTTTCACTAGTTGGGAAACAGTACACTGTAGCTGCTTTACTAATCCCTTCAGTAATTTTGATTCTAACACTCAAAATTTAAATATAAACAGAAAGAGGGTTCAGAATTCTCAAAAAGTCACTGCAGTCAAATACCCAGGCAAACTCAATTGGGGGGGGGAGTATATATCTGATGGCCAACAGGGATAGTGGGGGCAAGAGGACAGGTGCTGGGACAAGCCTCTCAACCAGACCAATGGCAGCAGCACTGTCCCCCCAGCAGACACAGGAATGAGGACAACTGTGTTCACAGAGGCAATTTCTGCCAATCTTGCCCATGCCTGCCAGCGTGCAAGGGGTCAAGTGTGTGTGGCCCGGCACAGACTTCACAAATGTGTGCTGAATGAATATGGAAAGAAGGGAGTGAAGCAGAGGGAAGGAGGTCAGGAGATAGAAAAAAAGGGAAGGAAAAGTCAATCAAAATGGAAAAGGCAAAAAAAATTGGGAAGACTATCAAAAAAACATAGTGTTATGTTTACTTGATCATATTTACACATGAATTTGATAACTTTTTAAAAAGTGAATTACCTTTTATATCACTTTCGAGTCTTAGAGAGTCCTGGTAGCTTCCAATTCAAGACTCAGAAAAAAACAGGAATGGTGCTCTGGATGTCCAAATCAGGGATTTCTAAAAGGAAATCAACATGGATTAAAAATTATGCTGAAGAATAAAAGTGATTTAAAAGTAGCATTAAAAGGAAACCGATTTTCATGGAATAACAGTAGGTTTCCTAATACAACGAGGGAAAAGTTGGGTTCAAAGCCCTTTTCTAATTTAGCTGGTCTAGTAAACTTTAAATTGGTTCCAGAAGAAAACAAAAATCAACTATGGGATAGGCTTTCTTTGTGTACTGAACGGAAAACAGCCCAGAGGAGAGACAGTGGATTGCTTCAGCCCAAAGACCCTGGCTCTGCATCCTTCCAATCCCAACATGCCCCAACCAAACTTGTCAGCCCTCCCAGCCCATAGAATCAGGCAGGAAATGAAGCCTCCTGACAAACCACAGCAAAATTGAGGGAGGGAACAGAGATTTGTACTTTAGGAACTTGATTCATGTTGCCAAAGAAGAAAATATTACGAGACAAGTACTGGAGCTGTTCTGCCCTCCAAATGCAATCCTGACCTCAGCTCACAAACAGGAACACAATCCTGCTTGTCCTTGGGCTGCTTTCTTCCTGCATGGAGGACAGATTTAGAAGGCTATGCCACCCCAAATTTTGAATACACAATATTTTGTTTTCAGAAAGGGGAAAAAAATGTACACTGAGCAAGCATGTCAAGGACCCAGAAAGAACACAGCTCCATTTTTACAAAGGACAGGAGAAACAGAGGCACCTTGAGGAACGTCCCTTCCCCGGTCTGTTGGATGTGTAACTGCTGTTAACTGTATTCGGAGACACTTGGCGGAATCATGAAAGTGATGTTATCTGGACATCTGGCAACTCAGAGAAAAAGACTGTGGTGGAGATTTCCACTGCCTTCTCCTCTCTCGCATCTGCTTTTGTTGGATGCCATCAGCGCGAATGACTGAATCTTTGTTTACTTGAAAGTGGGAGCTAGCAGACAGGGAAGGAAAATGTTCTGGCTGCAATAGATATCTTCTTTATTGAGATTCACTGTATATTTTGCACGGTTAGAGGAGTAACCAGTAGAAAAATATTTTTAAGGACATGCTTGGGACTGTGACAGATGATGGCTAAGAACCACTTCATTCAGATCTAGGCCAGATTCCCAATCATCATTAATTCCGCTCTGGAGCCATGTGTAATGAATGGCACGTCTGAAGTGTATTAGTAAGGATGGAAATCTTGACCTAGATTTTTTTATAGCTTCAGAGAAATAAGACAGAAAGCCTGGCTAATACTTCCCACTCTTCACCCATAAAACTTTCAAAACACATCCTTACTTTGCGTTCCATTGCCTAACAATGCTCAACAATGACACAGAATCATATCTAGTATTAGATTAAAACTGAAATAGAGACACCGAGTTCCATGTCTCTTTTTTGGTTGCTTCTGGATATGCAATTTAAGTCTAACTAAAAAAGGATCATATAATTTAATACTACTTTAGCAGCATTCTTAAAAAATTTTTTGTATAGTTGTAGATGGACAGCATGCCTTTATTTTATTTATTTATGTGGTATTGAGGATCGAATCCAGTGCCTCACACACTCTAGGCAAGTGCTCTGCCACTGAGCTACAACCCCAGCCCCTAGCAGCATTTTATGTATGTTTAAGCCCATTTAAATTCACTGTGGCCCACCAAAACAAAGAAAATGTTTTTATACTGAAATATTTTGCAACCAGTATTTTGTTTTGAACAAAACTTGAATCAAAAATTCTTTTTAATCTTTGTCATTATTTTTGCCTTTTCTTTCTCACGTTTTTTACGAGGGAAAGTAATGAAGAGCTAGAAAAATTATGCAATTATGATTGCAATGGGAAAAATACTACAAATGAAGAAATTCAAGTTTGGATTTATCTTCAAAATTGTCATGTGAAACTAAAACCATTCCTAATAAAAATAATTCAAAGCAAATATGCTTAAGACTTAGGAACCTTATGGTTACTCCAGCTGGTTAATTTCACAGATGAAGAAATGAAACCCCAGAGTGGTGAAGTACTGTCACATGATTTCCTAGATTCTATTGAACCCTTCTACACCTGCCCCACAAAGGAAAAACAACTCAGGAAACAAATATCCATTAAGGATGATCTCTTTCTAAGAACTATGAAAGCAACTAAATTCTGTGCTCTATTAGGTCATAGCTGATCTTTTATTTCCATAAATAACTAGAAGTTATTTATGGAAATAATAAGTTAAATTTTTCACCTATTTTAACATAAAACAACAAAAAATTATTTTACCCAGCACAAACATCATTAGATGAGTCAACTCAACTTTATCTCAATATAAACCACTTTTTAAAATTTTCGAGAGCAGACTGTATCTTTCACTCCACTGATAAAGCTTAATAAGTGATTAAGGCCCATGAGGAATTTGAAATAAACTGGAATACTCCTAGGCTGTCTAACATAGATACGGTTACTCTAAAAAACACAATTTTCCTCTCTTATTTACAGTCAAATCAAAATAAGTTTTCTACAATCCATTTTTCACTAAATTTTACCGACAGGTATGAAGCAAAAGAAGTTATTCTATAGTCAAAGCAGTTTTTAAACTAAGAATTTCAAAATGACTTAGTATTAGATCCATCACATCAGACAGGACCTGTATTCTGTAAAACTGGAACTCACTCAAGGCACTCGATTTCGCAGTAAGGAGTTTACTATCATGGGTACTTGACTACTCCATTATTTATACGGCACAGTGCTGGTATGCGGGATCCAAACAGCAAGAGAGGGTGCACTGCCCTCTGCAGATTCATGAATGAGGACGGCCGGGGAGGACCTCCCAGTGGCTCTAGTTTGTGTGGGATGAGTGTGCACGTGGGAGGGTGTGTTCAAGAGAGGCTGTAGTTAATAAATCCACAGGTGGTTTTCCCAGGGACTATGAATTGACAGATTCCAATGAATTAAGGAGTAGAAGTAAGGAAGCAAGGTCAGACAAGCTAAAACAGGCCAGTGGGTGACAGAAGAACCCCTCTACACCTGCCCCTCAAAGCAAAAACAGCTCAGGAAACACTATATCCATTAAGGATGATTTCTTTCTTAAAACTATGAAAGCAATTAAATTCAGTCATGATGAAAAATTTGCAGATTTCCCATCTGTAGATGCAACCAACCGCAGATCAAAAATATTCAGGAAATAAATTTGCATCTTTACTGAATGTGTACAGATCTAAACCAAGACAGTATTAAAAACTACTTAAATAATATTTACAGCATACCAATATTAAAAGTCACCTAGAAATGATTTCAAATTATGAGAAGATGTGCATAGTTTCCATGTAAATACTGTGCAATTTTATATAAGGGATCTGAGCATGCTCAGATTTTTGTATCCAAGGGTATTCCCGAAACCAATACCCCACAGACACAAAGGGACAATGATAGGTTCCTTATATGTCTTTATATAAAGTCACTAATAACAGTAAAACTCAGTGTCAAACAACCATGTTAAGGTGGGGGGAAATAAGATTTCGATACACATTTTTAACAAGGAAAATAAACACCATGCAAGCACAGAATGAGATTTTCAACATAATTAGTCAGGAAAAAAAGTAAAATAAATCCTTAGTGAGGATTTATTTACATACCATTGCATTTAGATACCATTACAACTAGAATGAATGAATTTAAAGTCTGAAAATTCCAAGTATTTACAAGGGATTCTCATACTGAAACACCATTTGGCAGTTACT
Source organism: Marmota marmota marmota (assembly GCF_001458135.2). NCBI lineage: Eukaryota > Metazoa > Chordata > Mammalia > Rodentia > Sciuridae > Marmota > Marmota marmota. The sequence continues at coordinate 10,089,284 of NW_026000093.1, read as the reverse complement.
CATCTACTAAAACAAATGTTTACCATATGATCCAGCAGTTCTACTCCTAGGCATAAACCCAAGAGAATTTAGACACACAGGTTCCACACATAGACTTGTAAGAAAATGTTAACAGCAGCCTTGTTAAAAAAAAGTCCCAAACTTGCAAGAACACGAATGTCCATCAAATGTTGAATGCATAACCAAATTATGGCAAATACTACTCAGCAATACAAGGGAACAATTATTAAAACATACAACAATATAAATGAATCTAAAGAGCACTACCTATGGGAAAGAATCCAAATACAAAGGACTAAATTTTTTATTTTTTTTTTACATGAAATCAGAAGGAAAGCAAAATAGCAGCAACTGAAGCAGATCAAGGAATGTCAGGATCCGCATGGGGATGGGACTGACTGGAAACAGGCATAAGAGGAAGTGCTCACGTTGTAGCAGAGGGTACATAACTGCACATACTTGTGAAAATTCATTGAGCTGGGGCTGGGATTGTGGCTCAGTGGTAGAGTACTTGCCTAGCATGTGTGAGGTACTGGGTTCGATTCTCAGCACCACATATAAATAAATAAAGGTCCATCAACAACTAATAAAATATTTTTTTAAAAAAAGAAAATTCATTGAGCTGTACATTGAAAATCAGTAAATTTAATTATATATACAAATGTGGTTTAAAACTAACCTCAGTGTCACCATAATTTAACGTGAAAACTTTGTAACTTCATCATTAAGACCTAAAAGTCCTTCAGTGTATGATATTCAACATAACAAAATATTCAATAAGGATTCCAGCAATCAATAGTGGCTAAGTATCCAGAGACCACCAAAAAAGAACCAACAAATAATGCTGCTTACTGCGAAACGAAACTATTCCACAATGCTACTTCCCATGGATTGTAGCCTTACAAAAGATTTCCCAAAAGTGGCCTAATAATACTTAGTTTAGGATCAGTTTCTTCAATGTAAGAGGATAAACTTCCTAAAACTACTGATAATCTATGGAGGGTAACATATGGGAAACAGAAGACTGCCGAAGAAATGAGTTGGAAAAAAACAAGTGTGAATACTTTAAGAAATGTGAGCCACATTAGTAATCAAGTCCAACACCACTTTTAAAAATACGCTAAGTGTGCCGCGAGCAGTGGCTTATGCCTGTAATCCCAGTGGCTCAGGAGACTGAGACAGGAGGATGCGAGTTCAAAGCTAGACTTGGCAAAAGCTAGGCGCTAAACAACTCATTGAGACCCTATCTCTAAATAAAAAGCAAAACGGGGCTGGGGATGTGGCTTGGTGGCTGAGTGCCCCCGAGTTCAATCCCCAGGAACTCCCACCTCCCCCCAAAATAAACACTAAGTGGGAAACCTCTTAGCACCCATAAGGCTTTGTCCTTGAGTTCTTTGGACACACTTATTTATAATGTAAGACTATAGACAAATTTATCAAAATTATAGGTGATTCAAGATTGAAAATGGTTAAAATGTTGCACAACAGCTTCCTGTCTAAAGAGCTAAATTGCAACAATGATTTTATAGTATTCATGTCAAATGTCAGTCAAAAAATAATACAACTGTGTTCATGTAACAAATATTTTTGCAGGGCTACCACAGGGTGGTTACTACACTAGTTGGAAAAAGACACCAAGACTGAATAAGAAAGTCCTTACCTATACAAAGTCCATCATACATGAAAAAACAAGCCCTGCCGTCTGTGGTAGAAGTTAAAAATTACTAATATGTGAAAAAGATGTACAAGTTTTGAGTTTGTCCCTCAGCTATTAATAATAACGTAACTATCAGTGAAATTGTAGGCTGAACTATCAGAAGTGGGGAGTTCCAGTCAAATCTATATAAGCAGTACTATGATTTGATCTAATTGATTTATTTAGGGAGTAATGGTGATATTCTAGTGTGATCTCGATGAACCCACAAGTCCCCCATCTAACATCAACAAAAGGTGCCTGAATCTTTTATCGTGTCACCATTTCTCTACTACCAAATACCAGAGGGGATGCATGAATCTGTACCTACTAGACATTCCCAGCTGATAAGAGTGCTGAGAACTACCAGATCTTGACAAACGGAAACATGTGCAGATATAAGGGGACCTAGAAATATTTAAATCCTCTAGGGAAGGGCCACAGAGTGGAAGGTAGACTGCCACGTGGTTCTGAGCAGTAGGCATTATAGAGAAGCAATATGGTGTTCCAGCAATTGGACAATCTCACATTTCGATGGACAGCCTTATACAGCACAGAGACCTGGAAGCAGCTACAAATTTAGTTAGGATACTAATATTTAACCTTTGATGTGGTTCCTGGATCATTACCATCCTCACAACTCACCTCCCAACATCCAGGCTTTCAACCTCCATGTGGCAGCCCTCCTTGCCCCTGTCCACAATCCTAACACTCTTCCAGGGCTCTTCTTCACCTCCGGGATTGATGCAAAAATACCTCCTGGATGGCAGACCAGGTCGCCTATGGATCTAACCTCATGCCCCTCCTGTGCTGTGTCCCAGCTATTCACAACCATTGCAAAGCTCGCTTATCAGGCTGCATTTTTCTTGCCTTCATGCTGCGCACATGCCATCTGCTGTTTGAAACACCTCTTGGGTGTCCTGGTGTGAGTTCAGCCCATTCATCCTTCCTTCAGACAATCCCATCTTTTAGAAGCATTCCAAACTTTTACCCCTTCCTCCTTTGTATAACCTGGCACCTTATCTCCATGAAAACATTCCCCCAGATCTAAAGATTAGGTACAGCTGTATCTCCCTGCTAACCCATGAGCCTCTGCCTGGTTATATCAATCCCTGGGATTTCGTTCTGGATATGACACTTCATAGAAATTTATAAATGAGTCAGGGATTCCAAGACAGCACAGTTAGCCATACTTTTATGTCCCATCTGGTCTTAATCCATCATGGTATACCAATGTTGGTTGTGCAACAGGTACAGAGTAAGCTCCTGCAAATACTGTTATCTTGAGGCTACAGATGATACAAGGTAAGTACTCGCCAGGCAACTGTGGTGGGGATACAGTATAGGAGCTAAAATGATCCCCAGATGAACACTCTTGGGCATTCTGAAGTCTTCTGGGTTGAATCCTGTTTCTGTGGCACTATGTGACCTTGAGTAACTCGCATAACCTCTTGAAGGCCCAGTCTCTTGGTCTATAACATGAAGATACTGAAAGTCCTTACCTCCAAGGGTCTCTGTGACAACTAGATGTCAATGTGTTAGAAGGACTTGGCAAAGCAATCCACACAGGACACTATCTCCCTGAAGGCCAGCTGACTGCTCCCCAGTGGTACTGAATAAAGCAGAGTTGAGGCTCAATACTGGCCTCTGTTACTACTTACAAGCCTTGGACAAGTCTAACAGGCAACTGGCTTTTTCATCAACAAATGAAAATAATTCCTAGTTTGGAGAAAGGTATTCTAACAAAAGAACATAACTAAAAATGCTATGCACAGAGGAGTCGTTTCTATCCCCCTTTTGATTATGGATCATTAATTTCAGAGCCATCTGGAAAATTTCCTCTTCTTTCCAAGAAAGGCAGAATTGTACAATGAAAGACATCTTCTTGAGGTTCAAATTAAAAAGACCATAATCACCTCACTGTAACGTTCCCCACATGCTGCAAAAGCACCTTTAAAAGAAGCCCTGTAAGTCTCCTAATAATTAATTTATTTACACTGAGCTGACATAGACCCCTGTAAATACAACCTCTGGGTTGTATAAAAAAAGAAAAAGCACACTGAGAAGTTTCATTAAATTTACTCAGATGTAGCCCATCACTTTTGTTCACTGATTCTCTTTAAACAACACTTAGCAAACTCACATATGGTCTAAGAAATCTTCTGTCCAAGACAGAAATTTCTAATAACAGCATGATGGGGGAGCCTGTAAAGTGCTTACTACACCATCAGTCTCACTTATTTATTTTTTTTTTTTAGGATAAATGCACTTGGCTGCAAATTAGAATAAATGCACCTGTTTGCAAAGAACATATTTTTTAAAAAGAGTGTTACATATCTCAAACATTAATTTTTTAACACTCCTAAAAGTGGTACTCAGAACACACATCTTATTATACAAATCTGCGATTTTAAAACTAGCACATTATTAGCTGGAGATGATTCAATGAATAATTTTGTCATCCCTTAAGGTTTCAAAGATTATGAGTCAGTAGCTGGAAATAATAACTCATTTAGAAAAGGTTAATAGAATCATAAAGAAAACCTAGAGTTTATATAAAGTTCACTGCCAAACTGCCAGATCAGTTGGCACTTAGATCCTGATATAGAATGTAAGCAAGAGTGACTTTGAAATAGTTGTGGGATGACCATGCCATTCTGGGAAGAAAGAAGGAGCCACATTCCTTAAAAATTTTTAAATTTTATAACCCTAGAGATTTCCAACATCCAAATGCACTAACAGATATTTTCTTTATGGTCAGCACAGTTTTTCAAAGTCACTGTACTTCTTTATCCAGCAGAAACTATTGAAGAAAACATGTGTTTTGTAGTTAATAAAATGTTTACATGCAAAAATTCCTTTTTAACTTAAATTATAGGAAATATTCCTTTCAAAAAACACAGAAATAAGGAACTCCCAATTGCCTAAGGCATAAGGCAATGATATTTTCAAGGCTGATCTTTAAATGATTATTTTTAAACGACTACTTATTAAATCAATCATTGTGTCACTGGAAAAAAAATAAAGGTTTTATAATATTTAAGAAACCAAAGAATATCATGCCAAGAAATTCTGTCAACAAATTTCTGTTTTCCATGATTATAAATTGGCAACTTTCCATCCTGTCCAATACCACTTAAGAGAGAATTCTGATGAATTGCAAGTATCCCTACCCCACCCCTATAAGATTAGGGGCAGGGGTGAAGCTCAGTAGCCTGAGTTGAGTCCCAAGCACTGCACAAAAATTAAAAAAAAAATTAATCTCCACAATAAATTCAACATCTGGACCGGGGACTGGGATCACCCAAGCTGTCAGAAAGACACACAGGCTCTGGTACTCCTTGTGCAGGAGGGCTCAGCTTTCTCACACTGATTTTCTGTTTCTTAAGGAACTAAGCACTAACAGCCTGAGCCTAGCTTGTGTGTTTTAGGAGAATAACTGGAGACCTCCTCAGTGCTTTCCAGAACAGGTGGCAATGATGGCAGGCCAGAGAATCTCTACTCTTGGCTTTCCCTAAGAAAAGCTGTTCATCACATTAATAAGCAAGTGTAGAATTACGCCAACATCAACACCAGAATTTGCACAATGTGAGCAAAATGGAATAAAATCTGCTGGACTCTTCTCTTTTCCTATTAAAAACTTAGACATAGATTTTGAGACATCAAAATCTATATTTTTTTAAGTGTGATAAATACACATTGCGTAATATTTGTCATCTTCAACATTTTTAAGTGTGCCATTCAGTGCCATTAAGTACACTCACATCACCACCATCAATCTCCAGAACCCTCTTCACATCTTGAAAAAAACCTCTGTACCCATTGAACAAATCTTCCCTTCCTCTTCCCCCTGCCCTGGCCACCACTATTCTACTTTCTGTCACCACTGACTACTCAGTACTTGGTGTAAGTGTCATCATGTAGTGTTTGTCCTTTTGTGGCTGGTTTATTTCACTCAGCACAATGTCCCCACGCGTCCTCCATACTTTAGTGTGTGTCCAGGGGGCACTGAACCTTCAGGATAGAGCCAGCTACATATCACCAACAAAGCCCCTGCGAATGGACAGGCTAAATATAAAGGATTGCATTTATAAAAACAATAGTCTGACAGCATCGATAGCACCCTAGAAGGCTGCTCACTGGTGCACCCCAGAACCCCTCAATGGCAGAACCAGCAAGAGAAGTATGTGAGCTGGGCTACAAGGCGCACCTGTAACATAGGTAAGGGTAGCGTTTCACTGAAAGTTGAGGTTCCACATTTAACATCTGTCGTATATACCCTGTCTTTAAGGGCTTCAAGAAAGTCAATATTGATACAAGTAAATAGCCAAGAAAGAGACAGTAAATTTCAAACTACTGCCTTCATTACATTAAAGGCAATTTTGCTATCTTAATGATAGCAAAGGATGAAAACCCCTTATCTGAAATGATTGACATCAGAAGTGTTTCAGATTTCAGATTTTTTTTTCAGATTTGAGAATATCTGCATATAGACAATGAGATTCCTCGGTATGGGAAAAAACTCAACACAAAATTTATTATGTTTCATATTACCTTATACACATCGCCTGAAGATAATTTTATATAATTTGAATAATTCTTGTGCATGAAATGAAGTCTGTACACACTGAAGCATCAGACTTTTGACACATTTTGGCATTCAAAAGATTTCAGATTTTGCAGCGCTTAGACTTTTTGGATTAGAGATGCTCAGCCTATACTAAATTGCATGATTAAAAAAAATACAACTCACTCTATAAAACTCTAGCATTTGTCATATGATCCTTTGTAGCATTCTTTAGCTGTTTTGTGTAAGCCTTACTTCCCCAACTATATTACATATTTCACAGAGTCTTTGAATTCTTTCATATTTATCATGCTCCACTCTCAAATAAACACTCACAGTAGATACTGAATAAAATACTGCTGATTGATCAGTAAGTGGCTGAGCAAGGTGGCTTTTAGAGTTTAGTGTGCAAAGGTATACATTTTGTAGTCAACCCCAAACTAAAATCTCATTTCTACTCAGGGTTGTTCTAAATATGAAATAATTTGCTTACCACCAGTAAATAATCAAATACATTGCAACCACTTGTAGTAGTAATGCTAATCAATTATATATATTTATCTTTTTCATGTTTTCTGACCTGCTACATGTGATTGGGAGGTTTCATAACTAAAATCAGTGTTTCAAGACAACTCCAAAAGAAGAATGACTGGTTTTACTTTTTATTCCCTTTTAGATATTCAGTACTGTTGGCAAGGATCTTTCACCAGTAGTGGCTCATTAAATTATCACAAATATCACAGATTTTAGACCTGGATAAAATAAAGATTAGAAGAATGTCACATATGCAATTGGACACTGATCATCAGCCAGTGTGTTCCACGAGTGAAGCCCAACCAGAATTTGGAAGGGAAGAGAATTCACTGCCACTTCATACTTTTGGGGCACATGCTTTAAAAATGCATGTGAGACTTCCATATGCAATAAGAATAAGGAGCAGATGAACGGTCTCGAATCTCATTGTTATAAGTAATTTCATTGGCACAAATAAAAATGTACCTTCCTATGGGTCAAGCAAAGAAGTCTTGATGACCACAACAAGAAACAAGTCCTCCCTCAGAGAGCTGAAAACCACATCAGTTTCCTTATCTGATGACTGACTGTACCAGAGGATTGAGCCCACATTTGAGGCAACAGACAGCCCTTACAGGATGGTTATGAACAGGAAGGCTGGCCTACAATCTGAAAGAACAACAAATACCAAAGCTTATTACTTTTACTAATAAGCTTTCTGATCTATCCCACCTGCCCAAACTGTGGGTAGGTTAGAGATCTGAGAGAAATTATGTGACCCATATAGTCTCATCATGGTTCAATCAAAAGATCTAAAATTATAGTTCAGCCCTCTTCCAGCTGAAATATTGACAAATAATTTTTAAAAGCCTCATTACGTGAAGTAAATATAATTAAAAGTACAACTTGAACCTTAGCTTAACTCTTAGGAATCTGAATGTGCAGCCCCTTACCCTAATCTCCATTAAAAAAGAGCTTGTACCGTTGAGAGATGAAACAAAACATTATTATATGGAGTGTGTGTGTGTGTGTGTGTGTGTGTGTGTGTGTGTGTGTGTAGTCTCTACTATATACAGGAACATAGTAAAAATAATTACAAAACATATAAACAGTAAAATATGATCCATAATTAAGAGTGAACATACTCAATAAGCACAGAATTACAGATGACTCAGTTAATGAGATTAGTAATTAAGGAGTTTAAAACAACCATAACAAATATGTTAGAGAGTTTATTGGAAAATAAGGATCTACTGGGAGAAGAAATGAAATATTTTAGGGTAGAAATGGAAACTAAAATACAACTAAATAAAATCTAAGACTAAAAGTAACAATATTTGAAATAAAAAATTCCCTGAATGGGCTTGCCAAGCAGATACTACAGGGAGAGAGATACCCGTAAACTTAACTTTTCCAAATTAAAGACAGGTAAAAATGAAGTATCAAATGATTTGCAACATAACATCAAACAATAAAAATTTGAATAACTACCCGGAAAAGAAGAACTATAACAGTAAAATTATTTGAATTTAGATTTAAATTTAAAATATTTGAAGAAATATGGATGGAATATATAAGATTTGAAAAAATTCCACCCACCAACTAAGAAGCTCAAAGAATTTCAAGTAGATAAATACAAAGAAAAAACTCACCTATCAGAGCCTAACTTCTGAAAATAAAACACAAGTGTTTTTTTTTTTTTTTTTAATAAAATGAAAAAAGAGGAGGCTTTATGTACAGGGGAATAAAGAAAATGATGGCAGCCAACTTCTCATCAGGGAGGCCAGAACAGAACAACATATTAAAAGTACCCAAAGCGGGGTGGGGTGGAGGAGCTGATAACCTAGAAGTGATAGAGGAAGTTCTTCAGGATGAAGGTAAATAATACCAAGCAGAAAAGCCCAGATCTATAAGAAGGAATAAACAGCACAGAAATTATTTGCTATAAAGCAAAGAATTAATGTAAGATTTCTAACACATACAGAATATATATAATGATAGTATAAAGGACAAGAGGAGAATAAATGGAAATACACAATTGTGGGATTCTTACATTGAATGCAAAGTATGACAGTATAAATTCAATTTAAATGATGATTCTATATCTGTATATAATATCTACATATCTTATTATAATCCCTAGATCAATCAGTAAACACTTAATCAGTCCAAAATGTGGCAGAAAGAAAGGAACAAACAGATCAGACAAATAAGACACAAACAAATAAGAAAACAACAGATATGAAAGTCAACCATATCAACATGTTATAATAATATCTACGTCAATTACACTAAATGTAAATGTACTAAATGCCTCAATTAAAACAGAGTTTGGCAAGAGTGGGTAAAATAACAACACCTAAATAAAGGCTTATATGCTATCATAAAAGACACATTTTAACACAAGGATGAGGTAAGCAAAAAAGAGAGTGGTTGTGTGTGTGTGTGTGTGTGTGTGTGTGTGTGTGTATGCACTCATCTTAAGAAATCTGGTGTGGCTATACTAATATCATATTAGATAGACTTTAAGACAAGAAGGAGTCCCAGAGATAAGGAAGGAAAATTACATAAGGACAGAAGAATCAATTCTTCACAAAGACAAAGGAGTTCTAAACATGTGTACCTCATTTTAGGACCTCTGACTAAATGACTAAATGACCGAAAATGCAGAATTAAAGAGAAACAGACAAATCTGCAGAGGTAGAGATTTTCAGCAATCTGTACTCAATAATTGAAAGAGCAAGTAGACAAAAAAAGGATAAAGATATGAAAATTGTACGTACATTTATTAGGTATAATAAAAACATAAGAATGATTAGCATGCACATTATTTTCTTCATATTCTATAGCCCATAAAATGAACATAGAAGTTGAACATTTTGTTCTTCAAGATAAAATGATTTTGAAAATCATATGTAAGGAGTTTAGAACAGTACATTATGAAATACAAAGCAACCTTGAAAAAACAAAGTACACTTTTTGAGTAGTTCTTAGTAATTCTATTCTTGATGTTCTCTCTCCAGTACTAAGGAACCCTAGGACATTATTACTTATCTGAGCTCTATTATTCAAGTATTTTTCAGCTTTGGGTTCCAGTACCACTATTAAATAACTCATTAGCACCTTTCAGCTTACATATGAAATACCAAATCAAAACAAATACTAACTATGAAATCAAATGAAAGATCAAAGTCCAAATTGTTGATTTCCAAGATACTGAGGCTTATAGGTCTCTTCCTTCACAATTTATTTTTGGGATGCTCTAAGAATCTCTTTAAAGAGAATATGGGGCTGAGGGAACAACCCAGTGGTAGAATGCTTGCACAAGGTCCTGAGTTTGAGCCCCAACATCACACAACAAAAAAAAGAAAATAATTGTAATGGCCCTCAGAGTTTTCCATCCTTTGGTCTTCATGTACCTCAGCCCATACAGAAAAACCGGACTCCTCCACCCTCATGGATTGATGCCAAGTTCAAGCCAAATGCAAAGCTCTCAGCTTTGCCCATAGGAAACAGCACTGGAAGCGCCTGTCAGCCATAAAGAAGTCTAAGGTGGGGTCCTAAAATCTTTTCTTTAAATATGTGTTCCAGTGATTCTTATGAAACACTCACTTGCACATTAATTGTACTTTCAGGTTTCCACACGAACGTAAGTCAACACTCAGTCCTGCTATTCAATGACCACATGATCTTGTGCAAGTCTCTGAAACTTCCTCAACGTCTCATCTAGGATATGCAGAAACATCCATCTAGTAGGATCTATTAAAGCAGTATGATGTCTTAAACCAGGAAGATGCTTAAATCTTTGTTGAAGGAATGAGAAAATATGCATGGAGGGCAACATGCACAGCTGAAAGTAGGACTTCACAGGACGAAGTCCAAAATACCTGCCACTCTAGGTTTCTCTGCCCCTAGTTTCTTTGCCCAAATGAATCACATGCTTCACCTGACTGCCAGTCTAAACGTTCAAGTTCTCCCGCTATGCCATGCTGTTTCATGCCTCAGTCCCTTGATTTGACCTGTCTCCAAAAATTTCCCCCCTTGAGTGTCTTTCCTTCATCCCTACTCCCAGCCCTGCTGTCCACCTAGATAACACTAACTTCCCTTACAAGGTAGGTGGATATGACTCAGCTAAGCTCTGGTCTTCAGGAAAGCCTTTCTGGACACACTCCTTCTTCAACTTTGGCTGAGCACAGGCTGCCTCCTGCAAAGTCTTCTCCTGAGCCCAACCCTCTCCCTGGTGGCTTCTGAGCTCCCACGTGGCACTGAATGCTATGGGAAATACCTGAAGCCTTTCCAGACACCTCAGGAAAAACTTGCTCAATCTGTGGAATCAGATAGCTTAACTGGCCTGGGACATTATGAAAGATATCCCTGGACAAGAATGCGGCCTGTAATGGAGACCATTCAAGCACTACCCCCAGGCTCAAGATGGGGAGGAACCAAGCTCACCTGATCCAATAACCAGCAGCAACTCTCCAGCCACCTCAATGAGTCACCCTGGATGTGGAGCCTCAGCCTGCCCAGATGCCCAATGACCACAAACCTAGCAACACCTTGGCAGCAACCTCCACAAAGACCATTTCCAGGGAAGATGCCCTGCATTCTCACATAAAGATGATATAAGGAAAAAAAAAAAGATAAGGAAACTGATACCATTCGAATGGCTAAGTTTGGGGGTCATTTCTAATGGAACAATAAGTAATGAAGATTTTAATTAAATTCCTAGTTTTCTTTTTGCCCGGAATAAACTCTTATCTTTCACTGATTTAACAAATCATCAAAGCAACATAGTGAACACATGTTCTATTTCCCTCCAGCCACACTTACAAAGAGAGACATTAGATTTCTCAAAGGCTAAAATTGATTAAAAGATACTCCAGCTAGTTTTGTTTTGAGAGAGATTCAGATTAAATGGGTCAACTATATAATCAAATTATAAAATAGAAGGAACAACATAAAAAGAAACAATTCAAAACTCAAGGAGTTAAATTTGTTTCCAAATAGGACTTCTATAAATTATAGAATATATATTGCACTAGATTTCACTTGAAATCCTTATAATTTCTAAAAATCATGTTTTAGTTCAGGAAGGCATTAATACTTAAGGGCCTAAGGCTAAATTTAGAAATTATCATTATATTCCTCCAAACTTAATCAACATCATACTTACCTGTATCCATTTCTATAGAAATAAGAAAAATATTCCAAGGTTTACATATAATATACCTTAACACAAAAACCATGTAAGCTATGCAAAAACAAAGAACATCAATTGATCAGCAAAAAACATTAAAATTCTAAAAATATTATTTGATAAAATTTATTTTTTATAATAATTTGTTATACATGACAGCAGAATGCATTACAATTTATATTACACATATACAGCACAAGTTTTCATATCACAGTTTGTATATAAAGTATATTCACACCATTCGTATCTTCATACATATACTTAAAGTAATGATATCCATTAATTCCACCATCTTTCCTACCCCATGCCACCTCCCTTTCCCTCTCACCCCTCTGCCCTATCTAGAGTTCATCTTATCCTCCCAAGCTCCCCCTCCCAACCCCACTATGAATCAGCCACCTTATATCAGAGAAAATATTTGGCATTTGGTTTTTTGGGATTGGCTAACTTCACTTAGCATTATATTCTCCATTTACCTACAAATGACATAGTTTTATTCTCTTTTATTGCTGAGTAATATTCCATTGTGTATATATGCCACATTTTTTTATCCATTCACCTACTGAAGGGCATTTAGGTTGCTTCCAGTTTATCTACTGTAAACATTGATGTGGCTGTGTCCCTGTAGTATGCTGTTTTTAAGTCCTTTGGGTATAGTCCGAGGAGAGGGATAGTTGGGTCAAATGGTGGTTCCATTCCCAGTTTTCCAAGGAATCTCCATACTGCTTTCCATATTGGCTGCACCATTTTGCAGTCCCACCAGCAATGTATGAGTGTACCTTTCTCCCCACATCCTTGCCAACACTTATTGTTGTTTGTGTTCTTAATAGCTGCCATTCTGACTGGAGTTGAGATAAAATCTTAGAGTAGTTTTGGTTTGCATTTCTCTAATTGCTAGAGATGTTTAACATTTTTTCATATATTTGTTGACTGATTGTATATCATCTTCTGAGAAGTGTCTGTTCAGATCCTTGGCCCATGTATTGATTGGGCTATTTAATTTTTTGGTGTTTAGCTTTTCAAGTTCTTTATATACACTAGAGATTAGTGCTATACCTGAAGCGCAAGTGGTTAAAATTTGCTCCCATTTTGTAGGCTCTCTATTTACCTCACTGATTGTTTCTTTTGCTGAGAAGAAGTTTTTTAGTTTGAATCCATCTCATTTATTGATTCTTGAGTTTAATTCTTATGCTATAGGAGTCTTATTAAGGAAGCTGGGGCCTAATTCTATATGATGGAGATTTGGGCCTACTTTTCTTCTAATAGGTGCAGTGTCTCTGGTTTAATTCCTAGGTCTTTGATCCCACTTAGTTGAGTTTTGTGCATGGCAAGAGAGAGGGGCTTAACTTCATTTTGTTGCATATGGATTTCCAGTTTTCCCAGAACCATTTGTTGAAGAGGCTATCTTTTCTCCAATGTATATTTTTGGCGCCTTTGTCTGATATAAGATAAATGAAATTATATGGATTAGTCTCTGTGTCCTCTACTGTGTATCATTGGTCTACCAGACTATTTTGCTACCAATACCATGCTGTTTTTGTTACTATTGCTCTGTAATATAGTTTGAGGTCAGTATAGAGATGTCACCTGCTTCACTCTTCTTGCTAAGGATTGCTTTAGCTATTCTGGGTCTCTTATGTTTCCAGATGAATTTCATTACTGCCTTTTCTATTCCTATGAGGAATGTCACTGGAATTTTGATTGGAATTGCAATAAATTTGTATAGTGCTTTTGGTAGTATGGTCATTTCGAAAATATTAATTCTTGCCTATCCAAGAACAAGGGAGATCTTTCCATCTTCTAAGGTCTTTCTTAATTTCTTTCTTTGGCATTCTGTAGTTTTTGGGGTAGTTTTTCCTCATTTCCCTTTCAGAGGATTTGTCACTGATATACAGAAATGCTTTTGATTTATGGGTGCTGATTATTTTTCTTGCCACTTTGCTGAATTCATTTACTAGTTCTAGAAGTTTTCTGGTGAAATTTTTTGGTTCTTCTAGGTATAGAATCATATCATCAGCAAATACTGCTAATTTTGAGTTCTTCTTTTCCTATCCATACCCTTTAATTTCTTTCATCTGTCTAATTGCTCTGGCCAGTGTTTCAAAAACTATGTTAAATAGAAGTGGTGAAAGAGGGCATCCCTGTCTTGGTCTAGTTTTTAGAGGGAATGCTTTCAATTTTTCGCCATTTAGAATGATATGGGTTTAGCTGGGGTTTAGCATAGATGGCCTTTATGATGTTGAGAGATCTTCCTGTTATCCCTAGTTTTTCTAGTGTTTTGAACATGTATGAGTCCTGTATTTTGTTGAATGCTTTTTCTGCATCAATTGAGTTGATCATATGATTCTTAAAGTCTATTGATGTGATCAATTACGTTTATGGATTTCCATATATTGAACCAATCTTGCATCCCTGGGATGAACTCCACTTGAGCGTGATACACTATCTCTTTGATATATTTTTGCATTTGATTTTCCAGAATTCTACTGAGAATTTTTGCATCTATGTTCATTAGCGATATTGGTCTGAAATTCTCTTTCTTTGACGTGTCTTTGCCTGGTTTTGGAATCAGGGTGATATTGGCCTCATAGGATGACTTGGGAAGTCCTCCCTCTTTTTCTATTTCATAAAATAATTTTTAGAGTATACATGTTAGTTCTTCTTTATTAATCTTGTAGAACTCAGCTGTATATCTATCTGGTCTTGGGCTTTTCTTTGTTGGTAGGCTTCTAAAGGTGTCTTCTATTTCATTGCTTGAAAATGATCTGTTTAAATTGTGAATATCATCCTGATTCAATTTGAGCAACTCATATGCCTCTAAAAATTTATCAATGCCTTCGATATTCTCTATTTTATTAGAATATGTTTTCAAAATAATTTCTAATTAGCTTCTGTATTTCTGTAATATCTGTTGTGATATTTCCCTTTTCAACACGTCAGTGATTCGAGTTTTCTCTCTCCTTCTCTTTGTTAACATGGCTAAGGGTTTGTCAATTTTATTTATTTTTTCAAAGAACCAACTTTTTGTTTTGTCAATTTTTTTTCATTTGTTTCAATCTCATTGTTTATCTCGGATTTCAACTATTCCCAGTCTTCTACTGCTTTTGGTGTTTATTTGTTCTTCTTTTTCTAGGGCTTTGGGATGTAGTGTTGGGTTATTTATTTGTTTACTTTTTCTTCTTTTAAGAAATGAACTCCATGCAATGTACTTTCCTCTTAGTATTGCATTCATAGTGTCCCAGAGATTTCAATATGTTATATCTGTGCTCTAATTTACCTCTTAAGAATTTCTTAATCTCCTCTTTGATGTCTTTTGCAACCCAATGTTCATTCAGTAACATATTATTTAGCCTCCAGATGAAGCAGCTTTTATTTTATCATTGAGTTCTAATTTCATTCCATTGTGATCTGATAGAATACAGGGTAGTATCTCTACTTTTTTGTATTTGTTAAGAGTTGCTTTGTGGCATAATATATGGTCTATTTTAGAGAAGGATCCATGTTCTGCTGAGAAGAGAGTGTATTCATGTGTTAGAAGGATGAAATATTCTATATATGTCAGTTAAGTCTAAGTTATTGATGTGTATTACTGAGTTGTATAGTTGCTTTGTTCCACTTTTGTTTGGAAGATTTATCCAATGGTGAAAGATGTGTGTTAAAGTCACCCAGAATTATTGTTTTGTGGTCAATTTGACTCTTGAATTTGAGAATTTATTTGATGAACATAGATGCTCCATTGATTGGGGCATATATATTTATAATTGTTATGTCTTGTTGGTGTGTCGTTCCCTTGAGAGTATGAGATGTCCTTCTTTGTCCCTTTTGATTAACTTTAGCTTAAAGTCTACTTTATTTCATATGATAGAAACCCCTGCTTCCTTCTACAGTCCTTGTGATTGGTGTGATTTTTCCCAATCTTTCACCTTCAAGTCTGTATATGTCTTTTCCTATGAGTCTTTTGGAAGCAGCATATTATTGGTCTATTTATTTATTTATTTTGATCCAAGCAGCTAGCCTATGTCTTTTGACTGGTGAGTTTAGGCCATTAACATTCAGGGTTATTACTGAGATGATTTGTATCCTCAGTCATTTTTGTTGGTTATTTAACTTGACTTGGTTTTTCCTTTGATTAGCTTTTCATTTAGTGTAATACCTCCCTCTGCTGATTTTCATTTCCTCTTCATAGAATATTTTGCCAAGGATGTTCTGTAGTACAGGTTTTCTAGGTATAAATTCTTTTAACTTTTGTTGATCATGGAAGGTTTTTATTTCATTATGAAATCTAAAGCTTAATTTTGCTGAATTCAAAATTCTTGGTTGGCATCCATTTTCTTTCAGAGCTTGATATATGTTGTTCTAGTATGTTCTAGCTTTCAGGGTCTGGGTTGAAAAATCTGCACATAACCTAATTAGTTTTCCCCTATATGTGATATGATTCCTTTCTCTCATGGCTTTTAATATTCTCTCCTTATTATGCATGTTAGGCATTTCATTATAATGTTCCTTGTTGTGGATCTGTTGTGATTTTGAACATTTGGCATCCTGTAAGCCTCTTGAATTTGTTTTTCCAATTTTTTTCTTCATGTTTGGAAAATTTTCTGATGTTATTTCATTGAATAGATTGTCCATTCCTTTGGTTTGAAACTCTATGCCTTCCTCTATCCCAATAAATTTCTTAAATATGGTGTTTTTATGCTATCCCATATTTCTTGAATGTTCTGCTCATGGTTTCTTACCATTTTCACTGTGTGGTCTACATTCTTTTCAAGATTATATATTTTGTCTTCATTGTCTGAGGTCCTGTCTACCAAGTGGTCTAATCTATTGGTGATGCTTTCAATTGAGCTTTTAATTTGGTTTATTGTTTCTTTCATTTCAAGGATTTCTGTTCGGTTTTCCTTTAGAACCCTCATCTCCCTAATGAAGTAATCTTTTGCTTCCTGTATTTGCTTATGTAGGTCTTTGTCGAAATGATCATTTGCTGCCTGTATTTGCTTCCTTATATCATCCTTTAAGTCACAGAACATTTTGATTATGTACATCCTGAACTCCTTCTCTGTAATCTCATCTGCTGTGCTGGCCATGGATTCTAATAATGTGGTATCTTGATTTGTTGGGACACATTCTTCCCTTGTCTTTTCATATTGCTCATGGGTCTTCCCTTTTACCTCTGTGGATCTGAAGCAATACCATTTTGACCCTATAGTGCCCCTGTAGGGTTCCAATACCTCACCTTTGAGGGGAAGGACAATGTAAACAGATCCCAATATATACAAAATACCACCTAAAAATAATAGATGTTATTAAGACCTTTACAATTTGGTCACAATGTACAGAAATGGTGGATTCAATTATTACATACAATATAATCAGCAGGTTTGTAAAAGGGTTTACAGTTTCTGATGGTGGACAAAGAACCCGGGGTGAGATGTAGGAAGATATGGTGAGGAGGTATGAGATAAAGATATAGAGTTATTATATCTTAGGAAGTGTGAAAGAGAAATTTAAAGAAGATTAGCAGCAGGAGAATAGAGGGGTAGTAATTTTGGGTAGATAAGTAAGAGGGAAGACAGTAGTGTACATAAAACACACACATATATATATGTATATTAAGAAAAATTAAAAATGTTAAAATAGGAAAAATTGGAGATAAAAAACAAAAGAAGAAGAAACAAAAGAATATACAATATAACTGTAATATACTATTTGTTCATCTCAGTTCTCAATATCCTAATTCACGCAAAGTACTTGGTTTCACATATGTTGGGGATGTGAAGGCAGGAGAAGAAAGAAGGAGAAGAAAGAAAAAAAATCTCAAGGAAGAAACAAGGGTTGTTTTGGGTAGAGATCAGTATCTTTCCTGCTTCCCTTCTCATCCAATAAGTGGTGTTGTCTGTTCTTAGTATTTCCGCCCTCAGGATAGTTGGGGGTTATGAGTTGTGAGGGTTGGTCTTGGGCTCAAGGCACCTGGAAGTGGGGTATGGCACCGCAAGTCCCATTGGAAGACTGCACCTTAAGGATCTCCTTTGGGGTCTGCTCCTGTGAAGTGGGTGCCAGGTCTTATCTCCACAGCTCACCTGTAGACCTCAGAGTTCCTGCCCTCTACCAGTCTCTAAAGTGCATGTCCTTCACCCTCTCCCTTCCTACTTCATAATCAGGAACTGTTATCTGGGGGGCTTGTGAGTTGCACACGGGTGGCTGTGCACCTGTCACGGGGGTGGGGGGGGCTGTTTTGAATTGGGCAGTCACTCTGCGGAGTTTGTGGCTGCTGGGGATTGGGGGGAATTAGAAAACTAAGGGTACCTGGCTATCTGGTGTTCCTGGTAGTTGGCCGGACTAAAGATGGTGACACAAGATAGATGCTGCTTTTTCAGGAATGGTGTGTCGATCAGGGTTGGGGGCAGCTGGGCGATGGCATTGTGCGATACGTTCAGAGATGAGCTGTGTTGCAGCGGTCAGCTTTCTGACGGCATCAAAGAGCCCGTGATGTTCCCAGGGGCAGGCAGGCTACTGCTGAGTAGGGGACTATGGCAGTAGCTGCTGAGTTCCAAGATGGAGGTGACTGGGGGAGTCCTATGTTATTAGTTGGGGGTCCATGTTATTAGTTGGGAGTGGCAGCTGGAGTTCCTGTGCTTGTGTAGTGGCCAAGTGTCCTTTGTCAGAAAAGCATCTGGGAATTCTGCACCAATGCTGATGCTGGTGGTCTCACTAAGGCACCTGTGAGACCTGCATGGGCAAGTAGTCGGAAGTTCTTTTCTAAAGCTGAGGCCCGGGGCCTGCGTGGCACAGCGACCATGATTCCTGCATGGGATCACCTGGGGAGGGGTCCTCTATCACTCTCAGCACAGCAGTATTCCTACTAATTGAGACCTGGGTCATGGAGTGACACAGAATGCTGCCTTCCTCTAGACTGCCACCTTGGATCGATAAAATTTATTTTTAAATCGAAGAAAGTAAGTAGAATTACAAGACCTAAAGTTCTGATGTTAATAAGAAAAAAATTTTATAACCATTATATTTTAAAATACTTTATTATGGCAAAATACGCTACAAAAATAGTTTCTTCTAAAATAGAAAATGAAGATCAGAGGTTTTTTCAAGTGTCTAACATGTTCAATAAATTATTCCCCAAGAGCAAATCAGAACTGAACTGATATTTTAAATATGGATATCTAATACTAGAGGCAAGTACAAAGTGGTTGGGGAAAAACGTAAATATATGTCACTTACTAAAAGAAGAGTTATAGTAAAACTTAAGAAAAACTCAAGACAGGACTGGAGGTTCTCGATGACAAAGTTAAAGCCTATGTCATCGCAGGCCATCTTCTCTGGAGGATTCCACCTGTCCTTTCTGCTCTTTGCAGCATTTTCTCTACAGATATCCACGTTCACCCCTCCCTCCTGCTCAGAATCCCACAGCTGACCATACCTGGAGTCTCGGATCTATGTACCACTCAAGTGAGAGATGTATAGGCCAGGCCAGCTCAACATCACCAGGAAACCCATGAGAAATAAAAATCCCCAGACCTTCCCTAGACCTCCTGAATTAGAAATTCTGGCAGACTGATAATCTGTATTTGAACAACCCTCCTAGTGGTAAGAGTCTGCTGAGCTACAGTGTGCAAAGCACATGGTTCAAGGTTCCCAAAGTGACCTGTGCCTGAGCATCACCAGGGAACACCCTTGGATGTTCCACCAACCTCATGCATGACAGGAGACCCCAGAAGCTAAGGAAACCCAAGTGTTCTGCGTGGGTCAACAAGACCACTAAAGCAGGTCACCTGAAAGAGCCTCTGGACAAAGAGCAGATCTGTTATGCCAATGAAGCCCTGACAGTTCTCATTTGGCTTCGGCCTTTTCCAAGACAGAGAGAATGGAAGGCAAAACCATAACTCTTCCCACAGGCAGATGTCAGGATTTTAATGCACTGGCAAGCCCTGCTCACAGGAGGCCCATGTCCCCGTCACATTCACAGCTCAGAAAGAGATATTCCAGAACGGAAGGCGAGGACTGCACTCCTCCTGTGTTCTGCTTACAAGCGTTTATCAGTTTATTTCAGTGTTAAAGGGAGAAGTGACCTTATTTTCTAACACTGTGCCCTTGAGAGGAGCCTGAATAGATTCTGTTAAGTCTACCGTGGAGCAGACTCACAGGCTCTAAGGCATGATGAAATAAACCCAAAGTGTACGTACAAAACATGGTGCTAAAAATAGAACAGCAAAGGTAGGTTATAGGTGAGGTTGGCAGGTGTCAGGACAAACCAAACTCTGGGCATGTAGGAAAGAAACATGACTGATAGCCTCACTGGATCCTTAAGCCCACCAGTAACAATATAGTCCCCTTTATAATAGGGCAGCCCATCTGGTCTGGGACACCCACAATCTTACATGAGGTCAAAATCTGACCTCCTATCACTTTTCCTCATGGGTTTTGGCTCAGCAATGTGCACACACATGATTCAGTGATACCTCTATCCTACAAAGGCCTTTTTGATACAGAAAACAACTATTGATTCAGCCCTGTATGTGCCAGACTGGGAGCCCTTCCATGGAAAGAGCAGTCCAGCACCAGTCCTGCACCATGAGCCCCTGGTAGGAGCCTAAGGTCAGCCGTGACACATTCCAAATCTTTCCTCACCATACTCACACTCTGGTTTGACATTTCTTGCAATGATATTCCACCAATGAACCACTCAGGGTAAAGATTCTGTCGTGTCAATTATTTACCATCTAGTTCCAGATGGTGAGAAACCTTTATTGGTAAGTAAAGCCCAGCTGGCTCCATTCCAGAGACAGAACACGAATTACAAACACAACCTTTTAAACCGAGGAGACATGTTAAAAAATCCTATCTGGGGGCCCTCATCTCCCCTCCCAGCTCGTAGGGAGAGATGGTAGAAGGGCCAGCTCAGGCCGAATGTAAGTCAGGGCCTCTGAGAATCACCCCAGACAGGGAGGCACCAGCTGGGAAGGTGAGCCTGTTAGAATGCCCACTCCACCAAGCCATGTTCAGATGAGTGAGACCTTTGACCCCAAGAAAGGGAAGATGCCACCTAACACATGTCCGCTACCACCTGTGAAATGACCTGAAGACTCCATCGCACCTCCTTGCCCCAAAGTCTCTGCTACTATTGTGGGACCACAGTACAGACTGCATATCCTATATCCAAAATGCTTGGGACCAAAAGTGTTTCAGATTTCAGAGACTTTTTCAGATTTTAGAATACGTGCATGGACTTTACCAGTTGAGCATCTCTAGTTTGGAAACTGAAAATTCAAATGCTCCAAAAAAACCTCAAACTTTTTGAGTGGGTACATTTATAAAAGTTTCAGATTTCGGAGCATTTCAGATTTTTGGAGTAGGGATGCTCCATCAGTAATACCAATCCTGAAGGATTATTCTGAGAAAGACATGGAATAATCCCAGATGTCCTCCAGGAACCCTCTACGAGCACAGGAACCAACAGGTCCACAGCTGCCACACACTGCTCACCCCAACCAGCCCAAAGCAAGCCATGTTCACCTCCAGAATCAGCACCAAGTCCCCATTTTATATTTTTCTACCCAAAAGAGAACATTTAGTGCTAAGAAATTATACTTTTCCATAGGACTGAAAACTTTTAAATTTTGAATATATATGGTACAAAAAATATTGAGGTCATGTTTTTCTTTTCTACACACACACACACACACACACACACATATATGACCATCTTTGATTGAAACATTTAATATGCAAGTGTCATATACCTCCTGGTATAAAGAGTTTGATCAGAACCAAACTTGAGACCAAAAATAACATTACAAAAGCTTCTAAATTCTACTTTAAGCACTGCCTTCTTTTTACAAAAATATATGCAATACCTTCAAGAGAAATAAGCAAGCAAAATCAGAAGAAAACAGAAAATTAAGATTTCAGGGCATACAGAAAATTTAAGCATTCAGAGGTCAAGACAGAGAAGAAAAATCACGGCTACATTTGTGTCTGGACTTTGCCTGAAGTTTACTATTTATAGTTTTAAACAAATTGTTTGCCTTGCACATTTTTGATAGATATTTAAATCTTTGTTGGCAAATAAAGCCCAGCTACATGGGAAAAACATGAGGGGCCACATAATATCTCTATCAAACACAGTGAGAGATGTCCTGTGGCCTTCTCTGGGATATCCTTTAACTAAGGAGGAGCCCATGATGTAAGGGCTGCTCAGTCAGGATGGGGCTCTGAGAGGGTCTGAGATAACTGTTCCCCCCCCAGAGGTTGCTGAGAGTCACTTACTGAGTACTTGAAAGATCAAGATGACAGAAGCAAAGCTGTAGGCTACATAAAACCTTGAAAGAATCTTCCAGAACAAACAGACCTTAGATTAACAGCCAGTAGGTTCCTAACTTTTACCTAAAGTTGAAAACACCTGACCAACATAAAGAATTATTCACTTCTGTAGAGATGGGGCCAAAGAGGTACCTAGTGGGCAAAGTCAGAATGTTCTTTGGAGAAATAATATTTTGAAGGTCACTCCAGTATTGGAGCCCAATAAATTCCCCCAAATAGATGGTCGGGACGATTCTGTCTTGGAAATTTTTCAAAGCAAAGCAGATATTAACAAGCTTTCCTGTAATTAAAAAAATTCATATAATTTGCTATACATAATAATTGTTGAACATGAATCTTAAAGATGATGATTTTAGTTTTAGACCAATTAATACAAAGCCATTCTTTGAGGAAAGAGTTAGAAATGAGGACCAAGTGGAATCTTGTCAGCAAACCTGCAGAGCTGGCAGTGACATCCCTTTTGTGGCCCTGTACCCCACGCACACACGCCTCTATCAGAGCTATCTACAAAGAGGAGTGTGAGTTTATTTAAGTGGTTTTCTTTCTCCCTAGACAAAATTTTGAGGTTCAGGACCATATCTTATTCATCTTTATTCTCACCACCTCACATAGTACCTGGCCACACACTTGCCCAAGAAATGTGCTCAATGAGAGAACTCCAGACCACTCAGCAGAGTATGGTTCCTAGGGCATAATCCTGTTTTAGACCAAACTTCACCTTCTCAGGAATGAGATTGGTTAATGTTCCTTCACACGAGCGTTCCTTCACACCACTAAAATGTAACAAGTTCCATGGGAAGCTCACGAGCATCCAGGCTGTTCCTGACAATCAATACTCAGTATTCTGAGAAGTGAGTTTCTCTAGCAACGAATACAATCACACTACCAACCACTACTCTCTGTTCTCTAAACTGTCCTCGAGCTAATCAGAGGAAACATTTCAGATGTACTACAGAAATCCAAATCCAAAGCTACAAAAAACTGTTCTGATCTTGAAGCCCAGTAATCTTATGAAAAGAAGAAAAAAAAATATGAAATCAGCTTGGCATGACTTATTCTTACTGGAACTATTCTTGCTTTGAGTTACTACTACTTTCTCTTTTACCAGTACACAGCCATCTGCTTAGCAGTATGTTTCAGAATGCTGCCAAGGAGATGAAACAGAGTCAAGGAATTACAGAGTTAGAATGGAAGTGTCCCAAGGAAATACAATGCAAGCCACACATGTGAACCATACATGTTCTCAAGTGTTCTTGTAGCCGTATGAAAAGTAAGAAGAAACAGTTGACATTAATGTCAACAAAATGTTTACTTTAACCCAATAAACCCAAAATATTATCATTTCAACATGTAATTGAAATAAAAATGATCAAATGAGCTATTTGACATTC
Organism: Marmota marmota marmota; assembly: GCF_001458135.2. NCBI lineage: Eukaryota > Metazoa > Chordata > Mammalia > Rodentia > Sciuridae > Marmota > Marmota marmota. The sequence goes on along the minus strand of NW_026000093.1, from coordinate 10,065,594 downwards.
TTTTTTACAAGCTAAATGTTCAAAATCCAGTGTGTTTTTACATTTACAGGGCATTTCTAATCAGGCCAGTCTCATTTCCGGTGCTCTGCCACCACCATAGTGGACAGCACAGGTTGCAGGATTTCTGGGTCCTCTCTGAACAATCAGGGCATTCACTTTCACTGGGGCAACTCTAGTATTCTTCACAGTCTCTCGGGGAATTATCAACAGTGGGTTCCTCAACTGCATTCGCAAACTCCTTTAGTACTTGAGAGAAATGATTATTCACCTCTACCTCCAGACACAGACTTCCCTTAGAGCAGAAGAGAGGCGGAAGGCTGAAACAGACACCCAGACTCTGCTGACTCAAATAGGACTGACACCCCCCATCAAGTGTCCCAGCCTAGTGGCCAGGCAGAGATGTACTTTATATCTTTGTGGTCAAGTTACTTGAGCATCATGAAGATGTGATAGATCCTTTTGTTCTTTTCGCTCAGACCAAAGAAGGTCAGGAAGAATAACTAGAGAAGAGGCAAATAAAGGGTTTTAGGGTGACCCAGGGAGGGAAAAACAGAGAAGCAGCAAACAGTACTTCAAACTAAGGGAAGAGCAGGTGTGAACATAGGGAGACTTTCAGACAGAGGGCTGGGGCCACCCAGGACAGCCAGAAAGGACCTGGAAGGGCTCTGTTCTGGAGACAATGGTCAGGGTGGCTTTGAGAAGCTGAGGAATGTAACAGGCTGCCTCAGCTCATCCTAGAAGCAGGTAGAGTAGAGGCAGGGAGATCAAAGACAAAGGAAAGAAAGCCAAGGTGGAAGGTGAACCAGGAATACAGGGAGGAACAGGCAGGAGACGTGTCAGGGTCAAACAAAGGGGAAACTGAGGAAGAGGGGACGTCAAGGGGGTCTCTGGTTTTGATGAGCTGCTAAGCTGGCAGAAATAAAATCTGAGGAACATGGGCCTGACCTCTGCCTCCAGGGTGGGGGCCTCCAGTTCACAGGATGCATGCTTCCTGTTAGCCCCAGCTCAGAGGTGGGGAAGAATTCATTCATTTCCAAGGCAAGCTTTCCATGTCTCCTACACCATGGCTTCATAAGACCATGGAGCTGCAACTAATCTACTACAAATCTCTGAACACAGACAAAAGTTGTCTTGCTTGTGACTATATCTTCTATTTTTGGTTTTGGGAATTTACCCTCTCCTTGGCAGAAAAAAAAAAATTGTTACTTTGCATATCAAAATGCTGCAGAAAGACCTTTCTAACAACATTCTGTTTGTATTATTATATTCTTCCCCCAAAGGGGGTACCTTAATCCATTCAGGTCACTATTACGAAACACCAAAAAACAGGATAGCTTTGAGCAACAGAAAAGCTACTTCTCACAGTTTTAGAGGCTGGTAGTCTAAGATCTAGGCATCTTCAGACCTGCTGTCTCAAAGGGGACCACTTCCTGTATTCAGCTGGGACCTTCTCACTGTGTCTTCACCTGGTGGAGGGAGGAGGGATCTCTCTCTGGCCTCTTTCATTAATCACCTCCCGAAGGCCCCATGTCCTAATAACATCTTTGAGATTCGGTTTCACCATATGAATTTTGGAAAGACACAACATTCTGATCATAGCAGAGAGTAGGGAGAGACACCCACCCCTCCCAGCCAAAAAAAAAAAAAAAAACTGTGAAAAGAAATTGCTATAAAACCTCATTTTCCCCCAATAATCAAAACATTTTAAATCCATTATTGCTGCATGGTGCCTGTGCGGTAGGCAACACTGGATCATGTGCGATCTCATTCCCAAGGCACACGGACAATTTCAACAATGTTAACAGGGCTCTAACACCATCTCTTTACAAGGCAACCGGACAGTTCAGAGGATGCACAGGTCAGAAGCACGGGGG
>NW_026000093.1:10053339-10063709 GCF_001458135.2 Marmota marmota marmota | reverse complement strand
GGGGGGGGGGCTTCAATGCTTTTACACCTGCCAGCAACCTGGGGTTCAGAACCAAAGGAGCTGGACACCAAAGAGATGGCTGAAGTTGAAGAGGAAGGCAGCCCAGCAGTGCAGGACAAGTGAAGACTTGATGTCACCCTGCCAGATAGCAGTATGGCGCCCTGCACAGAACAGGCCTCCAAATATTCCCTGACTGGAAGAGGTGGCAGCGTCTAGCAACAGCACCAACGACCATATCAGCTGCCTGAAATGTGAGCACTGGTTCTGGGTGGGGGAAGGGAGTCCAACCAAACACAGAGTTAATGTCCTTGACAAGATTAGTTAGCTCAATGTACACCTGGACCCAGCAATCTCACCTTGGGAGGTCAGGTTTCTAGGTAGACTCTTCCCCAGGGTTTGTTGAAGACCCATAGTCCACCTACTTGACTTTGCAGTGGCTACTCCACCTGGTCACATGGCCACCCATGACTAATGTTACTGTCCCCTGGGCCTTGTACCTAGCTGCTCCCACAGTAAATTTCAGACTGAAACTCCTAACCCTAAGAGGAATATATGGGGGGGGGGGTCACAGGAAAGCCCAGACCCCTAAACAAGTGAATCTGAAAGTGAACTCTTACAAAAACAAGGAAGTTTTACATCCACGCCACTGCTCAGCTCCTTCCATCCTGAAGCTGAATGTCTCAGAGAGCAAAGCTACCATTTCATTTGATAAGCACAAATCCATCAACTATTTCAACAACAAGATAATGGAGTCCTCATGCAAATACAAGGAATCTCAGTAAAGCGCTGGAAACAGGGAAATACTGTCAGGGAAATTTAAGCACTAGGTAAGTTCTGCTTCAATAATGATCTGATCTTTTTATTATGACTATTTATATGACGTAATAGGGAAAAATCAGTTGTGAATAACCAAGTGTGTTTGGAAAAAAAAGTACAGCACAGTTTCTTCCTGATATTCACCACGTAAGGTAATAAACAGTGTCTATCACCAAGTCCAACAGCTACCTTCTGGCGATGTCAGAAAATGTACATTTTAGAGTTTCAAAGCAGTCCCCCCTCCAACTGAAATGTGAGATTGAATAAGAATAAAAACTAAATTAAGAGACATGTACAAAGTAACCACTATGAGTTCAGACTCACAGTTGTGTTGAGGAAAAACTATAAAGGGACACTTAGTCCTTGCAGAGAAAGAGCTGCTCATGGCATGAAGGCCATCTCCTTGCGTTCTGCAGACACATGGAGTGGGAAGGAGTGAGGCATCAATGGCGTTACTCCTCTGCCTATAGACAAAATCTGTCATGGAAAGACACAGAGACTGTCTCCCTCCCCGATGAACTTACTGGCTCATAGAAGAGACACAAGCAAAACCAAGAACATGCCACAAAGGCAGCAATAGGTTGAATCGACGAAGGAAGTGTTGGTTAAGAATGGAAAAGCAAGCGTGATGCTGCTAGCATCATCCAGAAAGGTTTCATGGGGAAGCAGGACTTGGAGAAGGGGGCCTGGTCTCAATACTCCCGGAGACAGTTCATTTAAACAGACAAATGGTACTCTGATATAAATGATTTGCAAATAGCTTAATGCTATGTGTCAATTTGAATGAGCTATGGGGTGCCCAGATATTTGAGTTAAACACTATTTCTGGCTGTGGCTGTGAGTGTTTCTAGAGGATATTAGCACGGAATTGGTGGCTAAATAAAGCAGATGCCCTCTCCAGTGTGGGTGGACATTATCCAACAGGTGCAGGCCTAAACAGAACCAAAAGGTAGGAGATAGTTGAATTCTTTCTTTCTTCCACCCTAACTGCTTAAATGGAGATCTGTTTTTCTGATCTTAGACTGAAACTTACACTATTGCCTATCCTGGGTCCCAAGGTTTCAACAGCAGATTGTGGGGGTTCCCAGCTCCCTTGATCATGTGAGATGTCTCCTTATTATAAATCCTTTCTAACTGTGTTAGGACAGAATCCCATTGGTTCTGTCCTAACACAAGGCATGTATACCAATGTTCTGAGATAAAATGAAAAATCCAAAGTAAGATGAAGATGCTTACATATTTCAAAGACATTTAGTGGTGTGTTAATAAGCTTCACTAAAAAAGGGCCTATGATATAATTTCTTTAGCACTAACTCAGTCTCTGAACAGTAGACTGCTTTATACCAAAATTATACTGGAAAAGGCTTATGGAAATGGCAACAGGGTATTGCAACCAATATTATTCAACCTGGTAAGTTCTAGAAGGAAAAATATCTGTAAGAGAAATCAGAGAAGCAAATCAGTCCACATGAATTGAAACACATGACACACTGATGATGGAATCACTTTCAACTAGAAAAATGTAGTCACTGTGATGCTCAATACTAAACTCTGGACACACACACACACACACACACACACACACAGTTTTGTGTCATGCAGGGGATTCCCAACACTTGTAAGAAAAATTCATTTAGAACTAATCTCCCAATCTTCTCTACCTAAAAGAATACTTCAGCTACCTAAAAATACATATATCCACACAGCAGTAATACTCTCTCCTTCTAAGAACAATATAAATATACAACCAAGAACTAAAAGAAAATAAATTCTTCATTGGATTAAAGAACGGAATTCAGTCAGCCTATCCTCTTAAAGATGGAGTTCACTTTGGCCATAATATTATAAAATGGTTTAAATGGTTTATTTTATAATAAGCCCATTTTATATTATTTATATATATTTATATTATAGTAAACGCATTTTATAATAAGCACATCTGGCTCATGTGGCTGCCAACAGAAACTGTGAAGAGAACCCATGGCCTGTCTTATTAAGAACCAACACAATGATTTCTTCCCTTCAATCATCATCACTGAACAAGAAGAAAATCTATTAGGAAGAAAAACATCTGATTTGGAAAAGTCACAACATTCCAATTAATGATCATTTGAAAGAGCAGAGGCCAGGGGTAGAGGGTTAGTCAGCTTTGCATCTCTGTGACCAAAGTATCCAACAAGAACATCTTAAAGGACGTAAAGTTTATTTTGGCTCATGGTTTCAGAGATTTCAGTCCATGGTTGGCCTATTCCACTGCTCTGGGCCCCAAGGTAAAGCAGAACATCATGGTGGACAGGTACATGGGAGGAAGGCTGCTCCACTCATGGCTGGGTCAGGAAGCAGAGAGATGGAAGGGGACTGGCCCATAGCAAAGATGACCCTTCCAGAGTAATCCCCCAGCGACCCACCTAATCCAGCCACATCCCACCTGCCTACAGTTACCACCCCATCTGTCCATTCAAATTAGGTTGGACTATTAGGTTACAGCTCTAATAATCTAACCATGTCACCTCCAAACATCCCTGCATTAACACAGGAGCTTTGGAAGGGAACACCTCATATCCAAACCATAACAGAGAGAATAAAAGGATTTTTTTTTAAATCCCCAATTCATAGTCAGTGAACCTCCTAATTCACCTGTTCTAATTATGCGGACAAAACACAGAACTGCTATCAGGATTCAATGTTATTTCCTGTTACTGCCAAGTGCTCAATTTCCAACTCTCTATTTTTGACCAAGAATGTCAATTGTGCCCCCACCCCCCGCAGCCAGGGAAGCAAAACTGACTATGTTTCCACATGTGTAGTGAATAATCTATGATTACAGAGTACCTATGTAAGAGTTCAATGATAACTTTTTTGCATTTTATTTACTAAAATTCACACAAAGACTAGTAAGTAAGTAAACACTGTGGAAAAATTAAAAGCCTAGAAAACGATACACAAACATTCTTTAAAATAAGCATGATTTCTTTTGGAAAAATACAGATAGCATCAAAATCAATGCACCAAACAGACATCACAATGAGATGCAGTATCATAAGTAACATCTTAGCAGAAACCAGGGAAATAATCCAGTCAAGAGCACCAGCTGAGGGTCTATCAGGCTACTAGCTACATCCCATTATGCTTTAGATCTGGAATGTCCCCAAAGAATCATGCTGAAGGCTTGATCTCCAGAGCAGCAATGTTGAGAAGTGAGGCTTTCTGGGAAGTGACTGGATTATGAGGGCTTAAACCTCATTAATGGATTAATTCACTGAGAGCTGAATGGAATACTAGAATAGAAAATGTGGATAGCTAGGGGAATGGTTGGAGGAATTAGGTCTCTGGGAGCATTTTCTTGGGGACTATATGTTGTCCCTGGCTCTTTTCTGTCTGCTTCCTGACTGCCATGATCTGAGAGCATTCCTCTGCCATTCCCTCCTACCTCCCTACATCACCTCAGGCCCCAAGGAACAGAGTTGGGCAGCTATGGCTGAAATCTCTGAAGCTATGGGCCAAAATAAAATTTTAATCCACTAAGTTGTTCTTGTCAGGTATCTTGGTCATGGTGATGAGAAGCTGGCTAACACAAGCCCCAATTTCAGTGCTGGGAGAACGTAATCCTTCTGACTTCTGGGGTGTCCAGGGCAGTTTAACAAGCATTGGGCTCTTTTACAAAGGATGCGTTTCTCTGTCATGTATTCCTGTGCTTTTCATATGAGTTAGGTACCTGTACACAGCATCTCAGGCATTAGCGAAGCCTCAGGTAACATTCAGCTTCAAGACCAAGCAAGTGGCTTCATTCTGGAAAGCTACACCAAAATACATAAGCATGTCCTACTACCCCCAGGAAACTCACGCTTCCTCTCCTCCAACCCCTTCCTCAAAATAACCAAAACCTATTTAGAACCTGCCTGCTAGACCTTGGATATATACAACTCAACTGGAAAGTCAGTCATATCACAGCTCAAAAACAAAGTTGAGACAAGATCACTGCGTGAGAGTAGGCCTTCCAGGTGTGTTTAGGATCCTAGAAGGCAGAGTCGTCGTGACCAGCAGCAGCAGCATCACATGCCACTCAGCAACCATCTGTTCAGCCATGCAACGCAGCTGGCCAGGGAGACCCTGCAGATACAGCGGCAGACATGCCAGGGCACCTTTCAACTTGGGAAAGGAACTGCCAACATAAAAACAAATTAGTCAATTTCAGTTAGTGATGAGGGCTGAGAAAAAGACAGGACAATAGAGAACAGAGTAGTAGCTGGGGAAGGGGAGCTCTAGCTTTGGCAGTCCCAGCCAAGTCTAAAACAATAACTTTTATCCTGTGACCCACATGGTGAGAGTATGAGACAGATGGAACAACATAGGAAACTCATGAGACAGAAACAGGTAACAGCAACAACCTGGATAGAGCGCTCCACATTTTGCAAGTATCATCTCACTTAAGCCCCTAACGTTTCTAGAAAGTAGGCAGTCCAGCCGTCCCCATTTTGCAAACCATCAAACGGAGGTTCAGAAGCCTCAATAACCTGCTCAACTCTACCCAGAACTGGTCTGTTCACCCAGACAGATTCAACTGCAGGACATATCTCTCTGTCCCTCAGGAACCTACTTGGCCATCTGCTGGCCTACAACTACATTTTTGGCCTGGGATCCCCATGACCATGACCAAGCCCTCAGCTTCCAATCCACAGATAGGTGATTCTACAATACCCGAGCTTCCTCCCTACAGTTCTTCCAAACACTGGATTCAACTTGTGATCAGTCAAGCACAACAGAAATAAAATACAAATCAGCAAGACCTCTCAGCTTCAAGTCCAGAAGATGCCGTCTGTCACCAACTACAAAACACACCTAATTTTCGTTTTCATTACCTAAAATCAGGATCCATATCACAATGGGTCATGCATCACGGTTAATTGGGCAGTGTGTTTTCATTCTCTGTGGTCTAGAAATTGATGACACACCTAACAGCAATGGCATGTTAGGTGAGGAGAAATTCAGAATCCTGCATTCAGTGAGATCCTTCTATGTCCTTTGCGTTATTCCAGGCCAACTGGCACTGATCGATGCAACAGCTTCCTAACTGGCTCCCTGATGCCACTATTCCCCAACGATTTGTTCTCCACACACACAGAGTGTTTCCAAATCTGTAAATTAAAGCCTGGTCTTCCTTGAATCATATCTTCTAGTAGTTTCCACTGTATTTAGAATAAGCTAAAAATCTCCACCCCACTCCACCATGGCCTGCAAGGCCCTGCTGACCTGGTTCCTTTGCTGCTATCTTTTGTTCCTCACAAAAACAGATTCTGCCTGCCACAGGGCCTTTGCATAAGCCACATTTTATGCCCAGAGACCTTCCAAATGTTGCCTTCTTTTTAATTCACTCTTAGCTCTGAAGTCCTCTATTAAGCCTTCCCAGACTACCCAGCTCAAAGGGGAAAATGGCTCCCATTCTTGTTTGCACTTATTACTGCTTTAAATTAGCATTTTATTTATTCATATAATTAATTATCTACATTCCCACTTTACACTAGAAAGCCCCAAAGAAGTAAGGACTATATCTTCCCTGGCTACTATTTATACAAAGTACCTGACACACAATAAGCCCTTCATAAATTTCTTTTTAATATAACCATCGTAATAGAAGAAATGACTAAACCACATTCTTTTGCATAATTACTTTCTTATATTAAGTTCCTGTTAATAGGACAAAAAGAAATCACTGGCAAGAATGATCATTTTGAAGAATATCTGTAATTCCTCCTTAAAAAAAAAAAGATGAAACAAATTTCCAGGGGGTTATGAGGGGGAAAAAAATGCCTTGAGTTACAACATAAGCACTCAAAAATTCCCACATGCTTGTGAACTGAACTTTCAAAGTCCTTATCTGGAACTGCAATTTCAAAGCCCATTGATCTTGGCTTGATGCGTAAAACGTACTGCATAATTCTATTAATTCTTGCAGAAGTCTGTCTGCCAAATGACATTCACCTTCCTTTTACTTAGGTATTGACCTTTGAACTTGTCTCTAAAGTATTTACAATGTTCAAAATCCCAGTTTTAGTATCTAAAATTGCTTAATCATTCACGTTCATTATTTTTATCACCAACCAGTCTAGGAAAAGCAGGGAATCTGCTTCATTTACTAAGATTTCCTTAAAGAAAATAATGATCAAAATCAAAACCAAGTCTCATATGTCTCTGAATGGAGGATCTTAGGTGATTCTCCTTGTGAGACAAACTCCAAAATGTTAAAAACATAAAGTCCTTCTTAGTCCCTTTTCCTCATATGCATGATTCAGGTTCATTAATTTTATATTACAAAAGGGTCATTCAGAAACAAACCCAGGTTGTCTAAAAAGAAGAAGAAAAATGATTCTGGAGCAGTGGAGAATCTTGGCCTTTATCTTAATTATCTGCAACCGCTCATTTGGATGATGACATTTACCTACAATGAAAAACTAAATTTCCTACAACTATTTCCAAAATTGCCCATAGAAATCACTCCATTACTTTCCCTCCCAAAGTCCAGAATCAATGCTGCATTTAGCTTCTTGGAGACACATTTTGGGTACAATTTGTTTGCTCTTCTTAACGATTTTCAAATATCACTGCTTTGGTATTTCTATAAAGTTTTCAACTCAAAAAATGCCAGCATTTTTTGAAAAATTAAATTAGGCTCTGCCTAAAGTATAAAATTAAAAAATTTTTAAAAGACAATATAGAAGGGAGATTTGATGGAAGGCTTAATCATAATCCCTTCTGATGTACTTAAGGCACAGTGGTATGGTTTATTCACTGAGCCTAATGAATAAACCTTCTCTGACCCAAGGGAAAGTTAGTTACTGGGTGGAGGAGAGCTGTGACTGCTCCTAGACCACCTGAGCAACAAAGCCTGAAGCCACAAGGTAATGCCTGACTTCAACATCTAAGCCATTTTTATTGGCCTTCACACAGTTGAAAGAAGCTAATCTAGGCCATTCTTCCTTCAGCTCTCCAAAAACAAACAACCTTTAAACAAGGTAGGCTGAAATCTTTCCAGGCTTCCTCTGAAAATAAAAACAGCTTCATTTCTCCTACTTGGGACCCTTTGATGAACAAATGCTACCCAGAACACTGTTGATGCCAAACCCCAAAAGAAGGCAGCAGATACTTCCAGCAGCTGAGTGTACAAGGCAGAAACTATTCCTCATGGTTCGGTGGAGAGATCCTCGGGCTCTGGAGACAAATACACCCTGCTACTTCTGAGCTATGTGACTCAGACAAGTCACTTAAGCAGATAACAGTAACTGCTAGGCTTTGGCGGGGTAAAGAGAACAAACCCATTGTCAGCTGCCTAGAGATGCACTAACTGCCTACAGCGACGTGCAGTTCCCAGACAGACCCAGCCATTGAGGGTAACTTATTATTAACTAGAAAACCCCTTTTCTGAGTGTACATATCCATTTTCTAGTCCTAGTGTCTTGCACTGCGTAGAATTAATATATTTTTTTTTCAGATGAGTCATGACTTTGCAAAGTTTCACAGTCTTCATCCTGAACATCAATTCCCTTTGCCTCACATCAGGAGCCAAGAAAACGGTAAAAATCAGGAAGGGGAGCGGGGGAAAGGAAATAACCCTAGGAAGTTTTGTTTTCTTAAATTAATTTATTAGTCTCTGTTAAAAGTTTAAGTACACGTAGGGTGTGAATTCAGGTTAGCAAGGATGGCAAAATAAAAATAAGGGTATAGTTGTCTAATTTTAACAGCAACGTTTATTCTAAAACCTAGAATACTATAGCTTTCAGAAAGAAATAACTGGGGCAAGGAAGTATCTTAAAAAGCTGAAAATACAAAAAGCAAAATAAAAAAAAAAGATTTTATTTAAAAAAAAAAGTAGGATGATATCTATATAATAAAAGGCAGGGACAAGCAATGGAATTGCTCAATTAATCCCTCCAATTCCACTTACCTGTATGGAGGCCATCAGCATTATCCACAGCACCACCTACTGCCATACCACTGTGCCTACAGCAGCTTAGGTTCTGCGGGACCCTGAGAGTTAATGCAAAGCACTGGTTTTGCTAAATAAGTTATTTAGGAAATGAATAAGATGTCACTTCAAAGTCAAGTGGTGGGACAGGGCTCAAAATAAGATATCTTATAAAATATCTAAATTATAAACACTGTCTCAGTTATTGACAAGCAGCAAGTAAATAGTTTTAATTTTTCTTAGCTATTTAGACAATAATATAAATGCAGCTCTGAAGATTTTAAAGCACAAATAAGAAATTACATGCGATGGTAGATGTTTATATAGTAAACATATTTATCTTTTATCATCTTCTAAGAGTGGAAGTTACCTAACTGCTTACACCAACACTGTTCTTTCAATTAGGAATTGGAAATGTTATTCTAAAGCTAGAGAGGGAAAAAAAAGGATGACTTGGGGATAGGGTTCAGAGCCCCAGGTTTTCCCAAATGTCTAGGCTTCTGCTTGGACAATTAGACCCTTTAAGCATAAGCAATTCTCATTATGAAATGAACCAAGATATGACAGAGTTCAGAACTGTTGTCTTATCCCTATGGTGGGATACATAAGAGGCACCAAATTAACCCACACCGGGCATTAAGAATACACAAAGCAGCTTGTCAGTATTAAGCAAAACAATAATTCAATACTGAATTAAAATTAACTGCGGGCCTAAAATGGACCATGATTTTTAAAAACAAAAATAATACAAGCTGACACTAGCACTATATACCAGGCACTGTGAGAAGGCCCTTGACGGATTATCAGGTTCACAAGCATCACATCATCACCTCTCTGCTCACTTAGTGACTGATTTTATGGTATGCAACCTATCACAATACCAATACCTATAAGTTAAATCAATGAGATATGATCGATCATTAAAGAATTCCGGTTCACCCTAAACATCTTTGTGTTAAAATAACTACGCTTGGTAACTCATTTGAATGGCCAGGGGTCTCAAAGTCACAAAATGAGGACAAAAAAAAAAAATCACCACAGGTATCTTCCTAGGGAATGACTCTAAGAGTAAAGTAGGAAGGAAACGCTAAATAAATATCTCCCCACACCAACAGGGGAAATGAAGAAAATGGAAGTCATACTGCTCATACTGCAAAAATGCTGATTCTACTATCATATTCCTCTTTGCAAAAACAGACTAGTTAGCAGTCCTCACAAGGCCAGCCATGCAATGTTGTCACAGATGTGTGCCAGATTTTGCACAGGACGGAACTTGGCTGTGAGGAAAACCCAGAGTTCGCCTGAATTTCAGGCAGGAAAGAAAGCCTGCTCATTTTTGTTGTGAATCGGAACAACAACCTGAAGGGGTTAAAAATCCGGGCACCAGGTGTTTTCTTTCCACTTTCCAGAGTAATTTAAGCACACAGCAAAGTTCTCTCTCATTTCCTTCTTCTCTAGCCAGTCTGGAGGGCTCGGGGGGGGGGGGGGGGGGGTAACCTGGTCACTGCCATTTACAGTGTGCGGCTCCTGTTGTAACAAAAGGGGGGCACCCAGGGCTGGGCAGGCGGGCACCCGGGCTTCCCATGAGCCTGCA
>NW_026000093.1:10049591-10053268 GCF_001458135.2 Marmota marmota marmota | reverse complement strand
AACCCCACCTGCCCGGTCCCCACCCCCTTCCGCACCCCCACTCGGGCTCCTGTTTCTCCCCGCCCACTTCCATCCCGACTCCTCTTTCCCCTATCCCGAATCCCATCCTCCTTGCCAAACCAGCACCTGCCCACCACTTTTCTACCCTGATGAAAGATCCTCTGGATCTGAGCTTGCCACTCTAGTTCAGACCAGTCACTACTGGCGACTAGAGCCTGGTGGCAAATGTCATAATTTCATCAGGTAGTCCACAGACTCTTCATCTTTTTCCTATCTTTCACAGACTCAGATGGGTGTTTTAGTATTAAGTAAATATTTGGAGAAAATAATAAAGAATTTAGAAAAATCTCAAAGGTGAGGTACTGCCTCTGGAGTGTGGACCAGCTGATGTTTCAAAGTTAAGTAAATGTGAGGGGGGAGGGGCGCATCATATTCATCTCAATGTATTACTTGCTTAATATATTTAGTTTTTTTTATTTGCTTAATAACATGGTTGGTTTTCTCTGGGGCACAGAGTTGTTTTGGGAAAGCTAAACTGACTCACTTAGTTTTGTTTTTGCTACTGGGAACTCTAAAAGATGAATTCCATGTTCATCAAAATGATTGAATCTGAACAAGGTAAGGATTCACCAAATATGATTTCTTCTCAATAATATTTAGAAAAGATATTTTTCACCTTTAGTATATGTGAAATATGGTGACATTCATCTCATTTTTTTCAGAAAAGCCATACTTAAATCAAGTGGCTTTTGTGTCATTCCAGTTCAGAAATTAACAGATAAATAAAACTCAGAAATTAACAAATAAATAAAACTCTGTATTAAATTTTGGTTATTTACAAGAGTGCCATTTTAAGTAGTGATGTGATTCTGAGCTTTATATGGCACTTCCCTTTGTCATACTAATACATTCCTTGTGATCACAGATTATGTTGTGGTCTCCATTTACTTCAGAAGTTCAAAGTTCATGTCACAATGGAATGAAGTTATTTTCCATCATTGCCATAGCAAATGTAACCAGCTTTACTCCCTCCAAAGTCGACTTTTAAAAGAAACTTCTTTGCCCCAACTCCTTCCTGCTGGGAATTGCTTCTTCCATTGGGTATGTCCAAAACACAAATCTCCCTGCCATTTCAGTGGCATGTGACCCAGACCTGCCAATTAAATTATATCACATCCTCTGGATACAGAGATGGGAAAAGGGAAGGACACATAATCTAATTAGGAAAAATGGGGTTCTTTTTCCTGACTGATATGGCAGTACCTGAGATCATGCCTTATAAGCCCTCTGTAGCTCAAGTAGCCTTCTAGAAAACAAAGCCAAACCAGAAAGAAAGCTCCTTGTGTGGTAAAGGCAGAAGTCTTGATGACATCAGTGACCCCTCTCCAGGCAGCCATCTTCCAAACCAATCAAAATTCTTTGACTTCTGCAGAAGTACTCCAGTACATTTTATTTCTTCCTCGTACTATTTGGGGGTAGACTTCTTTCAAAATATTCACTTTTTAAAATTAAAAAAAAATTCCCCCTATGATCCATTCCTTGAGGGTCAGTAATGTAGCCAATGAGTTCTAGCTTTTTATTACCTAAGTTACTTCTTGATAAAGTATATATCAAGAAGCCCTACCTTTTAATAGGATTAAGGTTCTCATTTAGGTCATTATTACTGTCCAGCGTGGGTTTAATATCCCCATATTGCCCTCTCCAAAACCAAAGTCAATTAAAATGCAGTTATAGAACCAGAGAGAAAACAGTAAGATACCTAAACCAGAACATCCCAGTAAAATTTTTCCGTCAGTTATTCCAACAAAACTTGTTGTTATAGTCCCCATTGTTTGCTGACATTGTATAGTTTTTCTTTTATAGACAAAACTTCAAGGCACTCTTGAAATTAAATTGTTTTCTACTGGAATTTTCTTGTGCTAAGAATTGTTCAGAAGTGGGCCATTGGCCTATGCTTGGAATTCTTTTGTCTCACAGAGATTTTTTTTCTCTAAAAGTATATAATAGTAGTTGATTAGTACCCAAACAATCATCCATACACTAACCAGTATGTTAATTAGACATTACTCACAGGTCACTGTGAATAGTGGCCCTAGTCCCCCTGTGGGAATGGGCTGAAGGACATGAAGATAATGTATTAGTCATAACCTCTAATTGCTGGAGTTGTTTCTTATGGGAAAATGTGATATTGAAAAAATAGGAGATAAAGTTTTCAAGAGTCTTTCTCCAATTGGGTAAGTGTCTGTCAACCACTCGTGAAATTTCAAATGTATAAAAGCTCATGAACTGAATAATAATTCATCATAAACAGATATGAGCTCCACAAAAGGAGAATACAAAGAAGTGAACCATCTCTGGAATCATGACAGGGCAGCTTAAGAGGAAAAGGAAAGAAAAAATACATTCTGGTTCTGAGCCCAGTTCTGAGTGGCACTTGCTCCAATGATTGGCTCTGATTCCCCAGGGGGAATTTCAGCCAAAACATTCAGATTTCCCCCAAAGCTTATGGATTGGATCCCTGTATTGTCTGAGCTGTTTGCTTGCCCAAGCATGGTACAAGATCTCTAAGTAAACTAGAGGTCATATAGCCCTGTCTGTCCAGAACAACCCCCCTGGAATCATGGCATAACCTAGTGATTTTCAAACAAGGACAGAATCACCTGGAGTGCTCCAACAGGGTCAGGTCTCCAGGTTGGGGGAGGAGGAATAGGCATTTGTATTTTAAAAAAAAAACAAAAAACAAAACTTATCCCAAGAGATTGCAGCAATTGGTCAGGGTTAAGGTAAATAAGGTCTGGCAATCTGTGCTCTTCTTCCCACAGAAAAAAGACTTAAGAAACCCTCAGTCCTCAGATCGGCTCCATTTACTTAGAATTGTATGTAAAATTAAAGTTATTGATTGAACAATCTCCATGTGTCTTTTTCCCTTACAGCCTCCGGTTCTTCCATGGTTATAGAAAAAGCAGTAAGGAGAGGAATGCATAGGAGTAGGAGGATTTGCTAGAAGCAATCACACTGAAGGAAAAAGCACAGCTCACAGTAAGGCTGATAAGAGAATTGCTAACTGGGAAGCATTGTCAGTGGCTAGACCCAGAGGCCACTCCACCCTTGGCAACAGCCCCTGGGGGTTATCTCCTGTTGCTTGTTTCACAGTTTACTGCAAGCAGTCAGGCTGAGGATCAGAGGAATCCAAATAACTAAGTTATCTTCATGAATACTGATCTATACCATTTACTACTAATAGCTGCCATTTATTAAATCCTTAGTCTGTGCTAGGCAATTCACATGCTTCATTTTTAGTTTTCACAAGGGCCCTGAACATAAATATTATGATGTTCATTTTATGAACAAGAAATTCAGACCCAGAGAAGTTGAGTAAAATATCCAGGGGCACAGAGTTAGTATTAGAGGATTGAAAGGCTGGTCCAAGAGACCCCCCAAAGCCTATATATCTTTTACTCTAAACAAAACTTGTGTATGAATCACACAACATCCATCCAAGGAGATAATCACTACCCATGGGAGACTATTTAAATTTAAAGTGGATTAAACTTTGAGGACATTCAGAATCATTGAGTTTCATTTAAATTTCTTGAATTAGGGATGGGGATGTGTTTCAATGGTAGAGTGTTTGCCTAGCATCCATGAGGTCCTGGGTTCAATTCCTAGCACCCACC
>NW_026000093.1:10029627-10049573 GCF_001458135.2 Marmota marmota marmota | reverse complement strand
CACCCCCCCAAAAAATAATTCTTTTAATTAGTTTTTAAAAACATTCTTTTTTGTACCAGCTATTGGACATAGAGGCCTTAACCAATGAGCCACATCCCAGACCTTTTTATTTTTTGAAACAGGGTTTTGCCAAGTTTCTTAGAGCCTCTGCTCAGTTGCTGAGGCTGGCTTTGAGCTTGTGATCTTCCTGCTTCAGCCTCTGATGTGAGTACCAGAAATATTATAGGATTATTCACTGTTGATTATATTAATTGGTGTGTGTGTTGAGTGAATGAGTAAATGACTATAGCAGTGTGCCTATTGTAATGTGTAATGTGATATAAGTATAATGTGATGTAAGTGTAATGTGAACTACAGAACTTAGATAAACTGCAAAACTTAGACTTAAGTTAGTGATGTAAGAGTCTGCTCCTGGGGCATACACCCCAGACCTTACCCAGATATCAGCTGCAAGCACAAATGAACTAGGACTTAAAAACCCAGACTTCTGGGGGGAGATGGGACTAACAGGAGCTGGACAGAAAGACCGAGATCTCTGTTGCTGTTTTTCCCCCTGCACAAGACTCCTCCAGCCAGGATCGATTTCCAGGGATCTGGACTTAAGACAAGTCACAGGTGAGCACCTGGAACCCTTGGGTATGGACTCGGGACTTAAGATTAGGATGTGTGTCTGAAGTGTGATGAGCATCAATAAAATAGGTTTGATTGAATCTAACTGCACCTCAGACTGTGCCAATGATAATTGCTTGTGACAGCCTCCCAAGCTGCTGGGATTACAGGTGTATGCTATAGCACCCAGTAATTTTTTTGAATTTTAAATGCTGATAAATTAAAATTTTCTCAGTCACATATTTACTTTTCAAAGTGTTCAATAGCCCATAGCTGTCCTTCTGGATGGCAAAGATAAAAACATTTTTATCATGGCAAAAAGTTCTCTTGTAGAGTTGTCAGTATCATCAACGATGGCAGTATTTTCTGTAACTAAAAGTTATCCAATAAAATTATTTCAACCCCTTTATGCTAACTGTTGTGACTATAGTTTTTTTTTTTCTAAAAAGTATAATTTATTTCTGTATCTGCTTTGATCAGAGCATACTGAACTAAGTGTCCCTGGAAAGAATACAGGGCAAGGAGCCCCTCTTCATGGGCCCATATGGCATGCTTTTGAGCCTGTGCTTCTTCCTCTTCCTTCTGGAATCTTTGCCCGCCATCTTTATTTCTTCTTCACAGAATACCTGCTTGCCTGCCATTGGCCAAATTATGGTGCCTGTTGACATTCTGTCCCCAGTCGGCTTCCATCTGTCCATGTGATGTCTCCAAATACAGTCATCCCCTAGGGTCCATCAGAGATTGGTTCCAGAACCCTCCACAGATACCACAGTCCACAGATGCTCAAGTCCCTTATATACAGCAGCATAGTATTTGCACATAAACTAAGTACGTCCTTCCATAGACTTTAAGTCATCTCCACATTTTTTCAAAATACTTAATATAATGTGAATCCTATGTAAATACTTGTTCTAATGTACTATAAGGAATGATGATAAGAAAAAGTTTATACATGTTAAGTAGAGATATAACTTCTTTTCCTGAATGTTTTTGATCTATGGTTGGTTGAATCCCAGAATGCAGAACACACGGATACGGGAGGCTGACTATACCACTGATTCACCCATGACTCTGGAATTCCACTCCAACTTCCTCTTGTATTTTTGATCTTGAGGCTAGTTGTTTGTTTTGGGGGTTTGGTTTCATTTGTTTGTTTGTTTTGTTTTGTTTTCCTTTTTCCCTAGCTCTCTGCTAGACTAGTGCAACTCAGGAGCCATCTGTGGACTGGAAGGGCCTATGAACTATTTGAATGCTTTAGGACAACATAAGTTTAGAAAGTGAAAGACTGTTTAGAAACTTTTATAGCAATTTGACATTGCTAGGATGCAGTATTTTACTGTATTTGTGTAAATGACAGACTACAACAGAGTCCAAAATAAAAATAAATCACAGAAAACAGATATATACTGTGGAAAGTATGCAGTGTTTCTGAGTTACTCCATGTTGTATAGAACAGTGTCTGGCCCTGAGTTACAGAATTTATCAACAAAAATAAACCTCAGCTACACAGCACAATAATAAGGCACATATTCATAAATAAATAATAAATAAAACAACTAATAAAAACAACTACTTTTGAACTTACCGAATTGAATCAGAAGCACATGGATGCAGGGAGATATCAACCCCATATGAGAGAAACCAGGGCCACAGGTTTATCAAACACACCAGGCCACTGAATGATGCAAATCCTTACCTGAAACACATAAAAGGAAGAGCACCTAAGATAGTGGTACTGTGGCACATACCAGTCTATCATCTTATCAGATCATCCAGTGAGTGCATCACAAGGTGGATAGGGAGTGAACTCCTTACTCTTTTCCCAGGGTTTCAATTCAGTTCCATCTCCCTGCTTGATGCAGCCCACTTCAAAACTGCCTGCCAACTGGACCCAGCCTAGAATAAATTCTGTGCCCAGAACAAGTTCTTTAGCTGGTTCATAATCTGACCACCTGAAGTGTCTCTTTTGGATTTCTGTTTGTTCTCTGACTGCTCTCATTGAGGCCTCTTGAAATTCTCTGACCACGGTGAACCTTTCTTAGCTTTTCTGTAATATGTGCTACACACACACACACACACATAATTGTGTAAAGCATTATGTATGATTTGAGTGGCACAGATATTAGTAATTAAGACTGAAATGGAATAAAAGAACCTGTGATTTCCTGCCATGGCTAGCAAGTGAACCAAATATCCAGTATTCAGTGAATTGATGCAGTTTGTGAATTCACTATTATTCAATAATGGCCGACATTGTGGAATGACACAAATGTGTCTGGTCTATGTTGTTGACATATCTTGCTCACAACACTCCACCAGTTTATCTCTTAGTGTTATGGTTTGGATGCAGGGTATTCCCCCACCCTAAACTCCTATGTTAATGCAGGCATATTAAAAAGTGAAATGATTGGATTATGAGAGCTGTAACCCAATCAATCCATCCTAGTTTGAATGGACTAACTAGGTGACAAGTGGGGCATGCCTGGAGGAGGTGGGTCCCTGGGGGGCTAGACCTGGAAGGTTGCACCTTCTCTGCAGCCCTTTCTTTCTGTGATTCCTGACCACCATGAGTTGAGCAGCTTCCCTCCATCACACTCTTCTGCCATGATGTTCTATCTCACGTTAGGTCCACAGCAATGAAGTTGGCCCACCATGAGCCAAATTAATCTTTTCCTTCTTGTTGTGTATTTTAGTTACAGTGACAAAAGGCTGACTAACACATCTACGCCCCCAATGCTTATCACTACCACTTGTTAATAACTGAAGTATTATTACCCCCAGTGCATAAGTCAGGGGCTAGTGAAAAAAAGGAATCTAATAAAGAGATCTATATACAAAAGTGCTAGAGAAATTAAAAAATCAAAAACTGAAAGGTGAGTCAACCTAGATTTGGGCAGGTACAGGAAACTGTTACCCTAAGAACAAATGTAAAGGCAGCAGTGTCACTAACATAGAGGTGGGGAGCTGGAGCTGATCAATATCAGGGAATAACAAGGACAACCCCCCCTCCAGAAGCCAAGACTCTGAAGAACACACAGATACTGTCTGTTTAACTGAACTGAACTGAATCGATTTTCCTATTCTGTTATTGACACTGAACAGAATAAAAAGATTTCCTGTGGGACTCTAGATTGCCAAATAGTTGCCTACACTAATCATTTTGTCCCTGGATTGGTTCCAGGACCCTCCACAGATCCCCAAATCCTCAGATCTCTGGTTCCTTATATAAAATGATGTGTAACATATGCACATCCTCCTGTAGACTTTAAGTCATCTCTAGAATATTTATAATACCTAATATAATGGAAATGCTATGTAAACAGTTGTTATATTATACAGTTTAGGGAATGATGGAAAGGAAAAAAAGTCTGTATATGATCAGTACAGATGCAATTTTTTTTCCAAATATTTTTGATCTGCAGTTGGTTGCATGCCCGGATATGGAATCAGTATGTAGGGAGGGGCCACTATATAGCATGGTAATTATGCAGAGAGGATTTGAAGCTGTTCAGGTCCTTTCCAGACATAAAACTGATCTATACTTGAGAACCAAGATGCTGTATCCACTTATAGGAAATAAATATGTGAGCTCTTATTTTTATTTGGCTCAAGACACCTACTTACTTTCAGATTATAAAATATTTTGAGAAGATTATGCTGTTAGAATTTACTGGTATCATATGTGGAATATTGGTTTAACATACATTCCTTCCATATTCTCATAGACAGTGTGAAATATGGTACCAAATACGTGGAGTGTCTTTAAACTATTCACAGTGAGGTGAACTTGGAACATTAGAGTGCGAACTTAATAGGAATATAATCCATTTCTTTGGAGCGGAGCTCACTGGTTCTCATTTGCTCTGGACTCAAAAAGCAGAGGTGACATAAATAACTGAATTTTCTAATTTCATTCAAACCTCTTCCTAATCAAATATTAAACCAGTTGTGTTTATTAGTGGCCAGGAAAAAAAATTAACTAACTTAAACTTTTCTCCTCCTGTCTACCCTTGTATAGGAGAGATGCTAATGAGCAAAATAGATAACAAGCAGAGAAAACAAGGAGAAAAGGACAAGGAGGGAATATTAGGTCTCTGAGCCACAGATGGTACCAACACATAATAGCCATTTCCCTCTATTTACAATACATTTAAAGTAGGTGCACAGACTAGTATATCTTGGGGTTTGATGTGTATATTTTCCTCCGCTCTGTGTAACGTGTATGATATGACTTGTAAATGTTTGGTGAGGAATTTCAGGTAGGAATTTCTGTTTTTCAGTCATCTGGTATTAATGTTAAAGATGAGCAAAGTATTTCTGATGTTTGTGGAAATCACCTGCAAATTACAGGGAAATTTTAACAAAATGTCGAATGCTCTTGGTACAGATGTGAATTTTAGCTCATTCACCCACGCATGCCACCCTCGTGCATTCTGTCACCAAATCTCTCATTTTCAGTGTTTTCACTCATGCATCTCATCATTCACATCTTATCTGCACTTAGTACAATAGCTTTCCCAGTTGAACCCGTAATCACACAGCTAGTCAAGTGTGCTCTTTTTTTTTAACCTTATCTGTGATCATTCTTCCATTCCCCAAATTGGCACAAATCAATCTGTTGAGGGGTAGTTCAATGATACTGACTTGTTTTGTTTACTCACAGATTACACACATCCTTCATTTTCTGCTGGTTTAACAGCCCAAACTTCTAAGTAGATATCTTTTTAGAATGTCAACATTTGCAAATTCCTAGCCAGCTAGTCATTGGAGAGGAAGGGGCCAGAGCAATGAATGGAGGGAGGAGGTCAGGAAAAGAGAGAATGCTATGGGGGAGGGGGGTCTCTGTTCCCCAGCTCATGTTCCACTCACCTATCTGAACTCTGGCATAGAGAATATGTAGGAAGACTAAATCACAGTATGTTGAAATCTTTTAGGAAACAAACAAACAAAAAAACCTGCATAACTTGAAAATTTGGTGTCTCTGATGCAAGTGTAGATGAACCCAATCAGCACAGACTTCAAAAATAACATGTGTAACTATAATGGTTATCATATGTACATCTTCCTCTAACAATCTCACTTCCTCTTTTGTTGTTACGAAAGAGCTTTATGCTAAGTAATAAGTGGAGGTTTTAAATAGTGGTACAATTTTCTCATAATCATAAAGCCTAATCATCTTACGAATTTTGGGTTGACTGAATTCCCAAACTCTAAGTAAACATCTTACTCATGCTGTTCTTAGAAGGTCTTCCTAGGTCACACTAAATTTCGTGGCTTATTTATAATAACTCAAACTGCACTGTACCCTAATAAGTGACCCAATGCAATTAAGTAGGTTAATAATACCTATGGGTCTTGGATGGCTCCTTATTAACCTCACCAGACTGTAAGCAACATGAGAACAGGAGATAAAACTAAGCCCTCATTTGAAATTCCATACTATTTAGCAAATCCAAGGAGCTGATAAGGGTTTGTCAAATACTCATTGAAATAATACATGCTCTGATAGTGTTATAATTATCATGTCACTTTATAGGCATCTTAACTCCCCCTTTGGGCACTGGTTTGAGTCTCAGCATTCCCTGTGCAACCTGGTCCTGTACATAAGATATGCTGTCATCCTGGAGTAGCCCCTAATCTAAATGCATCAGCTGCCAATAGCCACCAGGACTTCTCTCCCACTTGGGACACACATTAAAATCCAGAAAAGAAAGGGAATGAGGGATTATCAGATTTTACCCTTACTTGGAATGATTCAGAAAGATTCATCAAGCTGCATATTTAAGGATATGAATAGCAAGACATTCTTCTTGACCTCCAATAAATGAAAAGCCTTATTTCTCTAAATGCAAAATTTTTATTTGAGAAAATAGTTGTGATGATGGTTCTTGAACCAAACAAGATGTGAGTCACCCAGGCAGGGCTGTGAGCATGGTTAGGAGACTGCAGGAAGAAGGGCTTTTCAGAATGCTAGGCACCTGGAGGCAGAGATGTTCTTTAGCTATACCTGACAGCTCACTCGGCTTCCTGTGCACTCCCCTCACCCCCAGAGCATGTGGCCTTGCTAACATAGTTTTAGTTCTTTCAAAATGGAGTTGCAAGCCCCAAGTACAGAGGGCAGAGGCAGAAGAGCTATTGAGTTTTTCAGATCCTGAGATTCGTTTTCTTATACATTGTGGGTTATTATAACTGCAGCAAAACAGTTATATGTACAGTCATAGTTCATATTCTGAACTAATTAAAGAAGTGTGACCTGCACACACACACCCTTTTCCCATCAGCCTACAATCTATATGAAATGTTGCAGTTTCTATGGGGCTTTATGCATAAGGGAAGGTTATTACATAAACAGCCTACCTATTACCTTGCATTTAACCAAGTAAGATGTTGATAAAGCATATACTTTATCTTCCTATGTCTCAATATCAAAAAAAGGCCTTAAGTTAGAAAGTGTATATTTTCTGATGATATAACAATAAATTGAGATTTTAATGCATTTCATGTGGTTAAATATCTCAACAACACTGCTATGTAGCTGAGCAATTGCCCTGCAAATCTAATTAATAAGAAAACTCATAATCTGCCATTAATTTAGTATGAAATAATTAATCTTTTTACTTTCCTATATGATGCTCTTAGTTGAAGACTGAAATGTTATTTAAAAAGTGTTTTCGTATTTTGAGGTGTGAGTCTCTTGTAAACAATATACCATTGTAATGGTGATAGTAATATTTGTAAATAATTTAGCCTGTGAAGAATGGTTGACATTTAGATGTTGGTCATATATTTGTGCTTTATCTTTTAATTCTATTCTGTTCACATGTGTTTTAAATAAATAATTTAAATCTTACTCTTTTATTTATTTTTCTTCTTATTAAATAAATTGGTAAGAACCACTATATATTTTGACATCATAAGTAGTAACACATTTGCTAGATATCTCTAAGAATTTCAACTGAGAGGGACGCTGAAGTTTAAAATTTTTACAATATCCTTCTCTAGACTCTCTCTGGTTTTTGCAGGGCTGACATAAAAAACCACATAACCTACATTGTCCCATTCCACTGGCCACACCTCAGATGTCCTCCCTGGATGAAATCACACAGAACCTCTACTACTGAAATGTTCTCTTTTGTAAATTTTTTTGAAAGTGTTAAAAAAATTAATCCAATGATTTTAATGATTTCTGGGAACGGTTTTTTTCAATATTTCATTTGAAAACCGCAGTGTATGTAGCTTAAACTCTGGATGATCTGTACAAATTAAATTTAGTTCACCTTCCCCAGTAAAAGAGAAATTATGCTCTCTGAAGTAGAAAATTTTCTAAATTTACTGTTGTTAAAACTTTTGTTACAGTAACAACTTGGAATGTTTTCTTTTTGTCTTTCCTGCTGGATAAGTTTGACTTACTTCAGATACTTCCATAAATAAATGACTTCAATAAAATATAAGGCCTTTTCCTATATTTGTGGACTTGAAACCTTTTTTTTGGTAGAAGTGAAAAGAAAGCAGAATATACATCTTTAAGAAAAAAATATATATATATAAAATTATTATGCAGAAAATCTCAATATATTGTTTGTTTACTATAGAATATTTGCAAGAAAGGAAACCCATGCAGTTTATATGATATTGTAACAAAACCCTGCACAATGAAGGACTTACTGTATTTTTCCACAAGTTGAGGTTAACCACATAATGTACAAGTTGTGGAATAACTACAGCCACAAATATGCCTGCATATTTCACATTTCTGTTCCTTTTCATTCAGTTGGATTTCTTTCTTTTTCAGTGATAAGAAAATCTTCCAAATTCATTAAAGAGAACCTAAAAATATTTTATATAAGAAGAATTCCAGGAAACTTACAAGGCTTCTTGGAAGACAGCATTAGTAGGAAGCACCTTCGGTGCTTAATCAAATAACAAGCAAAGGCCAGGTGCCATGGGACAGTCCTATAATTCCAGCCAAATTGGAGACTGAGAGAGGAGAATCACAGGTTCATAAGTTCAAGGTCAGCCTGGGCAACTTAGTGAGACTCTGTTTCAAAATTTAAAAAAATTTAAAAAGCTAGGGATGTGGCTCAGTGGTAAAGATCCCTGTGTTTATTCCTCAGTACCAAATGATGATGATAATGATTAATAATAATAATAAAAACAACAAGCAAAGCCTGACAATTACTTTATAACAATGTGACTGACCAAAGACTACTTCCCTTCACAGTGGTCAAGGGAAGTAAATGGAGGTATCTTGCACCAAGTTGTAGTAATACTGTAGAGAGCAAGTGACTATGAAGTCTGAAATTTAATTAGATCAGGTGGTTGGAAAGATCACATTGTACAGATGCATTTGAACAGAGACCAGAGAAAATAGAAAGAACCAGTGCTGTAAAGAGAAGAAGCAGGCAAATTCCAGGCAGAGGGAATAACTTTTGCAAAGGCCCTGGGGCAGGAGTGAGTTAAGTGTGTTGAGATGAAGGTCAAAGAGTAGTGATAGAGGATGCTGAAGAAGAGAAAAGCCCGTAGCAAGAAATTCATATTTTATTCTATCTGCAATGAGGAACACTAGAAGTTGCATAACTGCTTTATATTTCTGCAAAATCAGTCTAGCTGAAGTTTCACAAATGGATGGGTGTGTTGACAGTAAGAATAGAAGCTGGGAGACCAGTTTGGTGATCTTTCACAGTGACCTTTACAGTGTTCAAGGGAAGCAAATGGAGGTGCCTTGCACCAAGTTGCAGTGATGAAGATAAAGGAACATTTAATAAATGTAGGTTCTATTTTTGGAATAAAATTTGAAGATGAATTGGGTATTAGAGGTGGAGGTATAGAATAAGGAAAAAGACAACCCGTAGTGATAAATATGCTTATGATAGAAAATACAATATAAATGCAGACTAAGGGAAAGTTGGTGAGAAGCATTTTGGGGGTCATTTGGTATTGGATTTAGATCATAAAGGATGTCTAGCAAAACCTCATACCTAAAGTGCTGATGCAATCATGGGCAAATGGTCACACTGCTTCTGCTTAAACGCCCCTGGAAATGAAAGCACCTTTGGAAATGGCCATTTCATTAATGAGAGCCAACCTCACTGAACTGATCATAAGCTCAATATGAAATAAATTTGAGACCTTTTATTTTTTAAAAACATCAGTGTGATACTGAAAATGTATATTTTGGAAGAAAGGCTAATTTCAAAGTCTGAGAAAGAGACTTTCCCTTACTTTGTTTTGTCTGGTTTTTATTGCCACATTTTAAAGGTAGCAAGTTTAAGGGAATTGGAAATGGGTCCCAAAAGAACTGAGAAGAGAGAAAACTCTTAAATTTATGAGAGTTTGCAAGGTGGGGCAAACAGAAGACTGATTGATTGTTTTTTCTGCATTTCTGTAAAGGATTAGGCATGAAAAAGCAACATCACTTAGAAAGCTTTCTATTTTGCCATAAAGAAGAACTTTGTGGATTTAAGAAGCAAAATACTTCGTGTTCTTTTGAGTCCTATAGCCCTATAAGACTAAGTTAGAGAACAGTGAGTTCTAGATAATTAGGAGTATCTATCAAGAGCCAGGGACCACAGGATTCTCTAATGTTAAAATAGGCTTATATGCCTACTGAGAGATTTAAGTTCTTCCAATTGTCAGATGTGATTGAGTATATGGCAAAGTACATCAGAAATGCTGTTCATTCCATTATGGTGTCAGCAAGAATTTGAATCTAGTTAACAGAAAGAGAGAAAGGAGATGTTATCACAGAGATGTGAAAATTTCACAATTTGGAGGTCATTTTCTCAGGGGAAAAGTGGCAATCCTGCCTACTAGTAGCTTATAACTTGTTTGAGTAAAGAAACAGAACAAAAAAAGACAATGATTCAACCATTTTACTCAGAATGACCTTAAAAAATAAGAAGCCAGAGTAACAATAGCACATACCTGTTATCCCAGCTACTCAGGAGCCTGAGGTAGGAGGATCACAAATTTGAGGTCAGTCTGGGCGATGAAGTGAGACCCTGTCTCAAAATAAAAGAAAAGAGCTGGGATGTAGATCAATGTTAAAGCACCCCAGGTTCAATCCTCACTACCATAGATAAACTGTAAAAAAAAAAAAAAAAAAAAAAAAAAAAAAAAAAACAGAACAAAGTTGAAGAAATTAGAAATTTTGCTACTGAATACCAAGACTTCCTATAAAGCTATCATAATTAAAGCATAAAATTTAAAAAAAGAATAAAATATACAAAATTAGAGATAGGAAGTTCTGTTTGTCAAAATATAAATAACAGAACAAGAGAAAACATTTGCAATACTTATGACTGAGAAAGATTCATGTACAATATATGAAATTGTCAGAGAACAAAGAAAAATGGACACAAATACTTGAAAAGATCACACAAGAGGATATATCCAGATAGCTAGCAAACATATTTTGAAAATGCTCTCAGTCTCACTAATAATCAGGGAAATGGAAATTGAAATCAAATTAACTTCCCACTATGTAAACATCGGAATGGCTGAAGTTTAAAAATCAATCAAACAAACAAAATCTGTTAATTTGTGGGATGATTGGACTGCTGATTCACAGCAGGTAGGAGTGTACACAAACTGTCTATGTTTAAGAAAGTTGAATATACCCATGCTCCAAGACCTAGCAACTCTGCTGCTAGGAATAGACCCCAGAGAAAAAGAAATACATACATATAAGTACCAAAAGACATGACCGAGGATATTCATAGCAGCAATATTTACAATATCCAAACACTGTCAACTCACCAATGTCCCTTAGTCATAGAGTGGATAAATCAATTGTGGTACAGTAAACAACAGAATACTAAAGAGTGTGAAAATAAATTAGTAACCAATAAATATCACTACAGAAGGGAAGCTCACAAATGTATCATTAAGCAAAGAAAACTGAATGCAAAAGAGTGTATACCATAGGATTCCACTTATATAATGTTTAATAACGGGAAATTTGTTGATGGTTTTAGAAATTAGGATGGGTGTTACTTCTGGGGAACATGGTGGCAAGTAATTAAAGAGATACTAGCAATTTGATGTTTCTTCAATGGGTAATGGCTCTACTGGGATTTAGTTTGTAATAATTCAGCAAGATTACACACAAAATTTGTATATTAAGTTATACTTTAAATATAGGTGTATAACGGTGTATATGTTGTATTTTAATTAATACATGCAAATATTTATGAACATATAAGTTAATTGTCAGTTAGAATTTTGTTTAAAATGTACAAAGAAAGGGGGTTAAATGATTTCAAACTTTTTAACCATAAACATAGCTTTTAGGAAATATAAAATTGCATATAATTAAGCAAAAAAAAAAAAACCCACAAAAACAAAGCAAAGCCAAAACAACAACAGAAACATATTCTAGAGACCTCAACAGGACTATAAACCAAATCTGCAAGGTGAAGTTGAATAGTGATACAGATAAAGTCATTCTCTTGTGTTTCAAGAAACAACACATAAGCTATCCTTAAGTATCCAACAGTACATTCAAAGTAATCCAAAGGTTGTGAACAGTTGAGTCAAAGTGGTTAAAATGTTTGCCAGATAATAACCCTAAATGACTCTACTAACCTGTTTTTAAAATAGCTATGAAAATAGAATAAAAAGACCAAAACTGCCTTTCAACTTATGTCAAAAGTGAGACAATTTTTAGAGATAATTTTCAAAAGTACTTAAAAATCAGAAGAGTAGAATTAGAATTGCAATGGTTAGCCTGAAGCTATTTGGTCAGATGAAATGGAATAACTCTAAATGGAATAAAGGTTGAAATTCAACAGTTTCTCCCTTCCTTCCTGCCACCCAGAACTCAAAAGAGTCTGCACCTTCAGAGAACAGGCAATGATTTCCCTATTTGTTCTCCTCAGTTCTACCAGTTGCTTGCTTTCTAGTTTGTAGAAAAAGCTTGGAGATGGCAACTTCCTTAAAAAGAAGAAGGAAAGAAGTTCAAGATGGAATCAACAGTGCCCATGCTGAGTGGAGGCAGAGTCCAGACATGAAGAGCTTTGTGTTGGCAAACACCATTAGAGAGTCTTGCAGGGTAGATGGGTACCAGGCTAAGGGGAAACATCCACCATATTCCAACTGAACTCCATGAAATGAAAACCTGCTGGACTTTGACAAACACAACAAAGGCAAGGATACAGTGATATGACAACATGTCTACAGGTAAGATGATGCTGTTTAAAGTGGGGTGCTCAAAGAAGTCACTCCAAGGTTGAAGCGATCTTTTCACTAAGATCCCAAGACACAGGAACTAGCCAAGCAGGGGAAGAACTAGTTGCAAGTGCTGTAATGCAGGAATCAACTCAGCATGCTTGAAGAACAGAAAGTTAATGTAAGTTTATTCTTTTCTTTTTTTATAAGTGTACTAATTGTGCTTACTGGTCTAATTTGCTACCATTTCAGTTTCCTTTTTGAATTCTGATTTGCCACCAAATATACTTTTATATTCAGGATTCACACATGAGGAATCAGGAATTGGGAATGTCTTCCTGTGACTCCATGGGTCGGTGTGTGCTTCCTATTCCTGCAAACATAGAATCTGGCATCTAGAGGTCTTAACTTGAAAGGGAGTAAAGCTTCCACCAAGGACCACAACAATGATTCCTTTGGACTGGACATTGAGACTGTCACACGGTCATCTTGGAATTCTTAACCAGTGAATCAACAGACAAAGGAAGATAGTGTATTGGCTGGAATGATTGATCAAGACCCTTAAGGGACAATTAGTTTGTACTCACAGTGGGGGTAGAGAGCAATATGTTTGGAATGCGGGAGATCCCTTGGGGCTGTTCTTAGTACTTTCAAGTCCTGAGATTAAAGTCAATGGAAATAAAGAAAACTCAATTCAGGCAGGATGGCTAATGCCCAGACACTCCCAAACTGTAAGTTTGCTTACATGTTACCTCAGAGGTAAGAAACTACCACCAGCTGAGGTACTCCCTGAGGGCAAGGGAAATATAAAATGGGGAGTGGGAGGGTTTAATTATGATGATAGCTATGACCATGTGACTAGGTCAAGAACTGAGTACTGTAATAGTTTTAAGTTATTCCTTATTATTTATAGCAATGTGTGCATTTATATATAAATCAGTATCTTTTGCTTTCTTCTCTTTACCAATCTCCCACTATCAAATATGTTTACAATTGTTTACTTTGTGTCTCAGTATTTAAATATTTAAGTTACAAAAGATTCAAGGAAGAGTATAAATTGGAAGAAGGAACATCAACCTGAGACAAAGAAAGTTCTCTGTATCCACTTTTTGGGGAAAGAGCTCCCTTGTTGGTGGTGGTTGAAGATCTGGTGAACATGAGTTTATTATCATTTTCATTTGGCAAATACGTGTGGTTGGTGTGTATGCATGGCAAGCTGGCAGAAGTGAACTGGGTGGTTATATAAGGAGTAAACTTACACAGGATGAACTGTTTCCCAGAATTCCCTTCCCTGTGGGTTTCCAGTTAGAGATAGCCACAGGAGATTCTTTTTCATGAAGGATTTGGCAAGCAGAATTAAAGAAGCAAGTTATTTGTATTTGTACATGAGGAGTTGAGGCAGAACCTTTTGTAGCTCATTTCTGCTGTTCTTCAGCTGGTTACTTATCAGCATGGGCAACACCTAGGCCTGAAGCTGCTCCAGTTTACCTCGAATCTTCCTGCACCTTTCACTCTATGCTGATCTGTGACTCAGAGTGCCATCTTCCCTTGCAGGATGAGCACTTCTTTAAGGGAAGGCAGTGAGGACTGACAGGACCCAGTATGCCCTTGTGGGTTCCAGGCACCTCATTGATAAATTCTCTTTTGTTCTCATGAGCTGCAGCCTATCTTTGCTCTTCCCCATTCTAGACCTTTCTTTCATGTTCACTTGCCCTGCAGTCTTCATGCTCCAGCATTAAACACAAAGATCACAACGTTAGATATTTCCAATAATTGCATTAGATCTAATCCTGTTAATTCCCATATAAGGTTCTGCTTCACAGATGGAACTCTAAATGATAAAATTAGTCAAACAAGAGAGGTTCAAGACTTTCACACTATAAGATGCCACTGTCTCATTAAGCTCCTGTCTGGGAGACAAAATTTACAAAATATGTATTAAACAAAGAAATTAAAAACGAAACATGGAAAAGACTCTTGCAATTAATACCAAGAAAAACAACCCAATTAAGAAATACTTGAATGTACAACTGAAAATGGACAATTTACACATTAAAAAATATCCAGTGTCATTAATCATGAGGTAAATGCAATTGCAAACAAGGATGAGATACTAGTACCCAACCAACTGAATGACTAAAATATAAAGACTCATTATGCTAAGCACTGGCAGAGATATGGAACAATGTATAGACCTTCATACATTGTGGTGGGACTCTAAAATGAATTTGGCAGGAATGTAAAAATATTTGGAAACAATTTGAAAGTGTCTTAAAAAGGTTAAAAAATACCCACCAAACAATCCAGCCATTCCACTCTCAGGCAATTACTTAAAGAAAGAAACATATATGTCCACACAAGGCCTGTACATAAATACAGCAACTTTAATTAAAATAGCACCAAACGGAAGATAACCCAAATGTCTATCAATCATTGAGTAGATAAACAGATGATGATATATCTGTGCAATGGAATATAACCCAGAAATAAAAAAGGAATGGACTATTTTTTTGTTTTAAGTAATGGACTATTGATGTAGGCTATAACACTGATGACTCTCAAACTCACTATCTTGAGTAAAAGAAGCTGAGCCAAAATATTGTGTTTATACAAAATCCTAGAGCATGCAAGTGAAACTATAATGATAGTAAATAGGCTCCTGGATAAGGGGTATAGGGAGTGGCAAATTGCAGAGGGGCCTGGGGAAACCTTTTTGAGTAATGAACATGTTTATTATCTTGATTGTTATGATTATTGCAAGGGTATATAACTATGTCAGAATTCATCAAGCCCAGGATGTTGGCACATGCCTATAGTCTCAGCCACTCAGGAGGTTGAGACCAAAGGATCATTTGAGCTCAGGAGTTTAAGACCTGCTTGGGCAACATACCAAGATCCTAACTCAAAAACAAAGCAAAACAGCAAAAACCCTCATCAGATTGTACGTTTTAAATATGTAATGTTACTTTGATTATGCCATCAACATAGTTGGTAAATATAACTATAAAGTTGCAAAAAAAATCAAAATAAACAATTAGACTTATGCTGTAGTTTGGACTTACGATGTCCTCCAAAGCCCTATGTGTTAAAAGCTTAGTCCCCAGTTTGGCACTATTGGGCAGTGGTTAAATCTTTTTAAGAGACAAGGCGTGGTGGAATGTGTTTGGATCTTTGGCAGTGTGCCCTGGAAGGATAATGGGACCCAGTCTCTTCCTCTCTCTTTCTCTTTTGCTCCCTGGCCATGAAGTGCATAGTTTTGTTCTGCTCTGTGCTTCTGCCATGATGTGCTGCCTTGTCACAGGCCCCAAAGCAATGAGGCCCGTTGGTCATGGACTGGAACCTCTAAAACTGTCAGCCAAAATGAAGCTTTTCTCACCACAAGTTGATTATCTCAGAGTTCTGTTATACCAATGGAAAGTTGAGTAATGCAATCTGCAATGGTTAAAAATGATCTAACAAAATTTCTGATGCTGTACAGTGAACACATATTATTTTTACCCATTATTTTTCTAGCATCTCTCACTTTCATTGGTTGCTGCTTTCCTCTCACTTCAGCCCTGGGGACACAGAGAATGTGACCCTGGACATGATGGTCATGTGACACTCTCCTCTGCCACAGAGCTGGGCAGGGAACCTAAGCTATGTTCTTCTTTAAGATTAAAAATGGAGCTGGTGGAGAAGACTCTTTGTGCAATTAAAGCCTTACTGTATGAGTACAGATGCTGGAAGATTTGTTCCATCACTACATGGATGATGTCTGTCTGCATTTAGAGTGAAACTGTCGTGTAGAAAGGGAAGAAGGCAGGGCCAAATGGGGACAGGCAGAAAGAGTGGGAACAAAAGTGGACGAAAGAGGAACGAAGAAGGAAAGAAGAGAGGAAGGAGAGATCTTTGGATGCATTTGCCCCTGAGGTGACTTCACCTCTGCCCTTTCACGGTATACACTCATTGTACCAATCCACTTCCCTGTTCGGCTTAAGATGATTGAGGTTTCTGTCTTTTCCCACAGAGAGAGTCTTAGCTGATACAGTATTTATTCAGTGCCATTCCTTCAAAATGAAGTGAGAGGTGAGGTTTCTTTTACCTTCTGCATTCTCCACACTTAGAAAGTAGTTCTTTCTGGTCCAGATTTGGTACATACAAGATGAGATCTCCTAGCATGCATTTCTTTAAGTACTTTTCTCTCTTCTCTTGCCTGGAAGATTTTTTTTTTCTTAAAGTTTATTTGCCTTGTAGGATGTGGGTTGTATTTTTCCAGGCAGTTTTAGTCCCTGGTGGGTTATACAAATGGAAGTTTAAAATGAGTTTTTTAGGGAGAGATGGTAGCAGTAAATCAAAGAGTTCTAATTCCTTCTCCTAGTCTTTCTGTATTGGTTTAAATGGGGCTGACTCCATGATTCTGCTTTTCACTTGAGTCCTGTTAATGGAGTAAATGGTGAGATTTTTGTCTTACTCTGTCCTATGACCTGCCAATCTTGGTTGAGTATATACGTATAAGATTTTATGAATATTTGTATATTGTCTGAGGATATTAATTGAAATTTGGGAGAAAGTGAACTAAGGGGTGCTCAGATCCTTCCTTGTTAAATGGGAAAACTGACAACTTAGTCTTTTAAGAAATGAGGTCGTCTCTATTTCCGTGAGACTGGCAAGTCTGGAGACACATATATACTTCCATTAGTATTTCTGTTATGGAAGCTCCAAGGTGTGAATATATGGACAGTCAGCCCAATATCCATAAAGGTATCCTAATAACTTAATCCACCATCTTTATGAAACTGGCCTTGCTTCCAAAAGGCCAAATGGTGGAGGGAAGTGAGTATAGAGGGTAGGGAAAGGAATTTAGGAGGCTGTGGGTAATAGAAGTCCTATGAAAACCATCCCCAAATAAACTCGAAGGGCTCTCTCCATTGAAATTCTGTTCCCTGTATAGTGCCCTCCAATGACAGATGTTGAATAAGGAGGCCAGTGATAATCTGGGGCTAGGAGGATGAGAGAAAGATCATGGAAGAGGTAACTTCCTCCAGGATTATTTATATTTGGGGGCCCAGTATAATTTTTCCCAGTACTTCCCAGCTTCACATCTAGATACTTCATATCTAGTTGAAAGTATTCTTATCTGAACTTAGAATTATTTGAAGAACATTGTCTACGATTTATACCATATTTCTGTAAATGACTTGTATTGTACGTCTCTAAGTGGAGTAATTGGAAGTAGAGGCAAAGGAACCTATAGATGAGGCTTCCTGTGTATTCTACCACCCATGGGGCCCTGAGAATCACATATTCTTTAAATTCATGACAAAGGAAATCATACAAAATTTATAGTCAGAATATTTGTTATAAATACTGGAATATTTCTTACATCACATTTTGTCAAAATATCTGCTTTCTATAATAAACATTTAGTTAATTACCATGTTGCTGGATGCTAGCTTTCTTTTTATAACATTATAAATCTCTTCTATTTATGCTCAGAGAATTCATACTTGAAAAATGAGTTTCTCAACAAAAAATATTTATGCCCTGTTAAATTCAGGTCATGAAATTGTATACAGCAAATCTTGCTCTTTGCTAATTCTCTATTTTCATATGCCTTTAACTAGATGGGGAAAATATGACATATAATTAATAATCTACAAAAACTTTTTTATATTAAACAGATGTGTATAAAATACATTAATCAGTAATTAAATTCAGGTCAGCAAGATGGAAACCTTCCTCACAGACTCTAAAATAATTATAGGTAAATTTACTAGGGAATTTTGAATGTAAATTTTAATTGGTTTAGTAATGTTTCTAGTCACTATTTATTTTGTGACTTAAAAATTATACTGTGCCTTGCTGATGTTTTCAAAGCTATTGTTAATATGATTTATTTATGAAAGAAAGTGAGAAAACTATATTACTAATCCTCGAGACTCGGTCATAAATCTTTACTATTTTGCAGTAAAACACATTTCCAATAATGCTGAATACACTTTCCACTCATTTAATTCTCTTGGGTTTTAGTCACTCCACATTCTTGAGATTATGATATGTGCTTCCAAATGAACCAGATGTTCTTTAGACTCTGAAGTGGAAGGTCTCATTAAAATGTGTGCACACATGTGTGTGCACACACATTTGTGCTGATATCTCCTGAGGAATTATTTTTTTTCAAATATTATGAATACTAAGGGTCTTCAATTATTTTTTTTTATTTAATCATAACAGTGCTCTATGATAAGAGTACTGGAGGAAACATTTGAGAGATGAGCTTACTGACGGCATCTGGGGACTATTCTAAGAATGTCATTTATATTGCACTTCCTCTAAGTCTTGTCTTTATATATTTTCAAACATTTGACAACATATATTATGGACCCCCTTGAATGTATTTGGTAAAACCTATGAAAAGTATACAAAGATATTCTCTGCATTCACACTTAACAATGTGTGAATCAAGCAATGTAGGAAGTTTAATGCATGGGAAAACATAAGAATTTATTTGAAAAAAAAAGAGCATATATTCATGTGGTGAAGAATTCAGGAGGTTTTATAAAATCATTTTTTTTCTATAAGTTATCTTATGCAGGAATACATAATCATAGAGTTCGTGTATTACTGTTTGTAAAAGCTTCTCATGGATATTTAGTACATACACAGATGCTGGACCATAGGTTGGGTTAAAATCAGTTTATATGTACTTTTTTCCTTTATAAAGTGCATATCATTTGGGTACTAGAGAGTGCAAGCCCAGGTCAGGCAGGTAAAGAGAGGATGGCCCAGGGAGCGCAGGATCAGGAAGGTCATGGAAAGCCCTTAGCTTTTGTTCTGAATGAGAAGAGAAGGCCTGGGAGGGTAACCAAAAAGAGCATGACCTGACCTTGATCATGGTCTGATGTGCATTTGAACAGGGTTCCTTGGAACTGGGTTTTTCCCTCCTGTCCTGTCTTTTAGTTTGGATTTCATAGCAAAAATACTAGGTGCCTTGAAAAGTGGACATTTGAGAAGTCCAAGATCAAGGGCATCAACCAATTTAGTTTATGGTAAAGGCTATCTTCCTGGTATAGACAGCTGTCTTCTTGCCATGTTCTCACTGAGTGTGTGTGTGTGTGTGTGTGTGTGTGTGTGTGTGTCTGAGAGAGAGAGAGAGAGAGAGAGAGAGAGAGAGAGAGAGAGAGAGA
>NW_026000093.1:10004626-10029608 GCF_001458135.2 Marmota marmota marmota | reverse complement strand
TGTGTGTGTGTGTGTGTGTGTGTGTGTGTGTGTGTGTGTGAGAGAGAGAGAGAGAGAGAGAGAGAGAGAGAGAGAGAGAGAGCCTGTGAGCAAGCCAGTCTCCTTTTTTTTTCTTATAGGAGGCTATAGCCATCATGGAGGTGAATTTTAAGGAGACAGAAACATACAGTCCTGATGCCTCCTCTTTTTAAAAAGTAAAGTTATTTCATTGTTATTTTCTTGATAACTATAACTTGGTTATTTTATGTGGAAAATATTTACCATCATCACTTTCTAGCATGTATAAATATATTAAATTATTTTGATATAACTTTACCTGTCTCTTTTACACCAGTGAATGAATGAATACTTTATCACTGGTGTAAAAACATTCAATATTATGAATTTATCCTAACATGAAGAATTTTGTCAGCCAATATTTTAGTATTTATATACAGTTCTGATATAGAAAATTTAAAGTTTTGCTGTTAAAATTTCCTAATATGGTTGTTCCAAATTATTTCTTTTTAATTAAGCAAACAAACTGGACACAGTAATCCCTGTAGTCTCAGTGACTTGAAAAGCTGAAGCAGGAGGATCACAAGTTCGAGGACACCCTGGGCAACTTAGTGAGACCCTATCTCAAAATAAAAAAATAAGAAGGGCAGGGAAGGTATCTCAGTGGTAAAGCACCTCTGGGTTTAATCTTCAGTTCAAAATAATAAAGCAACTAAAACATTTCATTTTGTTATAGTGCATTAAATTTCTGTGACATTCTGCATATGCTCAATGAAATAAAAATTACAGTTTCTCTCCATTCACAGTATACCTTTATGAGACAGTCAAGCACATGTGAATTTATGCTCAATCACTCATCATAATTTGGGTCCCAATAGAGTGAGTTACAGGCCCTTCCTGTTGATGATTAGAAAACAGGAAACATGAAATTAAAATAAGGGATGACAGAAAAGGAGCAGTGATTTGCAAAAATGGAAGGAAGGAAAGTAAGGAAAGATAAAAAGGGTATTATCTCCCCCTTGAAAGTCTCTCTATTCTCTTTTGTCTGTTGTTTTTGTGGGTTTTTGCTTCTTGACCTTAAAAAAAAAACACTTTATTTTAATATTTCAAAAATTTTAAATTGACATGCATGTAATAACTCTACATATTGATGGGGACAGTGTGATTTTTTTAATATACACATTTTTTAGTTGTCGATGGATCTTAATTTTATTTGTTTATTTATATGCAGTGTTGAGAATCCAATCCAGTGCCTTACACATGCTAGGCAAGTGCTCTACCATTGAGCCACAACCCCAGTGTGTGATGTTTTTTTACAAGTATATTATATATAATGATCAAACCAGGGTATCTGCATATCTATGGACCTCAAACATTTATTATGTCTTTCTGTCAAGAGCATGTAAAATACTCTCTTGTAGATATATTATACAATAAAGCATTGCTAACTATAGGCATGTTTATATTAGAAATTAGTCCTCCCATCCAACTCTATTTTTGTATGTGTAACCCAGATCCCTATTTCCAGTCTCCTCTCCCTTCACAATCTCTGGTAATACGTATTGTTCTCTCTGCTTCTGTCAGATCAATGATTTTAGCTTTTACATATAAGTGAGAACCTGTGGCATTTGTCTTTCACTTAACGTAATTTCCTCTGTTTCCATCCACGTTGCCTCAAATGATAGTATTCCATTCAGTTTATGGTAAATAATATTTAGTTGTACATATATACCATATTTTCTTTATCCATTCATTGAAGGTTGGATATCTAGGTTGAGTCCATATCTTAGCTATTATGAGTAATAGCTAAAACAATACAGGACTACAGATAGCTGTTTGGTATACTGATTCTGTTTCCTTCTGACATATACTCAGTGGTTATAATGCATATAGTAGATAATTTTTTAAAATTTCTTGAGGAGCCTCCATACCATTTTCCATAATTCCTGCACTAATGTACATTTCTACCAATAGTTTTAGAGAGCTTCCCTTTCTCTGCATTCTCACCACCATTAATTATTCTTTGTCTTTTTGTTGATAGTTATTCTAATGGGTGAGACGGTATTTTGTTGTGGTATTAGTTTCTATTTCCTTAATGAGTAATGTCGACCATTTTTTTCATATACTTGTAAGATATTTACATAGATTTACATATCTTCTTTTGAGAAATGTCTATTCGGATATTTTTTGTTGTAGTACTGGGGATAAAACATGCGCTCTACCACTGAGCTCCACCCTTAGTGCTTAACCATTTTTGAATATTACCATTATTGTTATGATTACCATTATCATTTTACCATTGAGTTGTTTGAGTTCCTTCTATAATTTGGATACTGATCCTATATTAAGTGAATAGTTTTGGATGTTTTCTCTCATTCTTCAGGTTGCCCTTCTGTTGATTGTTTTCTTTGCCGTGCAAAAGCTTTTTAGTTTGTGTCTAGGTTTGCTTTTGTTGCTGATTTTGAGGTCTTATTAAGACATACCAAGGTATCAAAATGTTTGCCATATGTTTTCTTCTAGCAGTTTCATTGTTTTGAGTTTTACATCTAAGTCTTTCATCCATTTCGAGTTGATTTATGCATATGGTAAGAGATAGGGTTACATAACTTTATTGAGATATTATTCATATAGCATATAATTCATTTGAAATGTATATGCAGCAGCTTTTTATTTATAGAGTTCTGTTACCCCATCCCATCCAAGTTCACCATCAGTTTCCCCCATTCCTGTGCTCAACCCAGCTTCTTTAAACCTATGTCCACTCCACCTTTCTCCTTTGAATAGTTCAGCCAGTGGTATTATCCACACTTTCCCAATCGTGATAGAAACACAGGTCAAAGAGATGTTGTTTCTGTTCTCTTCTCACCCAGCAAGAAAAACCCAGTCAGTGCTGCCTTGAAATGTCTCTCAAGTCTCTTCCTCTACCCACACCCATTTCCAAGCCTTAATTCCAGCTGCATGAGTTCTTCATGTGGTTGTTTTGGAGACTCCCACGTGATTTCTCCCTAGGACCCCTCCCCATTCTAGTCTTGTCTGGGCCTTTTTAAACCTAAATGTGGTGCTCTCTCTCCTTTTTTGAAAACTTTGGCATTTTCCCGGGATGACGAGGCAAATCCAGATTCTCTGGCTGTTTATCCAGGTCCTTTACCCCCAGGCCCTCATCTGCACTTCTTTCCTCATTCTTTACCCCTCCCTTCGTACACATCCTAAAAATTCCAGCCACTGTGTTCCAAACCACTAAACCTCCCTGTTTTTCTGCATGTGGGTACATACTTTTCTTTGTTCCAGGATTGCACTCTGTCTCTCTTCACTGCCTGGAGAATTATTCAAAGATCAAACATAATCTCAGTTTGGTAAAATTTCTCCTGAATGCAGGAGACAACGTTCTCAGATCCTCTAAACTACCATTGAAGTATCTGCTAACTTCTGTTTCTGCATAGACATTGCTGTGTCATAATTTGGTCCATGTCTGTTTCATTTGCTGGGGGATGTTCTTGAAGACTGTAGTCTGTGGTATCTCAGTGGCAGGCACCTCCCTCAGTTCATGGTGGGGCTCACTGTGTGACGGTGAGTCCATGAAAGCCAGTGTCAGCTAATGTCACATTGTCAGCAACCTCTTTGGGACTGGTGGGGGTTTAGGATTTTCAAGTTTATGCTGGTTTCTCTTCTTTGTGATTTCTTTGGTATTTAAAAATAGTCTACCCATTAAGGAGAAAGTGAGGCATAGCTAGGTGTGTGTGTGTGTGGTGGGGGGAGATTGGGAAAGTGCTTTTCTTTGGGTCATTGATCTCTGTAGAGACAAACTGCCCTGTCCTCACTGTCCTGGCTAGTGAGATCAGTGGCAATTGGGAGATGGGAAAAGGAGAAGTTGGAAGGTACAATTAAAGGTAAGTGAACTTTTAGTAAAATTTCTTGTAGATTTAGAAAAAGCAGAGATGAAGAGAGAATCGTCATATAGTGTGAATGTGACATTAGATTTTGAGCATGATTATATTAAAAAATCCACTCCTCAGTAAATGCTTATAATATACCAACCAGATGGTATTTTTCTACTTTCTAAGTTTTTTAACCTTTACATGTATGCTGGCTTTATGAGGAGTTATTTGAATCCAGATTTCTGACAGAAAATGGTAATTGATACAGGTCAGGGTGCCTGTTCACACATATAAACACATGACTGAGAGTCCTCCCCTCATACAGTCCCTCGTCCCCAGGTGGTAAGGTTTTATTATCATTGTTGTTGTTGCTATTTACCATGTGACTCTGTTTAATTTTTTCCCACCCTGCCCTTGGATGGGAATTGACAAGTGCTCCAATGTCAGCCAAACCATAACTCCTGACCACATGTCTGGCTTTAAAAAAAAAAAAAACAAAAAAACATGTTGATGCAACCAGACTTTGAATCTTTTGAAGCAAGGTACTCTGAAGGAAATTTCCAGTTGGCTCAACAGAGATGAATCAGGTAGGGCAGCCAGCATAGGTCCTATCCACACAGAATTATAAAAAAAGTGAGCATATTTGGAGGAAAGCATATTGCACGTAAAAGCACAGAAGCTAATGCACATGGTCTGAGAGAGGAATGAAGAGGAATAGTTTTGGTCTGACTGGTGTTCAATTGCAGCCATATTGTGTTCCTTCTTACAAGGACCCAACGCAGTCCTCCATTCTTGAGTGGATGGATTACTGTTCCTTGAAACCCAAAAGGCCATGCTGAAACATTGATATTCTGGTATGTTTTCTTTGTTTTTTACTGTGATAAAATAAACAAGGAATTATTTTCTCCAAATCCAGTCTCCTTTGTGGAATATCTTTTTTTAAAAAATATTTATTTGTTAGTTGCTGTTGGACAATACCTTTATTCTATTTATTTTTATATGGTGCTGAGGATCGAACCCAGGGCCTCACATGTGCTAAGCAAGCGCTCTACCGCTGAACCACAACCCTAGCCCTTGTGGAATATTTGTAGCATTTCTTAACTCAGTTAAACAACATCTGGAAACGTTCCATTAATATGTTGAGTTTTTATGCTACTCAGTGGACCAGTGTCAATTAATTCTAAGCATGCCTATGTGCGCTTAAATTAAAATGAATATCTTTTTATATCTTCTAGCAGCAATTGCATACCTGTGACTGCCTATTGCTATGATAGCTGCCACAGCTATTATCATTTATTGGCTTACAGAGGCAGAACCTAATGTTGCTGCCTGCTTGTAGGTGGCCCTCTGCTATGGTTTAGATATGATTTGACCTTGTCTCCTAAAGCTTCCTCGTGTGCTAGAAACTGGGTTTCCATTTGGGGATGTTGAAAAGGGGGGCCTTTAAGAGGTGGAGCCTAGTGGGAGCAGATTTTAAGGAGGAACTAAGGCTTTTCCTGTGGGAGCATGTTCCTGGCCCTGAGATGTTATGAGAGCAGTGGTTATGAGTGAGATGGGCAGCATCCATTCATCTATTATGCATCCTGACTCATGACCATGTGATCTCTTTTTTTTTTTGCACACACTTCTGCTATTGTGATGCCATTTGTCAAGAGGGTCTTACCAGAGCCAAGCACCATGCCCTTGAATCTCCAGACCTGTGAGTTTCATATACCTCTTTTCTCTAAACATTACCCAGCATCATATATTTTGTTATATCAGTGCAAAATGTACTGAGCCACTTTCCTTGGTAAAACTGAATGGAGCCTTGCCAGGTAGCTTAGAGACTGTTTCTGGCCACCTTGTATAGGAGGATGAGTAATGACTACTAAACAGCATCAGGTCCTAATCCCTGAAATCTGTAAATGATACCTCATAAGGAAAAAAAAATCTTCTTGGGGGCAATTAAGTTATGGATTATATTAGTCAGCTTTTTTTCCTCACTTTGAAATACCTGATAAGAACAACCTAGAGGAGAAAAAGTTTATTTTGGCTCCTTGTTCCCAAGGTTCAGTCCATAGCCAGCTGACTCCATTGCTCTGGGCCCAAGATGAGGCATAATATCATGGCAGAAGGGTGTGGTGGAGGAAATCTGCTCCATTCATGGCACCCAGAAGCACAAAGAGAGAGAGAGAGAGAAAGGAAGGGACCCCAGGGAAGATGCACCCTACAGGGCATGACCTCATGACCTCATTGACCCATCTCCTCCAGCCATGCCCCACCTGCCTACAATTACCACCCAGTCAGTCCATTCAAATTAGGATGGACTCATCTTACCTCTGACCATTCCTGGATTAATACAGGAACTTTTGGGAGACATCTCACATCCAAATCATAATACAGATCTTAACATGGGGAAATCATCCTAATTATCCTGGTGGAAACTTAATTCGATCATAGGTGTCTTCCTAAGAGAGAGAGACAGAGGGAGATAAAACACTGAAGAGGAGGAGGCTGTGTGACTACAGATACAGAGATTGGAGTGATGGGGCTGCAAGTCAAGGAATGCTAGCAGTCCCTAGAAGTTGGAGGAGTCAGGGACAGATTCTTTCCTGGAGTCTCTAGAGGAAACAAACCCCCTGATGACACTTTAACTTTTACCCTGGGAAACAAATTTCAGGTTTCTGTGTTCTATAACTATGGGAGAATATATTTCTGTTACTTTGAACCACCAGTTTGTGGTTTCGAGTGACAGAATGTTAGTCAGCTTTTGTGGCTATGACAAAATACCTGAGAAAAACAACTTAAAAGATGAAACCATTTCTTTTGGATCGTGATTTCAGAGGTTTAGACTCATGGTTGGCTGACTCCATTGTTTTTGGGTTTGTGTTGTGGCAGTGCATCATGGGAGATGGTGTGGTAGAGCAAAGCTTTTCATTTTATGGCAATCAGGAAGGGAGTGGGGAGAGAAAGGGGCTGGGGACAAGATACAGTAATAAAGGGTGCACCGTCAAGTTCCCACTCCCTTCAACCAGGCCCACTTCCTACAGCTTCCACACTTCCTTACTCCATTCTGCTATGAATCCATTAATGGATTAATCTGTCGATGAGGTCAGAGCCTTCATAATCCAATCACTTCTCAAAAGCCTCACTTCTGAAATTTACTGTTTTAGAAGGCTTCAATACATGGTGAGTCTTTGGGGGACACTCCACTTGATACAAACCTTAACAGATAAGACTGTATTTATTCAGAAATTTGAAATGGAAATTTCAGTCATGGGGAGAGATTGGAGAGGAGCTGCTGCTGAAGTCTCTTGACAAGCCTGGCATATCCTATGGGGTAGTCTGCACATCACAGATTTCATGAGCATGGATTGTTTCTCCCATCACAGTGACTGTGAGCCACCCCCTGTATTCTGTTTGAAGGATCCTAATGTGACTCATGCCCCTTCAGTTCATGATATTTTGGCTCATCTTAGATCCCTAGAGATCCTTTTGGACTAGGGCTCTATACTGCACACGCATAAGCCTGAGCTATCACCTGGGAGGCTGTGGTCTGAGAAACATTCCGAATCTGTACACAATGTGATGGCTGGCTGGCACTGCAGCTGCCAGAGCAGTGACATTTGGAAGTATCCTGCACAATGCATTCAAGTCTATTTTTAGAGTCTTTAGAAGGTAAGACATCATTGTCTTGCTTGAAGACAAATGGCTAATGGTGACATAAGACATCAGTGTCTTGCTTCGGATTGTTGACATTTCATCATGAAGTATAACATTTCTTATGGATTACTGGTATATGCGCTTTTCTATTTCTATTTTGGTAATTTTAAAATTTCTTTTTGTCATAAATAGGGTTTACATTTTACCAAATGACTTTTCTGATTGTCTTGAGAATATTATTTGATTATTAACTTAATCTATTAATGTGAGGAATTCTTTTAATAACCTTCTAATGGTAGAATAACCTTGAATTTCTGAACTATAACTTGTTGATATGGTCAATTATACATTTTTGTGCACTTCTTGGAATCATTTTGTTAAACATTTTTGAGTTAATATACATGAGTGAATTGGTTTATAATTTCCTTCCATCCTTCACTCCTTTTTTCCTCCCTTCCTTCCTCTCTGTCTTTAATTTTTTTGTGTGGTACTGGAAATTGAACCTAGGACCTCACACGTGCTAGGTAAACACTCTACCACTGATCTACAATCCCAGCCACCCCAACCCTCTCCATTTTTAAGATATAGTCTCACAAAGTTGCCCAGGCTGGCCTTGAACTTGCTATCCTCCTGCCTCAGTCTTCTGGGTAGCTGGGATTACAGGCATGCACCACACTCATGGCTACTTTTCATTTGCTATTCTTGTATAATTTTGGCATTAAGGTAATTTTAGTATAAAAACGAGCTTTAGAGTGCTTTCTATTTTTCTCTTTTTTGGAAGATTCACTAGAAAATTAAAATAATTCATAAATGAACTGAGTTTGACATTTTCTTTGTGGGAAGATTGTTAAGTACTGACTCAATTTCTTGAAATATTATAGAAGTGTTTAGTTTTATTATTTCCCCATTAGCCAGTCTTTCTTTTTTTGTGGTGTTGGGGTTTGAACCCAGGGCCTTGTGCCTGTGAGGCAAGCACTCTACCAACTGAGCTATATCCCCAGCCCCTAGCCAATCTAATTTAATGATCTTTTCCAGACTCTACTTAGTTTACTTAAGCTTAAATGTAATAGGTATAAAATTATCCATATTATGATTACTTTTTAAATCTCCAATGATTTTGTTTTATATTCCTTTTATGAGTTCCTGTGTATGTGAATGCACCATCTCTTTTTCTCTTGATCAGTGTCAGCAGAGAGTTTTGCTCACTTTATCAGCCTTTTCAGAAAACCAGTTTTGGGCTATGTTAAGCCCCACTATGATCTAATTGTCTCTTCTTTAATTTCTGCTTTTATTTTGAAGTATCATTACCTTCACTTTCTTTGGATCAATTATTTTTGTTCTTCTCTATCATCTTAACTTTAACAATGAGCTCATTGAGTTTCAGGCTTTTTTCTTTTCTAAGATAAG
This sequence comes from Marmota marmota marmota, assembly GCF_001458135.2. NCBI lineage: Eukaryota > Metazoa > Chordata > Mammalia > Rodentia > Sciuridae > Marmota > Marmota marmota. Next base: position 10,020,687 of record NW_026000093.1, on the reverse strand, counting down.
AATTTAAGGCTGTATATTTATTTCTCCTTAAGTGCTGGTTAAGCTATATTCTCCAAGTTTCATTATATAGTATTTTCTAATCCCCCATAAATTAATTTATTTAATAAATTTGCTATTTAAAAGTACAATTTAAATTTTCTATTTCTTAAGTATGTTTCTCAAATGTCCTCTTTGTTTTGTGTAGATAAGCACTGCTGCTTGTATGATAACATATCAACATTTTTAAGTGCTCCATGTGTGTTTAAGATATATATATATATAATATATATATATTCTCTAAATATTATATATATGTATATATATACACATATATTATCTAAAGGTTGAGAAAAGTTTTTAAGTATATCTATTAAATAAAATATTTTCCTAGCTGGTTAGCTATTTGAGAATGCTTGTTCTTTTACGTGATAAGAGGTCACCTCCTCTATCAATTCTTTTCAGTCTTTGGAGTTATGCTTCTGTGTGTTTTCCTAAAGAAACTGCAAAAGAGTCTCTAGGGTGCTTGCTAAATATTCACTTATGTAGAAACTATACCCAATAGTTCTGATTCAACAGGTCTAAGTTTCTAGAATGAGAAATCTTCATTTTAAGAGGATTTTTAAGGTTTGAAATCCAGTGTTATCCAAGTAATGTATTTGAAAGTATTTATATAACACTGGTAAATCTTGGAATTTTTTCTTGTTTAATCATAAAATGTTCTTTATTTATCAAATTAGTAAAATTTTCTTCTTCAAAGAGTGTGTTTTCAAGATAAAGAAAAGATTTTATAAAGACAACAATAATTATCCAATGCAATTTCCTTAGTATGCAATAGTCAGAATCTTAATTCCTTCAGTTTGATTCAAGAGCCATTTTTTTTTTAACAAAATAGGTCTCTTTCTTTCTTGCCAGAAATCTCTTATTTTAAAATAATGCCAGAGACATTGAATTATAATTTACAATAGTTTATTTGGATTCATATTGATTTTAGTTTGAATCATGGCATTTGGTATTGAATTATTCTCTATTTTATATACATTGGCCTTGTTGTTTAAATAAAATGAATATTCTTTGAGATTAAGAGTTATTTTTATACATCTGTATGTCTACTTCAAAATCTAATATGATGTGAGTAAATACCATAGATGGTGAATAATGCTTTAAAATTGATAGTTAAAAGTGATTGATGTATGTGTGTGTGTATGTATTTCATTCTTTTCTCAATTTCATGAATGTCTGAGTCTTGAAAAACAAAATCCACTTCAAAAATAATAAGTAATATTTTAAAATCCGTAAGTGTTTTTTATAATGTCTATTTTTGTAGTATTAATTTTTCTATCACAGAATCTAAAGAAAAATAGTGAATGCATTTATATAGTATAATAATAACATCAGCTTATAAGTATAAGCACTTTTAAATTTACCCAATATTTCTGTCTTTTTAAAAATTCACTTAGTTCTAATAACAATCCTGTGATGATTAACCCTTACTTATATTTGTGTAATAGTTCAGAGAGGCTTAAGAGGCTTAGAGCAAGCAGGTATCATTAAGATGTCTTCATGCTCAAGTTTTTTGTCTACTTGGTGTAGAGAAGCACATCAAAGTCTGACCATAAAATACACTTTATAGAACAAGTATTAATAAGTATACAACAGTCAAATAAGAGACAAAATTAAATTTATTATATTTGCTGGCCAAGAAAGAACTGCATTTGGAAACACTGTATTAGTCTGTTTTCATTACCATAATGAAATACCTGAAGTGCTCTACTTTATAAAGAAAAGAGGCTTATTTTTGACTTATAGTTCTGGAGGTTAGTATCCACAGGCCTCATCTGATAGTGGTCTTCTTAACAAAAGAGTCCTGAAGTGGTGCAAGGCAGCACAGAACCAAAAAAAGGAAGTGGGTATGTCTGTCTTTTGGTCTTTTCCCCTCCACTTATAGAATTCAATCATGGGGACTCCACCCTAATGACTTCATCTAATTCTAATCAATTTCTGAAGTCCCCACTTCTAAGCATCATATTCACATTAAATTTTATCCTCTTAAAATACCATTATCGTATAACTTAGGAGATTCAATTATTGCATGACTTTAGGGGATAAGCTATATTCAAACGACAGCGCGGTTTCTCCATGCATGTGTGAGCAATTCTTACATATATCATGTTGGTTAAATGGACAGGGTTTTGATTAGTTCTAACAAGAAGAAAAATGAAGGGCTCCATCAGAGAAGGAGAGGAATTCCATTACTCCCAGATTGCAGTGTGCTGTTATCAGGCTTGGCCTTCTGATAAACCCCAGTGTACAGCTCATTTATTCTGTTCTTGTAGCTACTGATATGGTCTTAAATACAGTTCTCAAGGTCTACGATTTTAAAGAACAAGGCCTTTCAAAACCCTGTCCTTGATGCTGATATGATTGAACAGAACAAGGTTTATTAGTGTGCTAACCTTGAAGCTTATTAACCAGAGCAGTTGTACAGCTTTGCCCAGCACACACACATATGACCACACGGTCTTTACATTAACTGAAATAACTTTATCAGAATACTAGGCAATCATTCCATTGAATATACTGTTAGAGAATGGACATCAAGCAGTAATGGCCTATAATCTTTGCTTATCACTTTGTTAATGAGAGTAATAGTCTATGTACCAGTACATCTTGCATCTACTATTATCCTTAGATTTAACCTAGCAATAGTGTACAATTCATTGCAGTAGAATTATAAGCTATTTAGAGAAGATTTTACAACTATGTCTGAATTCTGAACATGGTGCAGCCCAGACCCAGTTAGCCTACTTGGAGCTCATTCACCATTTTTCTGCTTTCTAGAGACAACTCTCAAATTCAGAATGTGTAAAGGACCCTTCCCAAGCTGAACTTTAGCTATAGGTCAGGGAACCAAGAAAAGTTCCAGCATTATAATGAGCTATACAAAGAATCCTGGGGTTTTTAAGTTGCAAGAAAAGAGGTTTATTTTGGCTCATGGTTCTGGTCCAGGGGCAAGGGGCCACATCTGGTGATGACCTTCTTGTTAGCAGAGTCCTGAGGTGGAGCTGGACATCTCATCTCAAGAGACAGGGGAAGTGTGTGTGTTCTGGTCTCTACCCTTCTTTTTATTAATCCACCAGAATTCAATCAGGGGAACTCCATGATGACCTAATCTAATCAGAATCACTTCCCCGAAACCTTGCCTCTAAACACCATAGTTGAATCAGTTTTTTACCCATTAAAGACTTCACAGTGGGGGGTTATATTTCAATACATGAAGCCTTGGGGGACACTCAAACCATATCCATACCATTGCACCTGGGGAGGGCTCAGTGTGTAAGTTTAAGTTGCCATCTGTGGAGCATGCTAATGGTTTCCCTGTTATATGAGACTTGGAATGCACGCATATCTTTCAAGCCCCATTTTCATTGAACTATATAAATACCTCCTTAGATTAAAAAATGTCATTTGGCTCTCTTGGCAGTCTTGGCATTCACTTTAAAAATTGCATAATCTTTAAAAGCATCCAAATGAAGATTTGTGAGAAGTGTGGAGAGGAATTTAAAACTTTAACCTTACCAGGACATGCTCAGTTTGTAATAGAAAGTCTCACGTCCAACTTTGCTTTGTCATTTGCTACTTTTGAGTGGATTTGGAAATGCCATGTGGATATGGAAATGGAGATTTAGTCCTAAGAATTTATTATAAGTCAGGCAAGCTTCTTTCTTCCTTTTGCAGAAATATTGATTGGAAAATCAGTGCAATGGCAATCATGTAAATGAAGTTATGCATTGCAATATGATACTTCAATTTTATCCAAGAGTTTTCTTCTAAATTTAATGATGCTGCACAGACCACTAAAAATATTTTCATAAGTGGATTCTTCTCAGCTAAGAACTAGTACATCAACATTTTTGCTAAGAAATCCTTTGAAACTCTTATTTCTGTTATTTGAGTGTAACTCAAGACCTCTCAACTGATTTTTCTCTTCTACCACTCTTGAAACGAAAACAGAAGAGGAGCATTTTTTTAACACACTGATAGTTCTAGTGAATGACAATGGCTGGACTAGCTAAGCAAACTGACATAGAACTTCACAAGCAGGAAAATTAATTTATTAGCTCTTCTATCTAATTAAGAAATCCAAAGTATTTTTTTTTACATGGCACAAATTGAGGTAAGAGAACTGATCACTTCTATAATTGAAAATTCATGGATTAGATTCAAATGAGATTTTGAAGACTTCAGTTTAGGCTATGAGAATTCTGTTTGGAAAACTTTCCAAGTTCAGGGATGGGGATGTGGCTCAAGCGGTAGCGCACTTGCCTGGCATGCGTGCGGCCCGGGTTCGATCCTCAGCACCACATACAAAGATGTTGTGTCCGCCAAAAACTAAAAAATAAATATTAAAAAATTCTCTCTCTCTCTCTCTCTCTCTCTCTCTCTCTTTCTCTTTAAAAAAAAAAAAACAACTTTCCAAGTTCAACTGTGTCTGACTTCCATGGAGGGGGTGAAGAAGTCATTACTGGAGACATTACTGACATGTAAGGTTGGTGGCAGTCCCTGAGGCTCTCCTGAGTCCAAAATTGGGAGTCCAAGTGGGCTTGGGAATTTAGCCAGGGATGTAAGGCTGAATGCATGAGCGCGCGCGCGTGTGTGTGTGTGTGTGTGTGTGTGTGTGTGTCTGTTGGTGAGAAGGTGATTCTGAAGACAGAGAAGCTTCCACAGAAGCTATCAGATTTTCCTGGTGAAATAGGTGAGTTTGTCTTTCCACGCTGAGGTGAGAGCAACTTCCTTGAATCTCTATCAAGATAAGCTTAAGCAACCCAGTATTTCCTGGAGGATTAATGGGGACAATTCTCTTCCTGTTCATGAGGTGGGTGAGAATGGAAGAGAGAGGACTCCATCTGGTCAAGCAGTATATCCAGTGTCTTTCTCTCCTGGCCATGACTGGAGCAACGTGATAAGCCCCTGCAGAGTAATTACTTATTTGTTATTTGATTCTGGGATCAAACCCAAGACCTCATGCATGCTATGCATGTGCTGTAACACTGAGCTACACCCCCACCAGGGTATTTACAAGAAAGAATCTTCTAAACACTGAGGAAAAAGTATGATGACTTAGTAAATTAGAAACTAAGTACTTTAGAGTAGTTAAAGGGGGAACCAAATGTTCAAAGAAGGGAAAAGAGGAAAGAGAAATGGAGAAGAAAACCATGAAGAAACACATATTATAAACTAAGGTTTGACTCTAAATGAAAATTTCACTTCGATGACAGAAGGAAGAGAAAAGAGAGGATCAGAGAGTCTAGGAGAGCAATTTGAATTTAGTTGCACACTAATGTATCTTCTTCATTCTCCCTCAATAATTTTCTTAAATTTAAATGGAACTAAACATTGCTTTGGTTATATTTTTTTCCCCCCAGAGTTCAGTACTTTTAAAATGTCACATTCAAAAGTGATTGTTCAAGTCTTAGTTTCATCAACTGAAGGTGTTAGAAAGTGTGTTTTGTTTTCTTTTGTTGTTAGGTTTCCACAGACAACTCTCTTCTGTTTTTGTGTTGGGATTAAATACAGTGAGGTATAAACATTACTAATCCATCGGATCCGATGCATATGTCTTCAGGATTCTGACCAACAAAGTGTTCCAGGAAGACTCACAGAAACTAGATTTATTATTCAAGATGAAATCTCTTACCTTCCATGTATTATGCAATCAAAAGTAGTTAAAATTTTAATTATTTTAGGAACTTCCATATCATTTTCCATAGTGACTATACACTTGTGCCTTATTCTTTATCTGACCTATTCCATTATCTTATTTCTCAATTATTCAGAACTTTGGTAGAGACTAGAGTGGTGCTGATTATTGTGTTGTCCCAACGGGTAGGAGAGTATGAACTAGACAGAACATACAACATTCAAGATTATTGTTCTGTTCCACCAATAAGTATGATTTAATTGTCCTGAATCTTAGGCCTGGACAGGTGTTTTTAAGTAATATCTATACAGAGTACTATTATTAATACTTAGGTAATTGATAACACCTTTTTTTCTGGGCAGAGGTGACATATTTATATCATAGATGTGAGATTTCTTAACCATATCCCACTTTACCCTTCTCAATAATAAGTGCCAATCAATCCCAGAATAGCTACTTATTATACACTCAGAATGAAGACTCATACATTTGATGAAAATGAAAATTACACATTTAAGTTGTCAACATATCAAACTTATTTATCTCATTAGTTTAATGAACAGATTTAAGTATTGTTCAGTAATTTCAGAAATACATGAATTAGATTTAAAAAGCAGCACAATTTTATTATTATTATTATTATTATTATTATTATTATTATTATTATTGGAGAAGTCTGCTGAAGAACACCTTACTATATTTTCTACCCCTAAAATAAATAGGTTCAGGTTGAAATAAGAAAGCTGGAAAATTATACATAAATTTTAAATTTTATTTTATTTGCACATTGTGACATAGTAATTTATTTTGGGAGTTATCAGAGTAAACCTGACTTACTACAATACTGTGAAAACGTTAACAAGCAACAAAACGTTTCTTAAAACTTGGAGACTTCAAAATTTGTATGATTATATTCTGTTCTCCTTTTAAAAATAGACAAATTTCTTATTTTCATGTAACTGAAGATCTTGAATCAAAAACATTTTTTTCTCAATTTCTAAAGCCCTGTATTGTGGGCCAAATGACAGTTTTCCTATGAATGAATGTATTCTTCAGTCTTGCACCTAATTAAGAGCTGACAAAGGGCAATCTCATTGCTCACACCTCATTAACCTGTTTGTATTTTCCTGTACACAGACAAAGCAACATTGAGCTGAAAGGCAAGAGACCCCATAACAAATTCTCAAAGAGCACCAGTCAGCAACTGTTTCAGTTGAATGTGCCTGTATATTCCAAATCTGACTCAGAAATGTGTTAAGAAGCCTTCCTTTAACAGTAGCAAAAAAATACAAAAGTAAAGAGGGGATGCTTGTGCTTGCCAAAATTTTGGCTTTGAATTTGCCATGATACATCAATCCTGTCTCTCCCCACTTACTCTTCTGTGCAGCCCTGAAACTCATGGAGAAAACCTACTGCAGAACCAAAGGGTACATTGTCCCACCAAAGATCCATTCCATCAATTGCAGATCCTCTTTTCAAATATTGATCATGATGATAGTGTCCTAACTAGACTTGGAGCATTTTGAGCACCACAGATTGTCCTATTAGAATTAAATTCAGATTTATTATCTTCCAAAATAACTAAAGCAATTGCAAATTATTCAGCACCTGTTTTGTATGTAGAGACTACTGTAGTTTCTTGTCTTCTACACAGAGACATGTACTTAAGAGTTAAGAAGGCCATGCATGATATCAGAGGAGACATCAAATTAGTTTATCTACATCCCACCCATTAAACACGTCTCTGGCAAACTTCTGACATCTGCACTAGAGTTTCAGCCACCCTGAACTAGTCACAGTTTTTAGTTGTGTTTACAACAGCAGCTGAGGGGCCTCAGGACTGTGTACTTTCCTGATCATCCTAAGAGCAGAATCGTGGCTGGACCGTGGTGCAAGATCCCAGTCACATTCTCTAAATGTGTCACGTCTCCAGTAATTTTTTTGCAGTGTGGTTCCTTGAAAAGACTACGATGAAAAAATAACATTAGAAGGGGCTCTGGGAAACTAGATGGTAAGACATGCAGGGAACATTTCCAGCTGCGTTATTGCACATTGTGACATAATTGTTCCTTGTCCTTCTTCCCAGCGAGCTAGAAGCGTACTTCCCCTGCCAGGGAATACACACAGTATCCCTCACACAATCCCTCAGGCCTGTCACTCAAGCCTGGAAGGAGCCTCATGAGTTTTGCAGGATGTGCTAGATACTTTCTTTCTCAAGGCCAGCCATGCAAATAAACCTGCTCTGCTTGCTGAGGGAAGGAGGAGGTGAAATGGATCAAGTAACACTTTTGTATCATCTTACATTCTAGGTCAATTAAGGAATTCCTCCCAGGGTCAAAAAGCCAAAAAAATTTAAAAAATAAAAATAAATAAAAAATTTTAAAAAATTAAAGAAATTCCAGAGGTAAAGGAGTAGGAGAAAACTGCCCAAAGGGGCTTTCCCCACCCTGTTTAGGGTTCCTTCCAGGAATCTTGTAACAAGATCATCTGAAGAAGGATGGTTTCTCTCACCAGGCCCTGGCAGAAGGGACTCTCATCTGTCATCATGGTGGATGACTGCCTACAGGGATGCTACCAGCCTGGGGTCTCACAGGGTAGGAGAGCCATACAGGGCAGGCACCTGGACTCCGACTCTCTTTAACCAACTGTTAGTCAGATGCCCTTAAGCCTCTGTTTATTCTCTGTAACTTGCTCTGTTAAAACACATAAATTTTAATTTAATTTTTTTAGCTAATATAAATTCTATGTATCTATGGAGCATTATTGGATTATTTCATGCATGTAGACACTGTATAATATTCCTAGCAGGGGAAACATATCGGTCTCCTCAAACATTTATCATTTCTTTAGGGAGAAAATATTAAAAATCCTTTCTCATATATATATGTATATAATCCTTTTTTATATATATCCTTTTATATATATATATATTCACATACATATATATACATACATATATTATATTATATACATATTATTATTTTATGTGTATTAATTTATATGTGTGCATATTTTTATTACATTATGGTTATCAATAGTTATCCTATTGTGTACTATAAGCTCTTTTTGGCTAGGCTCTATTATTGAACTTTGTCCTCAAGACCAAGAATTCTGCTACTTTAGTTAGTGATAATTCCCCATCTTGATATCTGATTCCTCATCTCCCACCACCCCCAGCTGGTATGTGATTGCCCTGGCCTGCCTGCCTTCAGAAAGAATCCTGTCAAGTCTGTTTAGCCGGAATCTCTTCCCTCCCAATTGTTAACATTTTTTGTCTTAGTAATTTTCCATCCACTGATCTTTGTCCTAATCCTTGGCTATAAATCTCACATCTCATTGCATTCAGGATTAGGCTCGATTCTATACTGAGATCTCTTTTTTCTCCTACTGCAGTAGCTCCTGAGCAAAACCTGTTGTTACCCCTTTACTGTCCCATTTCTTTGACATATCCTGATAGTTATTAAAACTGGGTGACTTTGGAGTTCAATAAGTGAGGCCCAGAACAAGAATTTGGTAGACAATGTTCTAAATGGTTCTCAAGAAGCAGGTTAGTTTAGGTATGGATGATAACCAAAGCGAGTCTAACAGTTGCTTCAACTTACCAAACATTACTGAGGAAGCTGGGTTTTGAAGGTGGTAAGGAGTTGAATGAGCCTGTTCATGTCCCCCTAAGAGAAAATTGTTAAAGGGGATAACATCAATGCATACATGGCTTTTCATATTTAATGAACAGATGCCACTTTTATTTTAATCTTTTTCACTAACATGTATATAATCATTTTGGAAAAGCTAGATTATACAATAAGCCAAATAAAAGAAGTTAAAAAAATCCATAATCTTACCATATAGTGTAACAACTCTCATATATGCATTTCTTGATTTTTTTCTGTTTCTGCACATATATTTTTAAGAAGTCAACCTTATTAAGGTATCATTTATATAAAATAAAATGCATTCATTTCAAATTGCATTTTGATGAGTTCTGACAAATGTACGCAACCATATAACCTCTACCATTATTATGATATAGAATATTTTCATCACCTTCAAAAGTTCCCTTTTCTCAATATTCAGTCGACCTTCTCCTATACCCGAAATCTCAGGTTTGAACTGATCTGTCTTCAGTTATTATATTTTGTTTTTTCTTTTTCTAGAATTTCATACAGGATGCACCTTTAGCCTCACCTGCATTGCTGCATATATCAACTTCATTTGTTTTCATTGTTAGTGTATTCCATTTATGAATATCCCATAATTTGTTTACCCATTCAGATGTTATAGAAAAAGCATTTTGGTTATTAAAAATCATCTGCATTTGATGCAAGGTGTGGTGGTGTACACCTGTAATCCCAGTAGTTTGTGAGATTGAAGTGGGAGGATTGTGAGTTCAAAGCCAGGCTCAGCAATTTAGTGAAGCACTAACTAAACAACTCAATGAGAATAAAATGTAAAAAGAGCTGGAGATGTGGTTTAGTGATTAAGTGCCCCTAGGTTCAATGCTGGATACTAAAATACAACAACAACAAACAATAAAAACAACAGCAACAAAAACATAAACAGTTATAAACTACATTTTAGCAAAATTCTTTGTAAGAATATATATTTTGTCATTTTGGGGGTGGGGCAAATACCTTGGAATTGAATTGCTGGGTCATATGGTGACTGCAGGTGAAATCTTAAAGAAGAATTTCCCCAACTTTTTTTCAAGGTAATTGTATTATTTTATATTCTTTTTTTTGCTTTTTAATTGATTTTTTAAAAAAATAAATGACAGCAGAATGCATTAAAATTCTTATTACATGTATACAGCACCATTTTTCATATCTCTGGTTGTATATAAAGTGTGTTGACACCAATTCGTGTCTTCATACATGTACATTTGATAATGATGTCTATCACATTCCATCATCTTGCTAATCCCCTATCCCCTCCCTTACCCTCCCACCCCTCTGCCCTATCTAGAATTCATCTATTCCTCCCATACTCCCCCTGCCTACCCTACTATGAGTCAGCCTCCTTATATCAGAGAAAACATTTGGCATTTGTTTTTTTGGGATTGGCTAATTTAGCATTATCTTCTTCAACTCTATCCATTTACTGGCAAATGCCATGATTTTATTCTCTTTTATTGCTGAGTAAAATTCCATTGTGTATATATGCCACATTTTTTTATCCATTCATTCACTGAAGGGCATTTAGGTTGGCTCCACAGTTTAGCTATTGTGAATTGTGCTGCTATAAACATTGATGTGGCTGTGTCCTTGTAGTATGCTGTTTTAAAGTCTTTTGGGTATAGACTGAGGAGGGGGATAGCTGGGTCAAATGATGGTTCCATTCCCAAATTTCCAAGGAGTCTCTATACTGTTTTCCATATTGGCTATGCGAATTTGCAGTCCCACCAGCAATGTATAAGTGTACCTGTTGTAGAAAAAGCATTTGACAAAATACAGCACCTTTACACTAGAAAAACTAGGGATAACAGGAACATATCTCAACATTGTAAAGGCTATCTGCACTAAGCCTCAGGCCAACATCATTCTAAATGGAGAAAAATTAAAGGCATTCCCTCTAAATGTAGAACAAGATAGGGATGCCCTCTTTCACCACTTCTATTCAACATAGTTCTTGAAACACTGGTCAGAGCAATTAGACAGAGGAAAGAAATTAAAGGGATATGTATAGGAAAAGAAGAACTTAAATTAGCACTATTTGCTGATGATATGATTCTATACTTAGAAGACCCAAAAAAGCTCCACCAGAAAACTTCTAGAACTAGTAAATGAATTTAGCAAAGTAGCAGGATATAAAATCAACACCCATAAATCAAAGGCATTTCTGTATATCAGTGAAAAGTCCTCCGAGAAGGAAATGAAGAAAACTACCCCATTTACAATAACCTCAAAAAAAAAAAAAAAGATACTTGTGAATCAACTTAACGAAAGAGGTGAAAGACCTATACAATTAAAACTACAGAACCCTAAAGAGAGAAGACCTTAGAAGATGGAAAGGTCTACCTTGCTCTTGGATAGGCAGAATTAATATTATCCAAATGACCATACTATCAAAAGCACTATACAGATTTAATGCAATTCCAATCAAAATTCCAATGGCATTCCTTATAGAAATAGAAAAAGCATGAAATTCATCTGGAAAAATAAGAGACACAGAATAGCTAAAGCAATCCTTAGCAGGAAGAGTGAAGCAGGTGGCATAACTATACCAGACCTTAAACTATACTACAGATCAATAGTAACAAAAACAGCATGGTATTGGCACCAAAGCAGACTGGCAGACCAATGATACAGAATAGAGGACACAGAGACTAACCCACCAAATTACAATGATCTTATATTAGACATAGGTGCCAAAAACATGCACTGGAGAAAAGATAGCATCTTCAACAAATGGTACTGGGAAAACTGGAAATCCATATGCAACAAAATGAAATTAAACCCTTATTCCATGCACAAAACGCAACTCAGAGCGGATCAAGGACCTAGAAATTAAACTAGAGACTCTGTGTCTAATAGAAGAAAAAGTAGACCCTAATCTTCATTATGTTGGTTAGGCCCCAACTTCCTTAATAAGACTCCTATAGTGCAAGAATTAAAACCAAGAATCAATAAATGGGATAGAATCAAACTAAAAAGTTTCTTCTTAGCAAAAGAAACAATCTGTGAGGTTAATATTTTATATTTTTTTAAGAGAGAGAGAGAGAAGAGAGAGAGAGAGAAATTTTTTAATATTTATTTTTCAGTTTTTGGTGGACACAACATCTTTATTTTATTTGTATGTGGAGCTGAGGATTGAACCCAGTGCCCCGTGCATGCCAGGCCAGCGCGTTACAGCTTGAGCCACATCCCCAGCCCAATATTTTATATTCTTTTTTTTTTAAATTTTTATTTATTTTTTTAATATTTATTTATTTATTTTTTTTAGTATTTGGCGGTCACAACATCTTTGTATGTATGTAGTACTGAGGCTCGAACCTGGGCCGCACGCATGCCAGGCGAGCGCGCTACCACTTGAGCCACATCCCCAGCCCCCAATATTTTATATTCTTAATAGTAAGGTATAACACTCCTGGTAGCTCCATATTTTTATTAACAACTAGTATTGTCAATCTTTTACATTTAAGCCTTCTAATAGGTGTGTGATACTATCTCATTATATATTAAATTCACATTAAAATACATCCCTGATGACTAGGTATGTTGAACAAATTTTTTATGTGTTTATTGGCACATCAGTATAACTTTTGTGTGTGTTTGTGTGTGTCTATGGGTGTGTGAAGGGATTATTCAAATCTTTTGCCCACTTTTTCTTGTTACTGAAATATAAGATTTACTTATATATTTTGGATATAGGTTACTAGCGAGATTCATGAATTGTTGCAATATTCTTCTGGTCTGCAGTTTGCCTTTTCATTTTCTTATCAGTATATTTTTTAAAAATCAGAAATTATTATTTTGATTAATGTGATTTGTCATATTTAAAAAATATATGTTTAATTTTTTTGTGCTCTATTTTAAAATATTTTCCTACCCTAATTTCATAAATATATTTTCTTGTGTTTTTCTTCTGGAAGTATAATTGATCATCTTTAGTTTTAGTCTACAATCCATTTCAAGTTAGTTTTTATATTTGGGTGAAGGTTCATTTTTATATTATTTTATTTTTGTATATGCACCTATAATTAATTATTCCAGCTTCACTTATTGAAAAACTAGGAAGCATAGTCTTACTTCTGGAATCTATTTTTTTCCTTCAATGTATGTTTGTTTTTATTCTAATATCACACTGTCTTCATTACTACGGTACAATGACTCTTGAAATCCCGGAGTATAGGGATGGGGTTGTGGCTCAGCGGTAGAGTGCTCACCTCGCTTGTGTGAGACCCTGGGTTGGATCCTCAGAGCCACATAAAAATAAATAAACAAAATAAAAATATTTAAAAAATCAAAATGAAGGTCATTTTTTAAAAAAAGAAAGAAATCCGGGAATATATATCCCGTAATTTTGTCATTCTATTTCTAATGTGTTTTTCCCATTCCATGCTTTTTGCACTTGGGGGTGCACATCTGCATGTGTGTGCGTGTGCATGCACGTATGTATGTGTGTGTGTGTGTGTGTGTGTGTGTGTGTGAATTAACTTTTCAATTTCTGTAAAGAAACCTGCTGGAATTTTGTTTGGGACTACTTTGGATCTATAGATCAGAGCCATTCAATAGAAATACAAGGTAAGCACTTATGATTTTAGCTACAATTAAAAAAAAATTATATGTCTTCTACCAGGCTGAAGAAAGTCCCTTCTATTTCTAATTTGCTCAGTGCTTTATCTTAAGTGAATGTTAAATTTAGTTAAATTGCATTTGCTTTATCTTTGAGATGATTCTATAGTTTTTCCTTTTTATTTTTTTAATATGGTGAATTCCACTAATTGGAATTATTAAACAAATATTAATTAATTAATATTAAACAAATCTTGCACTCCTGGCATAAGTACCACTTGGTCATGATGTGTCATCTTTATATATTTTGTAGAATTCAATTCTCTAATTCTTTGTTACAGGGTTTTATGTATATGTGTATAAACAATACTGGTCTGTAGTTTTCTTTTTTAAAACTTATTTGTTAAACTTGACAGATATAATTGTGTGTGTTTACTGTGTCCAACATATGTATTAACATAAATATTATCCTCCCCCACATTGTGGATCAAACTTAGCATCTCATATGGGCTAGGAAAATGCTCTACCACTAAGCCATGTCCCCAGCCCTCACATTATCATAATTTGGAGGTTAGAGTAATTTACATATACTTTCTTAATATTTTTCAAGAATATAATGTATTATTGACCATAATTATTTTGTTGTAGAATAGATCTCTTAAATTTATTCTTCTTGTCTAACTGAAATTTTATATTTTTATTATTTTCTTTTCGTTTAATAATTCTATTTATTTTTTTATTTGTTTGTGTGTGTTGGATACTGGGGATTCATCCTAGGGTCTTGTATATGTCAGGCAGTCTGCCACTGAATTACATCCTAGCCCCTATTCTTTTAAATTTAAATTTGTTTCTGAGCTATTACATAAAAACATGCAAATTGCAGAGTGTTACAGGGTAGCATGTGATGTTATGATACATGCATTCATCTGTCATGTTTGAATGAGGTTAAACAAATCCACCTTTTCAAATGCTTGCATTTCTTTTTGGTGACAACTTTCAATACTTTTTTCTACCTTCAATTTTAGAATCAGAGTGATAATGGTTTTACAAAATGAGGTGGGAATATTTCCTCCTCTATTTTTCTAAACAAAACAAAATAGTGGTGGGGAGTTGCTTTTATTTCTTCTTTAAATATTTAATAGAATTTTTCAGAAAAACCATTATGGATATAGGTTTTTGGGTTTTCTGTGAGTGTGAGAAAGTTTATAATTACAAAGTCAATTTCTTTAACTAAAAAGAATGATTCTAGTTATCTGTTTCTTCTTGATTCAGTTTTGACAATTGGTGTTTTTCAAAGAATTTGCCCACATGTTGTTGCATATATTGGTATAAGGCTGTTCACAGTATCCCCTTATTATTCTCTTGATGTCTGTAGGATGGTTCATGTGTCATCTCCATTCCTGATATTGTTAATTTGTGTTTCCTCTTTTTTTTAATCATTCTATCTAGAGATATTATTTTTGTTGAGCATATTTAAAAAACATCTGTTGTGTTCATTGATTTTTTTCTATTTTCTAATTTATTTATTCTTATTTTAATCTCTTTAAATTGCTTACCTCTCTCTATTTTGTATTTAATTCTAGTTTCTTAAAATGTGATCTCAGGTTCTTTATTTTAAATTTTCTTCTTATTTAATATGAATATTGAAGTTTTAATTTCTTTGACTTAATGTTTTGATTTGGGGGGGTTGGGGGTACTGGGGATTGAATTCAGGGGCACTCAACCACATCCCCAGCCCTATTTTGTATTTTATTTAGAGACAGATCTCATGAAGTTGCTTATCACTCACTTTTGTGAAGGCTGGTTTTGAACTTGTGATCCTCTGGCCTCAGTCTTCTGAACCACTGGAATTACAGGCATGCACCACCATGTCTGGCTTACTGCTTTGATTTAATCTCACAAATTTTATGTTTTATTTTAATACAGACAACACAAATAGCTTGGAGCCATCACAAGCAGTTCTGGGGCCTTCAGCAAGGAGACATCTGCTGGTTGCTTTTTCACATCTTCTATACCTATCTGGATTGCCTTATTGGTAAGTTTTCTTTCTTACAGAGAATTGGGAAACTTTTCTCTGAATTTCATTCTTACAAATAAGGAAAAACTTACTGATACTCAAAAAAAAAAAAAAAAAAAAAAAAAAAAAAAAAAAC
>NW_026000093.1:9918223-10004601 GCF_001458135.2 Marmota marmota marmota | reverse complement strand
AAAAAAAAAAAAAAAAAAAAAGAAAGAAAGAAACCTTTGGAAGAAGTAGTTACTAAAAAAACTTTGCAGGCATAATTATAAAATACCATTGAAATCTGTGAGGAACAATTATCTAGGAATGAATAGAAAAGCAACCAGGACCCAATATGGACAAATATGGTCCCAGGATAACTTGGTGTAGCAGAATTGAATGGACCTGTGATAAAATTTTAGCTCATGACAAGCACTTCTGTGACATTAAGCAATTCGGGGAATATTAGTGAATGTGTTTTATCATCTGGAAGATGGAGGTAAAAATAGCACTTTCCTAACTTATAATGTGTAGTGAAAATTAATTGGGGAGACAGAGATAAGTATGCGGCACAAAGGTAGAACTCAAAAACTGTTTTTTAATCAATGACTAGAATCTCCTGTAACAGGTAGGGAGAGAGGTGATCAGAACACAGGTGTGACAGAGTGAGCTTTGTAGCAGAGGAAGGAGATGACAGAAGTACCCTCTATCAATGGCCCTCAGAACACCTCCATACCAGATTACAGAACAAATGCAGCAGTTGGTATTGTTGAGTTGGGCTAGTAAGCCTGCTGAGGGCTTGTCATGTTATCTGCTTGTTGGTTGCCAGGTTCAGAGCACTGCGGTGGCTTGCAGCAGTTGGTGATCCTATTTGTCCAGCTAAAGGGCTATTGTTTTTATTTCCCCCCTCATTCTTTTCCCCTGGGCTCAGAATAAGGGAGAGGGAGACCGTGAATCAGAAACACCATTTGCCTTGTCTTCTGCCTCTGTCTTTGTTCACTGTTGGTTTCTTTTGGAACAGCTTCCAGTAAAACACTGGCATATTAGGCAGAGAACCCAGGATAATAACAATTACCAAGGATAATGCCAATTTTTCTTATGATAACAATGAAGATAAGATGGAATCGTAGAATCTAAACATTAGAAAGAATTCCCAGAGGTAATTTCCAATGACTAATATTTGCATAAATAACGTTGTTTAGATTCTTGTCTTGCAAGAATTCTTAGAATCTTTCATATGTTAAGATAACTGTTCAGAAAGGAGAATGTAGTAAATAATATTTCACAAATTTGTTGTAATATTAATCTTTTTTTTTCCTTTCTGCAGAACTGATGTTTCTTACAACCCATTTTGTGAATTCTTAGAATCCCCTAAAATCTATGTACAAGATTCAAGAATCTTGCACATGAATAACTTCTAGGTGATTCTTTTATGTTTGAGTGTTGTCATCGGTCCTTGAGCACCAAGGAATAGGAATTTCTTGTCTCATGAAATAATTAATTTAATTTAACATCAGCATTAATTTTCATGTTTTTAGCTTATGCACCAGATACATATAACCTAGAAATCATGGGTTCAGTAGACTTATTGTTAACTGTCTAATTGTGCTGGTCAATGAGTTGACATCATCTTTGCAGAGAGTTGGTGCTTCACCTCTGGGTTTACATCCAGCCTTGTCATGTCTAATATGCTCTATCAGTAAGCTATAGCAGGAGTTGGCAAGCTTCTTCTGTAAAGGGCCAGAGAGTAAATAATTCAAGCGTTGCTGGTCATGTGGTCTGTTACAACTCCTCAGCTTTGACCTTGAGGTGCCAAAGTAGCCATGGACAACATGCAGACAAATGAGCATGGCTGTGCTCAAGAAAACTGCAAAAACAGGTAGCAGGGCAAGCCAGGCCACTGCTGCACTTTGCCTACTCAAGACTTAAATGAAGACAAAGTATACAACTGAGCAGATTCTCAGACCCGCTCAAAGCTCTGAGGGGTACATATTACTTTGATCTGATACAGTATCTGATTTGCCTAAAATGGTACCTCTTCCTTTTATTATTTCCATTCCTATCATACAATTAGTTTCCATGTAACCTTAAGAGGGGAATGATAAGGCTGGGGATGAAACTTAGTGATGGAATACTTGCCTAGCTTGCTGCGGGCCTGGGTAAAACCCCCAGAATCTCTCTCTCCCTCTCCCCACCCCTCTTTCTCTCTCACACACACACACACAATGGGAGAGGTGGATAATGGGCAAAAATTCAATTTAAAGTTTAAAATAACAAATGCCCATTTTTATTTCAAGAAATAGCATGGAACACAAATTATGAAAAAAACCTTAAGAGAAGTTCACATGACAAAATATATGGGTGTTTTCCAATTAAGTTGGCAAATTAGGCATGTTTTTATCTATCTATCTATCTATCTCTCTATCTATCCATCCATCCACCCACCCACCACACACACACACACACACACACACACACACACCCCCCACAAAACAAGGAAAATTAGAAGAGAAGACAGCTATAAAGTATAAAGCTAGAAAGCAGGATAAATGATTACTGATTTGAAAAACCTGAATCTTATCTGAGAAACATCTGAATTACCGAGACAAACTCCAAAAATAAGGATTGGCAGCACTGGGACCTCTGGAATATGACTGAAGATGGAGCTAGAACCTGGAAGATTTCAGGAAAGCACCTTTAAGAAGCTAATAACTCCCAGATTCCCTACCTGTTTGGGTGGAAGGTTGGAGGTTCTTCTCTGGAGAGGGTTAAACAATAGGCCTCTACCTGAACAGGACTCCTGGGATAGCTGAATGCTGATGTTCCCTGCTGAAACCAAGAAATGTACAGAAAGTAGGTAAATACAGAATATGAAGGACCACTTCCAGTTACCACCACTTCTGATTTATTCCCTTGAGGAGAGTTTTTTTTTTTTTTTTAATTCCTCTCTGTCACACTAAATTGTCATTGGAAAGACCTAAGCATACTAACATTTGAGGTTCCCTGATTGGCTCAGTCAGATCACTCCAGAGTGACACTCATAATTTATAACAAGTCCCTCGTGCTTTTGTTGAACTTTCAATCAACTTTTTGGTGCTTAGCCAGAAATTATGGGATACAAAATACAGAGACCAAAATAAGAGAAGGAAAAGAAAAACAATTTGGGGGAAACAGAGCTAATATAGAAAGAAGGTAACTTTACAAATAAAAATGAAAACTAATATCAGAGAGATAAAGGAAACTAATCCATTGATAAAACAAGAGTGGGGAGTAAGCAAAATATAACAAGTAAATAAGGACATTAGGGAATCCAAATAAACACTCCACATGGAGTTCACATACTCCCAGCACAAAGAAATGGTAAATGTGTGATAAATAGAAGAACTAATTACCCTGATTTGATCATTACACATCGTACATCCATATATTACCACACTATACCCTGTAAATATGTACAATAATTATGAATCAATTAAAAATAAAAATTATATATATAATTACATGATCATAATGGGCATAATGGGTGCAAAGTTACATAACCAAATGGGTGCAATGTGGTAAGAAAAATGCTTTTGAGCCAGGCGTGGTGTGGTGGCGTATGCCTGTAATCCCAGCAGCTCAACTTGGGAGGTTGAGACATGAGGATCACAAGGTCAAAACAAGTTTCAGCAAAAGCGAAGCACTAACCAACTCTGTGAGATCTCATATCTAAATAAAATACAAAATAGGGCTGGGGATGAGACTTGGTTGTTGAGTGATCCTGAGTTCAATCCCTGGTACCTCCCCCACCTCCCAAAAAAGTGCTTTTGAAACTTAAAAGTATAAATGCAAAAATAGAAACTATGATAGAACAATTGTGAAATAAATTTGAAAAAAAAAAAGCCTCTCAGAAGGCAGAGCAAAGAACCAAAGGAGAAAAAAATGGAGGGAAAAAAGAAAAAGAAAATTAAACGATTATTCCAGAGTTTCAGCATCTCAGGAAGAAAGAAAATATGAAAACAGAAGCGAGGAAATATTAAAGAAAGGATTCAAGAAAATGTCTCAGAACTGAAGAACTCAAATTTTCAGACTGAAGGTATTCACAGTGTATTCATAATCTATGGGTGAAAATAGATGCATAGTAGGACAGATCTTTATATTTCATAGTACTGGGGTAAAAGAGATCACAACATCTTTTGGAGAGAAAATGGTAAGAATACATATAAAAGTCCAAGAATGAGACTGACATTAGACTTCTCAGTAACAACACTGGAAGACAGTGGAGAAATACCTTCAAAATTCTGAGTGGAAATGATTCCTGATATTAGAATTCTATATGCACAAAAGCCACCAATTAAGTGAGAAGGCACAGTAAAGACATTTTACAATACCCCAAATTTCAAATAAATTATTCTCCATGCACCCCTGTATAGAGAGGTACAGAGGAATGTGTTACAAAGGAATGAGAATTAATCACAAGAAAAAGATACATCAAAGAAAGAAAAATTCAGACCAATATCTCTGTTGAACATATATGCAAAAATTCTCAATCAAATTCTGGCAAATCTCATACAAAAATATATTACAAAGATAGTGTATCACAATCATATAGGGTTCATTCCAGGGATATAAGGTTGGTTCAACATATGGAAATCAATAAACATGATTCATCACATCAATAGACTTAAAAATAAGAATCATATGATCATTTCAGTAGATGCAGAGAAAACATTTGACAAAATACAGGTCTCCTTCATATTCAACACAGTAGAAAAACTAGGGATTGTAGGAAAATACCTCAACATTGTAAAAGCTATCTATGCTAAATCCAAGGCCAACATCATTCTAAATGGAGAAAAATTGAAAGCATTCCCTCTAACAACAGGAATAAGACAGGCATGCTCTCTTATCATTCCTGCTTAACATAGTCCTTGGAACACTAGACAGAAGAATTAGAAGAAAGAAATTAAAGGGATACACATAAGAAGAGTTCAATCTATACCTATTTGCTGATTACATGATTTTATATTTAGAAGGCACCAAAAAACTCCACAAGGAAGCTTCTAAAACTAAAAATGAATTCACAAGGTAGCAGGTTATAAAATCAACACCCATAAATCAATTAAATTCCCATACACCAATGATGAATCAGCCTACAGAGAAATCAGGGAAACTATCCCATTCACAATAGCCTCAAAAAAATAAAAATAAAAATAAAAACACTTGGAAATCAATCTAACAAAAGAGGTGAAAGATCTCTACTATGAAAACTACAGAACGCTAAAGAAAGAAAATTGAAAAAAGATCTCCCATGTTCTCAGATAGGCAGAATTAATTTTGTCAAAATGGCCATACTACCAAAAGCACAATACAGATTTAATGCAATTCCTAGTAAAATTTCCAATGATGTTCTTCATCGAAATATAAAAAGCAGTCATGAAATCAATTTGAAAAAATAAGAGGCCCAGAATAGCCAAAGCAATTCTTAGCAACAAAAAGTGAAGAAGAAGGCATCACAATACCAGACTTTATACAACAGAGCCATAGTAACAAAAACAGTGTGGTATTGGCACAAAAAAAGACATGAAGACCAATGGAACAGAATAGAAGACACAGAGACATATCCACATAAATACAGCTATCTAATATTAGACAAAGACACCATAAACATACATTAGAGAAAAGATAGCCTCTTCAACAACAGGTGCTGAGAAAACTGGAAATCCATCCAAATTTAGTAAAATGAAATTGAACCTCTATAACCCTGCCCAAAACTCAAATAAAAGTGGATCAAGGACCTAGGATCAAGGACATAGGTGCAGGGTGTCTGTGCCTACTAGAAGAAAAATCTCTATAATGTTGGCATAGGAACTGACTTCCTCAATAAGACTTCTAAAGTGCAAGAAATAAAATTGAGTCAATAAATGGGATTGTATTCAACTAAAAAGTTTCTTCACAGCAAAGGAAACAATCAAGAATGTGAAAAGGGAGCCTACAGAATGGGAGAAAATCTTTACCACCTGTACCTCAAACAGAGCATTAATCTCCAGAATATACAAAAGAACTCAAAAAACTTAACACTAAAAATAATTAAAAAAACAACATCAACCACCTAATCAGTAAATGAGCAAAGGAACTGAATAAGAACTTCATAGAAGAAATACCAATGGTCAAAAAATATATGAAAAAAAATGTTCAACATCTCTAGCAATTAAAGAAGTGCAAATTTAAACTACACTGAGATTCCATCTCACTTCAGTCAGAATGGCAATTATTAAGAACAGAAGCAACATCATGGGAACAAATTTTTACTCCTCACACTTCAGATAGAGCCCTAATATCCAGAGTATACAAAGAACTCAAAAAATTAAACAATAAGAAATAAATAACCCAATCAACAAATGGGCCAAAGACCTGAACAGACACTTCTCAGAGGAGGACATACAATCAATCAACAAGTACATGAAAAAATGCTCACCATCTCTAGCAGTCAGAGAAATGCAAATCAGAACCACCCTACGATACCATCTCACTCCAGTAAGACTGGCAGCCATTATGAAGTCAAACAACAACAAGTGCTGGAGAGGATGTGGGGAAAAGGGTACCCTTGTACATTGCTGGTGGGACTGCAAACTGGTGCGGCCAATCTGGAAAGCAGTATGGAGATTCCTGGGAAAGCTGGGAATGGAACCACCATTTGACCCAGCTATTGCCCTTCTTGGACTTTTCCCTGAAGACCTTAAAAGAGCGTACTACAGGGATACTGCTACATCGATGTTCATAGCAGCACAATTCACAATTGCTAGACTGTGGAACCAACCCAGATGCCCTTCAATAGATGAATGGATAAAAAAAATGTGGCATTTATACACCATGGAGTATTACGCAGCACTAAAAAATGACAAAATCATAGAATTTGCAGGGAAATGGATGGCACTAGAGCAGATTATGCTTAGTGAAGCTAGCCAATCCCTAAAAAACAAATACCAAATGTCTTCTTTGATATAATGAGAGCAACTAAGAACAGAGCAGGGAGGAAGAGCAGGAAGAAAAGATTAACATTAAACAGATACATGAGGTGGGATGGAAAGGGAGAGAAAAGGGAAATTGCATGGTAATGGAGGGAGACCCTCATTGTTATACAAAATTACATATAAGAGGTTGTGAGGGGAATGGGAAAATAAACAAGGAGAGATATGAATTACAGTAGATGGGGTAGAGAGAGAAGATGGGAGGGGAGGGAGGGGGGATAGTAGAGGATAGGAAAGGCAGCAGAATACAACAGTTACTAATATGGCATTATGTATAAATGTGGATGTGTAACCGATGTGATTCTGCAATCTGTATTTGGGGTAAAATTGGGAGTTCATAACCAACTTGAATCTAATGTATGAAATATGATATGTCAAGAGCTTTATAATGTTTTGAACAACCAATAAAAAAATAAATTAAAAAAAAGAAAAAAAAAGAATACAAACAATAATAATAAAAAAAGAACAGAAGCAACAATAAATGTTGGCCAAAAGGTGGGGGAAAAGGTATAGTCCTACATTGCTGGTGGGACTGTAAAATGGTGCAACTACTCTGGAAAGCAGTATGGAGATTCCTTAGAAAACTTGGAATAGAACCACCATTTGATCCAGCTATCCCACTCCTTAGTTTTTACTCATAGGAGTTAAAATCAGCATACTATAGTGATGCAGCTACATCAATGTTTATAGCAGCTCAATTCACAATAGTCAATATATATACACCACACACACACACACACACACACAGAGAATGGAATAGTTACTCAGTTATAAAGAATAATGAAATTTTGGCAATTGCCTATAAATGGATGGAACTAGAAAATATCATGCTAAGAGAAATAAGCCAGTCCTCCAAAAACCAAAGGCCAAATGTTCTGATATGTGGATACTAACTCACAATAAGGATGGGGGGAGAACAGAAGTTCATTGGATTAGACAAAGGGGAATGAATGGAAGGGAGGGGGATAGGAATAGGAAAGACAGTGGAATGTATTGAACTTAACTTTCCTATGTTCATATATGAATAAATGACCAGAGTAACTCCACGTTATGCACAACCACAAGAATAGGATTCTATTTAGAAAAAGTTATACTCCATGTATGTTTAATATGTCACTTGCACTCTACTGTCATGTACATCTAAAAAGAACAAATTAGAAAAAGAAGTTATTCTTCCTATTCCACCACATCTTGAACCCATTAATCATCCTCTCTCTCTGTGTCCCCTCCCTCCCTCTTTCCCTCATCCTGGGATCCTCTCTATCTCTATGAGATCAATTGCTTGAGCTTCCACATGGAAGTGAGAACATATGGTATTTACATTTCTGTTACTGACTTATTTCACTTTCAACAATATCCTCAAGTTCCAGGCTTGGAAAAATTTCATAAAGCAATTGTTAGGTAAATAAAGTCTATACCAAACGAATCATGAAGGGTAATATACAACTGCGGGGAGTGTGTGTGTGAGGTATTAAAAACCAAGCAAATGAATAGACAAAAGTAATTACCAACTCTAAGGAAAAGAAAAAGAACTTTGGGGCATGGATACTTCATGACTCAGCTGAGATTATTGTATTCCTCATCGTGATAATGTAAATACTAAATATTTAGAACCAAAATTGTGCTACAACTACATTGGGGGACTGTGAGGACAGGAATATACTTGTCTGTAGTGTGGGTGGAGATGTGTTAGGGAAGGAGAGCTAAATCTTCACTTTCTGTAGTGGGAAGTCAACTGATAAAGTTTAAAGCCACACAAGGGAGGAGTATAAACATGTCATTTAGAATGGGGAGGTGTATACCAACAGATGGAGCAGAAAAAAATTCAAGTACCACTTTTTGGTACCAGTCTTTTTCCCCCACTAGGGTCGAGAAATAGAACCCTGCTGACATTCCAACATATCCTGTAGCCTAGCCCCACTTCCTTCCCTGATCAAACTTCCATTCTTCCCCAAGAGGTAAATACTATTGTATCTTTTGTAAAAGTCAACTGATTTTTCTTTGAAGTTGTATCATTTACATAAGATGCCTAAACACTTAGTTTGGGAATTTTTATGAATGTAAATATGCTGTTCTGTTTTGTGTCCTGCTTATTTTACTGAATATTCTGTTTGTAAGAGTCAGCCATCTCTTTGCCTGAATCTGTAGGACATTTATTTTTTTTCAGAATTGAATAAAGCTTTCCATTATTTGAATTATTTTTTTTAAAAGAAAGGCATTCACAGACTAGAAAGCCTGTAGAAATTAATAAAAAAAAGATAGCAAGAGGAATGTAAACCATTTCACATGAAGAAATGATCATATCTGAACTGGAATAAATTATTTGGGGGAACAGGTGAGCTCTCTTCATGTAAGCTACTAAGTCTCACTCATTCACTTATTGGGTGGTATAAACTGAGCTCTGTAACTGTTAAATCTATTGCTTCTAGATAACAAAGTAAGGTCATATATAAACTTCAGCTAGATTCCAGTTAAATATAGAATGAGTTTTCTAACAATCCAAATGATCTAAACAGGAAACACGTTGCCTTGGAGAATCATCTGTCCTCGTTCTGGAAATATCTATGCAGTGACCAAGGACAGCCCAAGGATGGAAATTACAGAGGGGATATTTGTCTTTGGATATGATGATTACTAAGGTCCCTTTCAACTTAACAAAATTTCTGCTCCTCTCTGACCTCTTCAGGTCTTGAAGGTGACCTTAAAGACCTGACAGCACAATGTACACAGAGAACCTGTTAGCCAAAGGTTTGGTGAGCAGCTGTTTTCAATTCCATTGTTGACAGAACAAGAGGAAATGCCCTTTGGTGAGTGCAGTGGAAAAGTCAGAGGAGAGGGAACTTGAACAATCACAGCTGGGCACACTGGAATGGTTGCTAGAGATTTCTAAACAATTGACAATTGTCTTTCTCTAATGATCTAGGCGTACAATGCCACTCAGCTGGTAGAAGATAAATAACATCAATTTGTGAATATCTATTTTTTAAAATAATAGGAGCCAATGCCACAGCCAGTCTGCAATCCACTTTCTATGAGATGCAGCCATTGAAAACGGCCCAATCAGATTGATCACTTAAATAAAATGACCCTGTATTAGAGAACTCTGTCTTATAGAATAGGAAAGAGGAGGGCTTTTTCTCCCCTTTTTTTGCTTCCCACAAGAAGTTAGGTGCTTTGCCTAAGACCACACCTTCAGTGAAACGCTGGACACTTTCTTCCTAACCACACTGCCTCTGTCTTCCACTTGGGGCTATTGACCAATTTCATGAGAATTCACAGCATTTTGGAAATATTCTGTCACTGAAAGTAAATTGCATCTCTCATGTTCCTGATAAAATCCATGACAAAATTTTAAAAATTTCCCCAGAAACATTCTGTTTACATTTTTGCTTTGTACAAACATTTGTAAATATCTTGGATAGGATGGTGAGAACTCAGATTGAACATTATTGTTCATCATGATTATGGATGGGAAACTAGAAGGGATCTTTCTTGGACAACATCAAATCATAACCTTCTTTCTTGGATGAGAAAACAAAGATTAATTCTTTAGATCATTTTGTAAGGTGTTTATTTCATAGAGCAAATCAGTGAATATCCCACAGCCACAAAATCTCACTTAGTCAGTGGTATGAACTGACCACTATTTTATATCCTAAATTATCAAAATGATTTTTGGGACTCATGATTTCTCTTTCAGAAGATATGACATTCTCAAATCCTTGAACTATCCACTAGCATTACATAACTCTAAGTGTAGAGTTTACTTGATTTAGCTTATCTCTAATATATATCCTCCTTATCGTACTATCTCTGCATGAATATATCTTAATGATGCATGCATAATCTGATATAAACTTTAGTCATAATGTTGAAATTATTTTTATAGGAAGCTTTATTGGTGGTCAGAAAAAGGAGCCAACAAGAGTAATAATGTGTAGCATTTTCAGAGATTCTCTTATGTTTTCCATTTTAAAATATATTACTAAAGAGAATGGTATTGTCAATAGTTGTCAGATGTCCATAATTCTGAGAATAATTTAATGCAGACATGAATAGTTTATCATCATATCCAACTCAACTAATCTTTCATATATATTTCAGATCATTCAATTCACACAGTGTATTTTCTGATAGCCCATGTACCCCAAAATTAAATTAGAAGGGATGTTGTATAAAAAAGTGTATCTTTTTAAAGTATCTTTTTATCAGGATTTTAACCATCAAAATTCCTAGTTTTAATGTGTAACATGGAAAATACAGAATATGGAATAACAGAATTAAAATGCAAAACTTCTTAACTTCTGGCTAAGAAAACATCTTTTTTGTTTATATTTTGAGGGTCCACACGTGTGGTTAGCAGAATTCCCTAGATGCCCTCCAGGATTCTGGTCCTCTGTTTATTCAATCAAAAGCTAATCTAGATACTGCTCTACAGGGACTTTCAGATGGATGAGAGGTTACTAATCAGGTAACCTGAACATAGGGAGATTATCCTGGATTATCTGGATGGGCCTGGTGTAATCCCCTGAGAGTTTAAGTGACAGAGGAGAAGACAGAAGTCAGACTGCTGAGCCAGGAGGGGTGCACAGGAAGACTTCAAGTGTCAAAGAGGCTCAGCCCACTGTGGCTATTGTTGCTGGCTTGAAGACTGAGCAAGGGAGCTATAAACTGGGGAGTGCAGAAGGCACCTACAAGCCCTGAAGGACTCCAGCTGATATCCAGCAAGGAAACCAGGCCCCTGTGCTACAGCTGCTCCTGAATAAACCTGGAAGCTGATTCATCCCTAGAGTCCCTGAAAAGTATCATAGTCCTTCTGACACCTTGGTTTCAGCTGTGCAAAAACCAGTGGAGCCTTTGAGGTGGATGTCTGACCTGCAAACTGTGAGCCAATACATTCCTGTCATGTTATTAAAGTTTGTGATGATTTATTCCTGCTGCACTAGAAAACTAACACAAAATGCATAAACATAACAATTTCACTACCATGTAAGAAGAACCAATATGCTAAAGGGGGGAGAAAAGTAAAAAAGAAAAAAAGGAACTAAAAGCTAAAAATATGACTTATTTTCTGATAGCCCATGTACCCCATGGACATAGTCACACTGAGTGACTTTTTTTGTTTGGCCTGGAGCAAACTAGTGCTGAAACTACTTCTTAGCATTGCACTATATAAAACAAGCTAGGTGGTCCAAAGCCTCTATCTCAGGTTTCTCTCCACTGTGGCAGAACATCACTAGTCTGTAAGTAACTCTGAGGCCTACTTTGCATGGCATGAGGATAAATAGGTATGGATTTCCTACACATACTCATCTCTTACAAGAATAAATTGTTAAGGATGGGGGAACTTAAGTAAACTCTCCATGGCTAATTTTGGTTGGTCTGTCAAATATAAAATCTAGGAACATTAATGAATTTGATTGACTTCTGTGACTTGTGTGTGAAAGATGTGAAGCAGTTTAGCATGTCCAAACTCTGTAACCTGGAGAAATTTACCCAACCTTATCACATTTCAATTTCTTTGAACAATGTGGATACCACCTACCTCAAGGACATTATGAGATATGAGTTCATATGCTTACAGTGCCTAGACCAAAATCAAAATAGTAAGCAGGGTATGCCAGAAAACTATTGCAATTTTTATTTTAAAAATATATGTAGAAATTCCAAAAGGCTGGAGAGTTAGTTTTTGTTATGAAAGGACCAGTCTCCATGGATGGGTGCCACAAAGTGTTGGAAAAACAGTGAACAGGGAACTTTTAGAGAACACCTTGGAGCATTTCAAGAGATCACTTCAGCCATATAAAGTAGCTGTCATCAGGGAAGGATTTCTGAACACAGTACCACTTCCACTGGTACGGTCACATGGGCAAGTTTCTCTGAAATGGCAGAGTGAGGTTCATCCGTTTTGTGTTACTATAATGAAATACCTGAGGCAGGTCACTTTAAAAAGAAAAGAGGTTTATTCAGCTCACAGTTCTGGAAGTTACAAGGCATGGCACCAGCATGAGGTTGGCTCTGGTGAGGGCCTCATGGTAGGAGCTAGAGGGATAGGTCACATTGCCAAACAGGAAGATGGAGAGCAATTTAAGGGTTGGGCTTACTGTTAGAATAACACACTCTCAAGATCACTTGAAGGTCTCACAAGAGCTACCTCAATCCTTTCTCAGGGCACATCCCCAATGACCTAATGACCCCACTAGCCCCAGCCCTTAAAGTTCCCACTACATCTTCCATCACCACACTGGGGACCAAGGTGCCAACATATGAATCCTTGGGGACAAGCCACATCCAAACTAGAGCAGAAGGGCAATTGTTCAGCACCCCATGCAAATAGACTTCTTGATATTTTAGAATCTGGCACAGAGGCCAGATTTCTGATTTCACTTAAATTTGAGCAAGCATTGATAGCAGCACATGCTTTCCTGCTCATCTACATTAGGTGACCAAGGCTAATTTTGATTTTGACTTGTTTGAGCACGATTATCCAATGATGTTATTAGAGCTACGAGAGACTTCAGTGATTTTCACAGCTGACTAATGTTATTCGTCTAGGGAATTGCTCTGCATCTGCATCAATGATCAGATTGACCCTTGGCTTCACTGGATCCACTCACATCTCAATAAAAAACTTAAAGTGCTTATATTTTTAGAAGCAAATAAAAGCCTTGTGTGTGCTTTCTCTACTCTAGAAATATTCTTGGAAGTGTGAGTGGGCACGTTGCTTTTAATACCATTGACAGGTTTGTCCTCTCCCACCTCTTCCTGCTCAGAGGAACAGACCTGGTGCCAGGTGCCTGTTGTGCCCCTATTCTTCTCTCTGTGTTGTCGCTAAGTTTCTGACTTATTGACGTTCTGCCTCAGTGTTGTCCTCACTCACATCTTAGATGCCTTTAACTAACTTTTTGACAGTCTCTGCTCTTTAGAAACCTAAATTCATATTTGGTTGTTTTCAGTTGAGAATCTGTTAGCAGATTGTCTCCAAGCAAATTGTAGTTAGATTCTTTCAACTTCACTTTTATGGATAAATTGTAAGGGACAATGAAATGACAATGGTGAACATATTTATGAGAAGCTGGTGGTTATTGATATTTTCAAAATACAAGTATATATAAAAAACATATATCAGAAAACTGGTGCCCATGAGCTGGAACTTGTGCTGGAGATATTTAATTTCCCCTACATCCTTGTAGTGGGAAGAGATTCACCTTCCTTTTTTTTCTTTTCTTTTCTTTCTTTCTTTCTTTCTTTCTTTCTTTCTTTCTTTCTTTCTTTCTTTCTTTCTTTCTTTCTTTCTTTCTTTCTTTCTTTCTTTCTTTCTTTCTTTCTTTCTTTCTTTCTTTCTTTNAAAAAAAAAAAAAAAAAAAAAAAAAAAAAAAAAAAAAAAAAATTCAGCCCCTGCCCTGGAGAAACTCAGAGTTTACTGTGGGGCAGATGAAGAACAAAGAGATGATTGCAATGAGACTGAAATAAGAAAGCATTCCCCAATTCTCCCCAAAAGGGTGGCTGGGAGGCACAAAGTTTTTTCTGTTTCTCCCAGGGTTGACCCTAAATACATATGACTTAGTCTATGGTAATAAGTAGAAAAAGCAAACTGAGAGAGAATTTCAAACTATACCTGCAACCATACCCCTCACCCATCAACTCCATGAAGAAGTTGATACTCTTGCAGGAGGCATGCATGTGTGCATGCTAATATCACTTAATTTATTCTTGCCTTTCTAACACCACGTGTATAGGAAATTTTTAGTTTTTCACTACAGAAGAAGAAAAGGGAGAAAGAAAATTGTTCTGGAAGCACTGTTGGGAGACAGTCTGCCAAATTATTTCCTAAGGCATAATATTCTGATGGGCAGCTGGGTTGAGTAAAATTTCCCTTCTATTACTCTATTTAAGTCTGAATTAGGTCCTTAGTTGTTTTGTTTTTGTTTTCAGAGCTTGGAAGTTAAAACCAAGTGAAACAGATGCGTTCAGATGAGTTATTACACACACCTATGATGTGAGGAATATATTTGAAATACTTAGCATTACAAATTATGATCCTAAATGTTTCTGCTAAATCAAGAATTGGCTGAAGATTGAGCTCTCCGGGAAGCCTTAGTTATTAGTGCTTGCCCTGCCCTGCCCTATTCCATCTCTCATTTAGTAGTTTGCATTCCCCCTTTCTACCTACTGCCTGGGCTTGGGTTTTCAGTGTACTTGCTTAGGACTGGTCCTTGACAACATCAGAACTTCTGGAAAATCAGGTCAACTTTGTTGTATTCAGAAGCACAAAAGTGTTGTGTGCTTATTGATTCCCATTTTGAAGAAATCCAGCTTTCAAAAAGATTTTCATTCTGCTATTTTCCTGACAAAATGGCTTATCCTTTTGATGAGAATCAGCTGGCTGTTTGGATACTCAATTGGATTTTTTTTTATTTCCAGGTAAGAGATAATGGACACTATTCTAAATAGTGGAGTATTGTATTTTCTTTGACTCCTACATAAAACTTTGAATAAAACCAATTTAACTCTTAATTTGATAGGAGCAGCATAAAGAGAATTGTGATACATTTAATTTACAGTGGAGGTGGAAAATGAGTTTGATTCAGTAAAATGAACATCAAAAAAATTAAGTATTTCAGAGATTAAAGTCCCTAAATCCCTAGGTTTGACAAAACTTGTTGGCAAAAATTAAAATAAGCTGGTACAGAGTTATCAGAAAACAAGTGAAAACTTATAAGGTCTTGTATTTTATATTTTGAATACTAACCGAAAATAAGTAGTAAGTAAATAAATAAGTAGGTAGTAAATAAGTAAAATAAGTTTGGTGGAACTTGATGGAACTTTGTAGAACTTAGTAGAAAAGTAACAATGACAGGAATAACAAAATTGTTTTACAAATGTCAAAATTTTCATAGATTTAAGATCATTGAGTACAGGTTTGAAAGAGGATTCATTACAGGTTGGAACTAGACCAGGGTACTTGTTCTTAATCTATGGTTGTTATTCTTAAAAGATTTTGGAATATCATGGAGTGTTTTACATAGGAAAAGTGATCTTTGTAGTCTTCTTTTGGTTTAATTGCTTCTTCATACTTTTTAAAGAAGAAAAAACTTATTTTTTAACATGAGGAGCTTTTATAGAAAATTGAAAAATTGAATTTCTTAAGAAATTAAATTTATTAAACTCATGATTTTGGATATATATACTTAATTAGATTTTTTAATAATCAAAAATAAAAGCAATATTCTGAATAACCAGAAAACACAAACTAGGAAAAAATGTAGTTGATACTTGAGTATGAGTGATTGAATACACCGATGAATAACAACCAGGACCCATATGATAACAGTACTCTGCCCCACAGTCTGTGGAAAACAGCTCAGGCAGTCAAACCAGGAGCTCTGAAACAATGGGCCTGGAAAGTTCAGCTTAGTGACTGACAGCTGCCCTGATTTTTGCCACTGTCATCCCCATAACAATGCAGGACCAATCAAAAAAAGCCAAATATGCCTCTCCATGCCAATCACAGAAGGTATTCCAGTAGCTGTCTCTAGTTACATCAGGCCAACAGCCTCTAGTAGGCCATACCCCGAATCTTTTCCCAAACATAGTGTCCCCACTCCTCTGCCTGCTTTTGAATTTTGCCAAACACAGGTGATTGAGGCTGACTCTTTTGCTCTAACAAGGCCTGAAAAACCAGCTTTGGGTTGTTCCTTTTGGGTAGTCTTCACTTATTTCTGCAAGTGAAAAATATGCAGAGCTATATGTTCTTGAAAATAAACTGAAAAAGATTCTCAGTGCTTCTGTGCTTTATTATTTCTTGAAATATTAAAAGTTTGTTAGATGAATTATATGGCAATAATCTATAGTCAATCAACCACCAAATATTTATTGAGGATTGAGACTCTGTTTTTTGTCCGATGGTTTGTCAGTTATTGAAATTGCACTGGAACCAATTGGTACTAAAGAGCTGCTGACAATCAAGTTTGTGTTGAAAACCTGCTATCATTAAGACTCGGGAGTCAAACATTCTTTATGCCAGCTCTTGATTTTCCTGTTTGCTCTCTCTCCAACCTTGGATAGATATCTTTGTTTTCAATTCTCAGAATATTCATCTTTAAAATGAAAGTAATAGAATTGCTATGAATACTCACTATGGTTTAGATATAAGGTGTCCCTCAAAAGATCAAGTGTGAGACAATGCAAGAAAGTTTAGAAATGAAATGATTGGGTATGAGAGCCTTAGCCCAATCAGCACATTAATCCCCTGACTGGGTTTAACTGGGCAGTAGCTGTAGGTAGGTAGGGTATGGCTGGAGGAGGTGGGTTATTGGGGATGTGCCTTTGGATATGTCCTGATGAGAGGAGTCTTTCTCTCTGTCTCTCTCCCTCCCTCCTTCCCTCCCTCCCTCTTTCCCTCCTTCCCTCTTTCCCTCCCTCCCTCCATCTCTCCCTCCCTCCCTCCATCTCTTCCTCCCTCTCTTTGTTTCCTGGTGCCATGTTCCCAGTTCTTTCCTCCACCCAAGTGTTCCACTATGGCCCCCCAAAATGGAGTTGGCCATCTATGGACTGAGACCTCTAAAACTGTGAGCTCCAAATAAACTTTTCCTCCTCTAATTATTCTTGTCAGATCTTTTTGGTCATAGCAGTAAAAAAAAAAGCTGACTAAAATAATACTAACCTAATAATTCAGCGGAAATTCCTAATAAGAATAATTGTACTTGACATGATAACTTATTACATGCCCAGGACTATTCTGAAATACAGAAAGTGAATAAAACATAGTTTCCATTCTTAGGGAAATCACCTTTTGGAGATGAAAGACACACAAGAAGTGTATATGGATTGGTTCAAAGCTGTTTATGAAACAGTAGTTAATTAGGTGCTGAATTGGAAGTATTGAAGTGTTCTGAGGTCTTGAGAGGGGGAAATTAATAAATACTAGAATGCTCTAGAAAGGAATTTTAAAATAGAAGATGTAGTTGTTGATGACTGGCAAGATTGGGATAGTTGAAGCAAAAAGACAAGGCTTCCCAACTCAGAGGATCTCCCCCTAAATGACTCATGTGAATCTGTGAAGAGTTTGGCTTACTGGGAATAGAGAACTTATAATGGCAAACTGTGGAAATGAAGGAAGGCGGTACAGGAAGGACAGATTATGGAGGATAGTGTAAGAATCAGACATATAAATGTACTGTTTATAATTTAGAAAGTAAGAAGCAATTAAAGTATTCTATTCTCTAGTAGTGTTTCAGGAAGTTTGATTTAGCTGTGGGGTTGATTAACAGAAAGATCAGGGGAACTGAAGTTGGTAGGAAAGAATTGACTCATCTAGCTGTGGAAAGATACCAGACTGGTTAAGATAGTAATGGTAGAAATGGAGAGGGGAAACTTCTGTGGAAGAATATCTAGGATCTGGCAAGTGATTGACTATATAGACTAAAAAAACAATAATAATCTCTACTTATTAGCACTTGCTAGGTGGGAGGTATTATATAAAATAAATATTCTTTATGTAAGTAACTGGCAAAAAATGAAGAATGTGTTTCTAACACCATAGTGATTTTCTTAAAAATTGCAGGAACTTATGATTTAACTCACTTGATCAATTTGCTAAATTTGGGTGGTACTTTTTAGTAGAATATTAAACAAATACATGCACTCATTTTAGCTTATGAATATCAAATGTGATTAACCTTTAATAACTCACATAGTAGGCACTAAGAAATAGCCTGGGGCCTGGCTCAGTGGCAAACACATGGAATTCCAGTGGCTCTGGAAGCTGAGGCAGGAAAATTATGAGTTCAAAATCAGCCTCGGCAACTTAGTGAGACTCTGTTTCTAAATAAAATATAAAAAAAATAGACTGGGGATGTGGCTTAGTGGTTAAGAGCCCTTGGGTTCAATCCCCAGTGCACTCCCCCCCCCGCAACCAAAATAGCCTGTAGTTAAAGGTAAAATTAAAAACACCATTGAAGAAGGCACAGTAGGCATTGACCTCTCTTGAGAACCGAGGAAAGGACTGTGCTATTGGAGCTTTTTCAGGGTTCATCAGTTGGCTCTTTACATTGATTGATCACCAAAGCAGATCCTACTTTGAGAACTATACTCTGGATAACATGATCATATCCCTTCTCAGCCAGGCCAGCCTTCTTAAAGTAGTGGATATAAGCCAAAATGTGTCCTTCTTATTATTGTTTCTGTTGAAATGGCTTCTTCTGTTTTGTGGCAGCTTATTGGTACAATTTCAGATTGATTTATTTCACTCTGTGGCTTGGACAGAAAAGTAAGCCTATTTTTCAAGAGCCAGTCTTCCCTTCATAGTAAGAACATGCTATGGACTGAAGCATACTCCTTCCAAATTCATATACTGAAGCCCTAACCTCCAATATACTAGAAGGTGGCGGCCTTTGGGGGATAACCAGGTTTAGAGGAAGTCATGAGGGTGGGACCCTCATTGTGGAATTGGTGCCCTTAGAAGAAGAGACACCAGAGTTGTTCTCTCTCTCTCTTCCTCTCCTTTCACCTCTTCCTTTATAATCCACTCCCACCATGTAAGAACACAGCAAGAAGGAGGGTATCAAAAAGCTGAGAGGAGGGTCCTCACCAGAACCTGACCATGCTGTCACCTGGTTCTTAGAAATCCAGCCTCCAGACTGAGTAAAAAAAAAAAAAAAAAACTTCTGTTGTTTAATCTGCCCAATTGATAGTATTTTGTAACAGCAGCCCAAGTTGACTATCACAGAAATTAAATAATTTTGAACCCTTAATATGTATCTGGTCCTGTGCTAGATATTCTTTGTGCTTTATCTCACTTAATCCTCACAATAATTCCATGAAGCTAACTTTTTAATCCCTCTATGACAGATGAGTGAACTGAAGTTCCAATGAGTTAAAACAGCTTGATCAAGTGGCATACTGCCAGTTAAGAATGGGGACATCTGACTCCAAAGTCAATTCCCTTCTCTCTATAGTTCCCCTGAAAGGCAAAATTAGAGGTGACTCCAAAGTTAAGTATGGGGATGGAGAGGCCATGGCTAGAGAGAAATAACACAAGAAGGAGCAATAAATACCTTGAGGAAAAAGTCGGAACTAGGGAGCTGGTGAATTTACTTTAGAATATGATAAGTTGGAGATGGTGAATAAATATTTGAATAAAATGTTACCATAAGCTATTTCTTCCGTGCACCAAATTTGTTTGATATATACTGAGACAATAGCAATATTCATTGTCAGAAACTATCAAGAAATGTTATATACCCTTGTGTGAAGATCCTAGGGGAAAATGCATATCAGGGAGAGTTCTCTTCCTGTCAGACAGACTTAATTTACGATGATCCTCAAGGAAGTTCTGCCTACCCACTCCCTCCTCTTCTTTCCTAACAGCAGCTCTTTCTACCTTTGCTTTCTTTACCTAAATTGCAGCTGTTTATTACTATGCAAAACCACATAGGCTTTAAAGGTTTTATTAAAATCCAAGAATGCTATAGAACTGATTAGAGAGCTTATTCTCATCTGAAAAGAACTAAGAGAGACAGAAAAGAAAGATTTGGTTCAGTACTTTGTGTAAGGAAATAAGCTAGCTGGTGGAGTTCTCAGATTAAATCTCATTCTGACATTATTTTAAAAAATCCACCGGGGACATAATTCATCAGTAAGGCTCAGACTAGAATGCCTTGCAATGCCAAATGAATTCAAGGTACACTATTGCTTCGCCTTGAAATGAAGAAATTGCTGCCAAGGCTTGTGCATAACAGCACCATGTAGGGAGAGATTTATCCAGATTTGTAAAGCCCTCCTCTATGCCTGCAGGATGAGCCAATCAAGATAGGATTTATGAAAATTCTTTTAGTAAGAGGAGACTTTTTTTGTGGGAGGACAATCCTTGTTCTTTGATTTTAAAGATAAAGACTCCTTCGTGGGAAAACAGAAATTCTGAAGCCAGATGTGGAGCTAATAGCATTAGCCAAACCACTTCGCCCACCCGATTGTGGGATTCAAGATAAAGATTTCCATTAGCTTATATTTGGTTATAGTAGACTTATCATGGCTTAAGTATTAAAAACAACCCTAGCTTCAAACGCTGTGCTTGCCCTTTAGGGGTCCAGTGACTGAGCAGGTTACTCAAGCTTTGTGAGTGTAAAGATTCTCATCTGTAAATGGATTTAAAGCTACTCCCCATCCGGGGGGCCTTTGGTTAGGAAAACACACATGAAGTAAGTACAGTCCAGTGTCTGGATGATGTTAGGTCCATTTAACCCCCCCCACCCAAGTTGGCTGCATAGTGTTTTAGTTATTGCTCATTTATAAATATTTTGTAATTTGCATTATTCTTTCTTTGATCTCTGAGTTGTTCAGAATTTTATAAAATTTGTAAACATGTTTTCTCTACTTGGTTTATTTTGTTATTGACGTAACCAATGTGCGTTGTGCTCTGAGAACACATTCTGTATTTTACCATCTTATGAAATTTGTTAAAAATAGTTTTGTGAAAAAAAAATAGTTTTGTGGCTTAAAATGTGGTCAAGTTTCAAAACTACTTTCTTGGTGTTTTAAAAGAAGGTAACTTCTTTAATTGTTGGGTTTAATGTCCTCTATATATTCATATTCATTTTTCTTTCTAAACACTTTATAGTTAATTTTATTTTATCTATTTATTACAGAGAGAGAGGTGTTAAAAATCCCCCTAGATGATAGATTTGTCCATTTCTTATAGTTCTGTGAAGATATATTAAGTGTAGAACTAAGATATATACAAGTTTAGAATTATTAATACCTTCCAATGAAATGGAGCTTTTATTATCATGACCTTTTCAATTCTACTCACTCTGAATCTGTTTTGTCTGATATGATGGCTACCTGGCTTTCTCTCAGTATTTGCTTGATGCATTACTTAGGATATAGGCTAATTTACAGTAACACAGATCCCTAAGAATGGCTCAGATGAGAAAGAAGACTATTTCTGCTGATCTGGGGGAGGGCAGGACGGCATTTGTAGGATCCTTCTGTCTTCACGTACCGTCTAGGGACCCAGGCTTCTTATATCTCAGTGTTTTGCTAGCTTTCAAGTGATTCCCTCGTGCACATAATTGGAGATGGCACATCCCACCCCAAACTCCACTTTCCTCTTTTATGAAAACAAGGGAAAATAGAAAGGGAGGTGCATGCATTTGTTTTAAAGATTTGACCTGGAAGGTGTTTAAGTCACTTCAGTTCACTTCCTGTTGAGAAAGCCTAACTACAAGAGAGGTTGACAAATATGATATTTAGAAAAGTGAGTATTTATCTAGCTAGTATTGGGATATTAATAGAGAATTGCTTTTTTCTAAAACTAACATATCTGTTGCCAATCTCTCTCCTCTCTGGATCTTATGATTTATATTTTAGAGCAAGGGTCAGCAGACTGTATCTGTGAAGAACCAGATCCGAAATATTTTAACCTTTGGAGGTCACATGTGGTCTCTGTCACACATACTTCTTTTCTTATCCTAACCATTTAAAACTGTAAAAACCATAAACCATTCTTATCCAGAGAAACATATCTGAATAGGCAGGACCAGACATGGCTTGTGGGCTATCATCGCCAATCCTCTTTTAATCTTGCTATAAACAACATGTGACGTAAAAATAATATTTTACTTGATTTTTGGCTTTTGCACAATAGTCTCTTTTTTATGATGATTTCTCATACATTTAGGTCTATTTCCTACCCTGCACATTCTATTTTTCTATACTTACCTATTTCTTTCCTTTCCTAGGCCCTTGCCACTATTCTATTTCCACTTTTATTTGCTTTCTTTTGGATTAAATTTTTTAAAAATTTTTTTAGAAATCAATGCCTGTTTTGAAATCATATGCTTTATGTTAACTAATTAATTACTGTTCTAGCTAGTTTTAATACACATATTTAGCAATTTCTGGGGGGAAAATCAGTATCTTTACTCCCTCCCAGATAATTCTACCCCTAATTATCCTCTCCAGTGTTCTATGCTCTTTGTCTCAAATTCTAATTCTATTTGAATTTTAAACCCCAAACTTACTATTAGTCCTTTATGATCACTAAATATTTGTGTTTCCTACATATTTATCAGCATCTTTGCTTTTCATACCCTGGTGCTCTTCCACCTGAGCATATTTTATTTTGTTTGAAAGCTCACTTTTAGAATTTTTTTCGAATCTATTAGCAGTAAATTCTCCTAGGTTTTGTTTGTTTGAAAATGTCTTTATTTTGAATTTTCTCTTGAAAAAGTTCCTGTTGTATATAAAATAGTAGTTTGAGAGTTATATTTTCACAAGTTGGTTAAAATATTATTCCATTTCTACTTCTATTGAGAAATCACCTTTCAAGACAAATTACTATTTAAAATTAATAATACTGATGCATGAATACCTAATCTGTAATCTACATACTTAATATATTTTAAGGGTTCAATACAATATTGTTAACACAATGTTATACAGCAGATCTCTAGAAATTATTCGTTTTATGTTATTGGAATTTTACATCTGTTGAACAGCAACCTTCCACCTCCTCACCCCATCCCTGGCAACTACCATTCTGTTTTCTGCTTCTATATTTTGATGATTTTAGACCATTTATATAAGTGAAATTATCAACTATTTGTCCTTTTATGACACATAAATCATCCTTTTATTGTTCAACTGCCTATTTTCTCTGATTGCTTTTAGTTTTTTTTTCTTTTCTTTTTTTCAGTGTTCTTTAATTTGGGAATGGTGTGTATACGTGTGTTCTTGAGTTTCTAGAATAAAGATTGATGATATCTTTCAATAATTTGGGAAACTTCTCAGCCAGTCTTTCTTCAAATATTTTCTCTTTCTTGTTCTAAATGGAACTCTAATTATGAATGCAATAGACCTTTTTACTTTATCCTCCATGAACTTTAATCTCTTTAGTACTTTTAATTTTTTTCTCTCTTCTTGTACTGCGTCTGGATATTATCTTCTGATCTGTCTTATACTTCATGAAATGTCTCTTCAGCTGTTTCTGGTCTGTTGTTTAGACAGACCACAGAATGCTTTTTAATTCCAAAAGTCTTATTAAGGGTGTAACCGACCATTGATGAACTAATGTATGGAGAGAAAAAGGAAATCTGTCAATTTCTGCTTACTCATTTCCTTCTTGGACTGACTCTTGATAGACTTCTTATTGGCCTGTAGCCCTCAGTTTACAGATGTGCTCCTCAAGAATCTTTTTTATTCTTGACCAATTTTCCTTCATCTTCTGGTGTAAACTACAGTACATAGGGCACATGTGGCAGTTGATTTCCTCAGATTTGCGTTATCTTCAGTATAACCGATGCAGAATTCTCTTCCTCCTCATTCAGGATACCTCCTTGGGCAGGAGAGCCTTGGCAGTGTCTGTCCTCTTACCTATGTCCTGCAGCTGCCCTTCTGTAGATCAAAATGCTCTGCTAATTTCTCTGTGGAAGTGAGTCAAAGGCTCCTAGATCATCAGTCCACCTTCAATTCCTTTCTGCACCAGCTAACAAGGGTTGAATGAGTGACTTCAACTGACCTTTCTTGCTCCAGAGTCAGAGAAAGCATCAAGAATATTTGTTACTATAGCGACAGAGTCTACAGGAAAGTTTCTCTTTGAATTTTAAGCTTTATTATATATGCATGTTATTAGTACATACAAAAATACTATATATTAATATAGTATTTATTGTTGCCAAAACATTGTTAATATTTTATATATAAAATTTTATATTAATATGTTATTTACTTATATGTAATATATAATATGATTATCAATAATATAATAACTATAATATTACATATTAATGTAGTATATATGGTAATATGTTATTATATACCAATATTACATATATTACATATATACACCAATATTACATATTACATATATGTATGTATGTATGTATATATGTATCTATCTATCTATATTAAATTTCTGGAGTTTCTATGTGGTTATTTTAACCTCCACCCAATGGTTATTTAAACATTATAAGAATTGTATTAAAATTATATTATCAAGAGAGAATTTGTCTCTAGTCTGCCAGTTGTCCAAAAGTACCACCATCAAAAGACCTTCAAATTAAATTCTCTACATAATTTTTTCACACTATCCAGGTGTTATAAGTTCACTGTGACATGAGAACTCATTTGTGGTTATGAATTCTTTTTTTTTAGAGAGAGAGAGAGAGAGAAAATTTTTTAATATTTATTTTTTAGTTTTTGGTGGACACAAAATCTTTATTTTATTTGTATGTGGTGCTGAGGATAGAACCCAGCGCTATGCACATGTCAGGCAAGTGCGCTACGGCTTGAGCCACATCCCCAGCTGTGGTTATGAATTCTTGAGGGACTTTCCTCCCATCCACTCAGCAATAAAGTCAAAATAGGTAGATTTCTTGACTAGCTCATTCCAAGTGGTACATATATTTATGCTCATCTCAGTGAGGATAGCAGTTGGGAGAGCAGTTTTTCAGGAGAGGTTCCATTAGACTTTCCACATCAGCACATCCCTAGATTTACCTCCAGTATGTCCTTCAAAACAGAAGCCCAAGGTTTCTTGGACTAAGTAGGGATCTTTAGATCATAACTGGCTTTGATGCCTACTTGCCTCCTGGGATGCCTGATTCTACCTTGTCTTTAAGCTTTTCAAATCAGCTTATATTTCATCTAAAAACATCCTTTCATCTTATAAAACATGTTAGTTTTTTCAACGGGGGACTTCTATTATGCTAGAAGTTCTCAAATATTTTGGTCTTAGATCATTTGACTTAAAATTCACTGAAGACTCCAGAGGTCTCTTGTTTTTGTGAATTCTGTTGGCAGGCATGTGTCTCTTAAAGATGTATTCTGAAAACTGCACCATTAAGAGATCTCCTTGTTGTGTGAACATCATACAGTACACTGACAAACCTAGATGGTATAGACTACTACACACCTAGCCTATGTGACATAATATGACATAGATTTCTCATATTTCATTATTGACCAAAATATCATTATGCAGTATGTGGCTTTATTAATATTTATCATGTTTTAAAGTAAAACTGAGAAATTTTAAGAACATATGTTTATTAATTTTTTAAAACTAAATATATGTTATCATGAATAAAATATTTATAGACAATAATTATATTCAAAGACAGAAATAATAGTAAGAAGAGTAGCATTGTTTTACATTAATGCCTGACAAGAGAGCATAGCTAGATTCTTTTATCTGCTTTTGAATTTTAGTCTGCTATTACATCACATATTTCTTAGCCTCTGGGAAACTCAAATAAGTAAAAATAAAAGGGAAAAGGACAATAATATTTTAATATTATTGTAAAAACTGTTTTTGCCTTGTGACCCCTTAATAGTGTCTCAGGGATCTCCAGGGGTACCTAGAGCATGTTTAGAGAACTTGAAAACTCAGGCACTTGTATTTATCTTTTACACTATGTAGGATATTCTTCTGGGCATATTTGCAGAATCCTGAGCAACTTGAAAGAATTAGGTGTTTCAAGAGTGAGGGAGCTGTAGTGGGTGACAGAGAGGACCTTAAGCTCAACTATACTTTCTTCACCATTTCTCTTGGGATTGACATTTCTGATCTGCTGCTCTCTTCAATTTCACCCTCTTTGATCGCCAGACCCTCAAAACTACTTTGATAGGCCTTTTATAAAGTATCAGCTTAGAATCCCAGATAGTATGTCTTAAAAAATAAAAGCAGGTTAAAATTCTTGTTATCTAAGAGAAAGCCTCAAGCAGAGTCATACAAGTCAGAATGTACCTTACTGTATTTTGTCTTTAGAATTCTGATTATTTATACAAAATTTAGCTTCATGCTACACATAAGTGATGAATGAATTTCTGACTTTTGTCAGTGAAAGTCAATTTTTCTAA
Organism: Marmota marmota marmota; assembly: GCF_001458135.2. Classification (NCBI taxonomy): domain Eukaryota; kingdom Metazoa; phylum Chordata; class Mammalia; order Rodentia; family Sciuridae; genus Marmota; species Marmota marmota. The sequence goes on along the minus strand of NW_026000093.1, from coordinate 9,977,937 downwards.
TTAAAAATGATTCTATAATTACTAAGGCTAAGTTCAAGTCAGGACTGTTCTGTCAAGTCACTTTATCTTTTAAATATATGGGCAAATGGTGTCTGAAAACATCAACATATTGGATCTTTATGTTTAAGGAAATTTCTTGGCTGAGATTCTTACATTTAGTAGCCTTTTAAACAAACATATACCGTAGCTAAAGCACATGGTTTTCTTACAAAAAGTCTTACTATTCAAAATTATAGTGTGTGGTTATCTCTAAAAAATGATAAAGTCTTGATTTTTATGGTTGATTAACTAGGTTATTGCAAATAACATCAGCTTTTAGTTTGGCATGTCTCCCAGAACGCAAACTTCCCAGGCTAAGCTCAGAGTTTCTTTTTCCATAACAAAGATTTGAATCCATAAAATCCCTTGAGATTTCTTGCATCCAAAACAGACATTTCCCAGGGTTTCATATGGTTTTCTGGAAAGCTCTTGACCCAACAAGTAGTTCCATATGGAAGCATCTGAGCTAATGAAGCTTCATTTCCTGTGAATTCATCTTGCATTAGCTATTCTATTTAAGTCACTCTTTCAGCATTCATTGGTGTCTCCTCCTGTCCCAGCCTTTGACATGTTGAGGGAAGCCACAGTCATCACCAGTGACATAACAAAATATGTTAACCATTAATATTATTTTTTTAGCAATCAATTTAGCAGGGAATATTTTTATACCTTTTGGAGTTTAATAGGTGATGGTGTATTTTTGTGAGTAGGGTCTGCACATAGTAATTGACAATTAGGTTTTGGGGACATATGTTTTGAAAAAAAAAAGAGTTTTATAGACAACAGAGGACTCAACACAATGGCGATATTTTAAGTTTAAAGACATACATTTAATTTCAGATTTGCTTAGGAAAACCACTTATTTTATTTGTAGCAGATTATGTTGATGTTCCACTCAAGTTCTTTGGAATCCCTTTACCATTTCTTTGCATCTATCCTCTAAACTTCTGTGTGCCTTTTCTTCTAAAGATTGCCATCTATGGAAAACTCTTTGGAGAACTGTTCTTAGGCTCCTGGACCCAATTTGCTCCATGCTAGAGAGTCCCAAATGCCTAGGAGTATGTTCTCCACATTAGCCCACTCCTTATGGGCAGTTTGTTGCTAATCAATGTTGGGAGTATAGGTGGGAGTGGGATATAAATCTTTACCCCCTTTATCCCCTTTCAGAGCTCTCCTGCTAAGACAGGCTAAAGCTGGGACTGTTGCTACACTGGGGGTACTAACTCTTACCATAAAAACTTACTGTGAAAATGGGGTCATGTGACATTTTTGGAAATACTGATAAGTAGTAAAATGTCTTAACACAAAATGACTTGTTTTTCCAGCAGGCAGGGATATCATATAGACAGGGTGACCTGAAGCCCTAATTTGACAAGGTAATCCTTAACTGGGCTTGGTGGATTAAATAAATACTATGATCAATTAGTATGCAGATCACTTTCTACTCACTTTTCTTCTAAACCTAGAAGAAATGAAAAGAAACAGTGCTTATTGGGTAGAAAGAGACATTGGGGACCCTAAAGAAGCTACCTGCAAGCCTATAAAAATCTTACTTTAGAGCAGTGAGATTAATTTTTGGCTCTCTAGATCCTGTTTCATGCTGGAGAAAGCCCTGGATTTCTCAAAATGCATATATCATGAAATTTGCAATGTATTTCAAAGGCGCTCCTGAAATATGGTCCTTTGGTAAAAAAAAAAAAAATACTTTCAGGAATTTGTCTTTCATTGTGCCATTGTCCTCTTCTTACAGATGATGTTTTTAAGCCATCAAAGAAAATTCATGTGATTAAAAAGGAAAGCAATGATATAGCAATGCAATGCTGCCCATCGATTACAGGGGCATCTATAGATACCATATCCAAATTCTACGTACAGATCATATGGCATCTGTACAGTCTAGAACTATTCCATTGAGTATTGGAGACTTGCTTTTATTCATAAATGTGCCACATCAGGTGCCGAGACCACTTCTTGGGCAGTACAACAACTCCCATTTTCCAAGTCATTGTTTAATCAATAACAGAATAGTCTTTCAGTTAGGCTTTTTTTTTTTTTAAACATTCATCCTCAGCATCAGTATCCTTGACCATCAGTACCTTTCCAAAAAGTTGTCTTTACATTTCATTTCATTTGAGCAGGTGTATGCAGTGCCTTCTATGCCTAGTCCTCTGTCCCTGGAGCTCACATTGTAGAGTCACATATGATAAACAAAAGAAGAAAAAGAAAAAGTTTGTAACATGGTAACTACCTGAACAAGTATTGACAGTACACCAGGAAGGGACAGTATAAGGAGCAACTAATTTAACTATGGGCATATGGAAGAGCCTCACTGAGCAGGTGATATTTGTTATGGATATTAAATCGGGTATAAGATTTGACAAATGAATAATGGGGTGGGATGTGTTCCAGGAATAGGGACTAGTGCATACAAAGGCCAGGAAGAAAAGCACTGAGTTCAGTTTGGGTATATGGAGGTGGGTGGTAAAAATTCATCTAAAACGCTCATTTATAGTCACATTTTCAGCAGTATTTTGGATTTCAGTTTTCAGGTAGTAAAGAGCCAGCTGGGTTTTTTTGGATAATAACTCGGACCTCCATATGTAGGGAAGAAACAGATGATAGATAAATAGATCATTTTGTGTTGGTTCCCAATAACAGATGATGAGGCCTGGGATTAGAGCAGTGGCAATAAAAAGATGGTAATCCTGGAGCAGAGAGGTATTTCTGAGAGAGTTGGCAAGGTTTTGTGAGCAGCTTGACGTGGAAGTGAAAGTGAGGGAAGAGTGGAGGTGCCAATTGTCATCTGAAGTGCCAACAAGTCCTTCCAGAGATGGCTGATTGCTGGATTCCCACTGTCTACTTACAGGTGACTGTTGGGATGGATCCTTCTGGATTACGATATGCCTTTGTGAGAGTCTAGTTGGTGGTTTCTGAATGGTAAATGATCTAGTTAGAGGTTAGTTGGTGGTTCCTGATTGGGTAAGTTCAAGTTTTGTTTTGGTTTACACCATGTTGGATTTTGCTTTGCTGACATAGGATCCCAAGACACTGGCGTTGTCTCAGTGTAATGGACTCCTGGTTAGTTATTTTAACACAGTCAATATACACACCATCTCTTACAGAACCATACCCTACATGGGAACCCCTTATTGTCTATTCCCTTTACCTTTTACTTTTTCATTTCTATTACAAATATTGCCAACTTCAATACAGTGGGGTTCTTATTTGCTTTGCTTATTGCTGTATCCCAAGAATATAGGCCATGCTAATGAAATTATATGTACTTGGGAATAACTTCAAAAGCATATGGCCTATTTTTTTTTCAATGTCATACTGGGATATCACTTAATAAACCCACCCAGAAATTATTTAATTATTGTTTGACTTTGCTATTTGCTATTAATTAGGGGCTCAGACTCTATAAGAACTTGTGCTAATTTATTGATTTGTATCCAGTTAAGATGTAAATAATTTCTGCCTGGTAGAAAGAATAATGTCAAAGTTTTCAGTTTATTTCTCTGTGGAACTTAATAGTATATATATATATATATATATATATATATATATATATACACACCTTAGCAATCATTTAAACACTACTAACATTCTCTTTTTAAAAGATCATATAAATCAGCTTTCCTCAAAGTTTCTTTTGAGCCAGGTTTACTCTATTACCGCTTGTCTTAATAATGAATGAGTTGAATAAAATCTGTGACATGTTTAGACTATGTTAGTTTGAAAGTCATGTTTTTCATTTTTTGGAAATTACATTTTGACAATCATTACCCTGAACATTGTCGTTGCCAAGTAAATAATAGTGGAATGAATAATATGCATGGTACAAAGAATATGTCGTACATACATTTTTTGGAAAACATGTCTGAGTATGTCCCTTAGACTAAATTCCTACTGTGTAACTGCCAGCTCAGACAATATGGTCACTTTTAATTTGGGTAGCTGTTGCCAGATTACCTAATGCAGCAGTTTTGTGCCAACTCTTCATCCTTATAACAGGTGTTCCTTCTTCCATATTTTCATCACACTGGGTACTTGATTATTAAACTTGATTTTTTTTGCCAGTCTCAGAGGTGAGAATTTTTGATTTGCATGTTAAAGTATTGGCAAGCATTTTTTACAGTTTAATTGACTATGTGTTGGAAACTTGTATCCAGTCTCTGATCCTGTGGTGCTGCCTGCCTTGGAGATGAGGGTCCTTTCCCAGATCTGCTTGGGGTGACTTCTGCATCATTGTTCTGCTCAAGATTCAAGTTTTTACTGCAGTTGACAACTTTCTTCATTTGCATTTCTGTTTTTGTGACAGAGGCTTACTTGTGTCCTCAGTAGTAGCCTCTACTATATAGTTTCTCCTATTTCTTGTCATTTTCTGGTGTTTGAAGAGAGAAGAGGGCCTTAAAGTCTTGCCCTTTAATTTTCAATATTGAAGTTGCCTTTGCATTCTGGTTGATGTGTAGGTTGTCAATCCTTGAGATACTCTAAGGCTGAAGAGAAGGAAGCAAGATGATGGAAATGTTCTTTGAGAAGCTGGATTTTTTAGGGCTCCCGTAGCATACCATCTTTGTCTTGACATCCCCCTCTATAGCCTAGTTGTAATGCTTGTCTCATTAATGAGAGGTCTCAACCTGTATGAAAAACACCATCATTTGAACTGCAAATAGCCCTAAATACAAAACTGTGTCAGTGAGTCTGAGGACTGATCCATCTTCCATGAAGAATAAAGGCCATTTGTATTCCAATTAAACCAGTTGGAGTGTGACTGACTTCACTACTTTCCTTTATAAAGTGGTAAAGAGATTTATATGTTACTGTGATAGCTTTCCATTGTTGTATCAAAGCACCTGCGATAATCAACTTATAAAGAGAAAAGGTTTATTTTGGTCCACAGTTTTAGAAATTTCAGTCCATGGTCGGTTATCCCTATTGCTTTTGGGTCTGTGGTGAGGCAGTACATCATGGTGGGAGTATGTGGTAGAGGAAGCACATTCACTAGCTGGGAAGCAAAGAGAGAATTAAGAGGGAGCTGAGGCCCCAATATTCTCTTCAAGGGCACTCACTTGATACCAAGCCTTCTCAGTAGGCTTCACCTCTTAAAAGTTCCACCATCTCCCAATAGTACCATAGATTTGGAATCAAGTGGACCCTGATCCCAGCCATAGCAATTACTATTAACTGAATTATTTGTCCTGTAATCCATGGATTAGATAGACCTTATGGCTGCACCTTAGAACCTCTCATATCTAATACCGTTTCCAGCTCAACCTCCACTGGAAACATTAAGGCCCAGCAAATCTCTTAAGTGAAAACTGGATGTATTGCAAAGAAGCAGAGTAGACATGACAGAGTTCAACAAGCTGGGCTTGTGGCAGAGTTGCAGTAGCTCCCTTATTAGATGGTTGTACATGTGGAAGATCTAAAAACTGCCTCTTAAGTTAGTAGGACAGAGCATAATGGATAAAATTCAAAGAGTAGCCTATTTCTATATTATGAGTAGGAGATAAGAGTTGGGAAAAATTTGGAGGAGGGAGGACTTTGGACGTAGCACTCAGGTTCTCTCCCTTCATGATATCTACCTGAAAATTAGAGATTAAAATTAAGTGTTCCTTTTAAATTAGTTGGAAGGCCTGGAAGATGGGCATGTGAAATTACATTAGTTTAAACATTTGCAGTTAAGGAATGATGCTACTTCCCTCTCATGCTTTCTTATAATCCCTTCATGCCACATGCTCCATGTCCCTTATCTATTACACAGGTTTTAACTTCTGAAACCACCATAATTTTAGCCCATTTAGATCTGCATGTTTTCTACTGCTGGATCAACATTGCAGTGGCTTTCTTGGGCTCTTAATTAAACATGCACTTTATGACTTTGCAAACTTACTGTTTGATGTACTTTCAAAAGGTGAAAATGGATTATTAATGATTTATTTCAGTTGAAAAAGTTGCAAACAGTATGATAATATTTTCATGAATATTTAAACATTGCTAATATAATGCAATCAGTTGCACCCTGAGGGCTTATTAAATCTAAAGAATTTCTATTTCAAGCACAAATAAATTTAGAACATATGTAGTTCTTAGGGAAAATAATTACATTTTTATTAAGAGGCACACACGCTGTACTATATCAGTTGGAGAAATGGGGAATGTTCAATATTCTGCAGGTGAAATGCTCAATTCAGTCAAACATTGTTCACACCGTCCCTGTAAAACCTAACAACAATTTGAATTAACTGTTCAATGATTCAAGCCTTAAGAATAAGAAGTGTGAACTACCCAAGTTGTTGCTGTGAACAGCAGGTGAACAGAACATTGTGTGAAGACACCTAGGCTCAGTAAATAACTGCTGGGAGAGGCCAGTGGGGACACTGAGAGTTCAAGGTCATGGAGAAAGTGCCTTAGATGTTACCTTGGGGAAGGAAGATGAGACTTTTCTTATATGATTGAGTCAAAGTGATTTCTTTGTAACATATAACGCACACACACACATTTAGGATTCCATATATTGTGTGTGTATGCGTAAAGAGGGGTTTGCTGCAAAACAATTTAAGTGAAATCACTAAATCCAGTTGATATAAGCAGTTGCACTCGAGTCACCATCTAACTTTGATTATCTAGTAGAGTGTTGGCCATGCAGGTGGTTGTTGCAGCTGTGTATCGGGGAATTGGGGCTGAGTGCAGGTTGTGCAGGATCTGTGTGTAGGATCCAGAGGTAGTGTCCATGTACAATTATAAAGATAGCAATTGGAAGTAAAGCTGGAATCTTAGATTTAAGAAAATAATTCAATGAAAATTTCAATATAAATAGATTCTGATTCAAGGTTTCAACACCAAGGGAAAATACTTGCAATGGTGTTTTATTCATCAGTTTATCAATCGATTGAGCAAATACTACATGCTATTTAGTTTTCTAGGTGTAGGACTTCATCAGTGAACAACAACAACAAAAAATACATTTCTTGCCCTATTCTATTTTAGTAGTAGAGAGATAAAATAGCCCTTTATATGTGCAAATTCTATACCTGTAGATTCAAACAACCACAAATTGAAGATGTTAATATTGCAATTCTACTGAACATGTACAGACTTTCCCCCTCATCATCATTCCATTAACAATAAGGTATAACAACTATTTATATCATATTTATATCATATTGAGCATTAAGCCATGTCTCCATTCAAACGGGATGAGTTCCGTGCTGTGTAACCCTGCATTTATTTTAAATTTATTCAAAATTTTTAGATTTTGAATTTATTCAAAATTCATTTAAAATTTTGAATTATGGCATTGTGAGGAGTTAAGAGATGACTTATGAGTGGAGACTCTCATGCTAGGTGAAATAAGCCAGCTCCCCAAACCAAATGCCAAATGTTCTCTCTGATATGTGGATGTTGACACACAATGGGGTGGGGGAGGGAAGAATAGAAGTTCATTGGATTAGACAAAGGGGAATGACGGGAAGGGAGGAGGGATGGGAATAGGAAAAGACAGTAGAATGAATTGGACATAACTTTTCTATGCTCACATATGAGTACACAACCAGTGTATCTCCACAAGCATGGGATCCTAATAGGAATGGGTTGTACTCCATGTATGTATATAATATGTTAAAATATACCATGTGTAACTAAAAAGAACAAATAAAAATTATTTTTAAAAAAGAGATGACTCATGGAGTTCAAAATCCAGTAATGTGGATTTCAAGAAGAATTAATTAGAAAAATTGTATCATATGTGGCATTATGTCATTAACATGTTTGATAGTCCTGGGTTATCAGGAGTAGGAAAAATCTCCATGGCCTGAGCACAAATATGGAACCAGTTTCACTGAAGACAAAAGATTATACAATCTTATTATATAAAATAACATAGTTTTATTATTTTGATTCTTTAATGTTTAGTGGTTAATTGTTTTACAGTCAATATTATATAGTAGAAAAAGGTAAATACACATATATTTGCCACTCTTCTTTCTTTCCTGGTGCCAGGCATTGACAGTTGACTGCTGCACCCTTCTCCTTTGATCATTCAGATGTTATCGGAGTCTTTTCCGATGATTCTGACGATGATTAGTAGTGTCTCCCCATCACCTAGAGTTCAGCACCAAAGCTATATTTAAAGCCATATTTATTATCTGACAAAATAAATATAGACAAGGACTAAGTTTATCACTTTCGAGTAGTTGATAGGCACTGTGTCTATGAGATAAGGTGTTGAATTTCAACAGAAATCAATCAGTCCAATGATTTTCTGAATTAGAAATAGATGTGAAATCCTAGCTTAAAGCCTCTTTAACTGCCAATTGTTCAGTGTTAAATGTAGCAAAGCAGTTTTGTTTCTTTGGCTCCTTCTGCGCATAAAAAGAGAAGTAGATGAAATTTAAAGACTAGGGATGAAGGCAGAAGGTTTTTGTTTTTTTTCTGGAGTCAATTGTAGCACTTCCAAAGAACTTCCAATAAAGAAGTCAGCTTTCAAGTCTTATGAATTCTCCAACTGGAGTACTTCAAGATTAAAAAAAAAAAATCTTGACCATATAATATTTAGTGAGGAAAGCAGGGTCTCTTCAAAATTCGATTTTGTTGTTATTTTTTAGTGTTCTACCTTGAGCTAGGACAACATACATTACATAATTAATATATTCAACATATTCATTCCTTCAGAATCATGGTAAGTATATTCAGCGACATAAATGACTAATTTATTCATCTTTCCTTAAAATAGGTTTCAGGTCATTAGACATTACACAGTTTTTTTAAAAATTAATTTTGAGAAAGTACTATTTAAAATAAAAGCTACAAAGCCCGAGGCAGGCACCCACTAATTAGAGACGGTAAGAATTAGCCCACCATTATCTGTCTTTACTTTTAAGTAGTAAAAATCTTCATTTCCAATCAAAACCATGCTTAAATTTTTAGATTAGTTTGATGCTCAAATTTGCAAATAAATTATCTCCCAAAGTTTGGTAGTTACAGAAGCTTTAAGCTATGATTTTACAATAACTCAAAGCATCTATTTGATAAAATAGATCTATTTGGTAAAAGTATCTATTTGATTGTGAACTTTATTGAATGCAAAAGATAAATTACACTGATCTGCTCTCTATCTTGGGGAGTCCACAGAAGTCTTGTAAAACACCTTCTCCCTAAGCATTTTAAAAAAAATCTCTTGTCTCATACCCTGCATTTGTGTGGCTGGTCTGTTGACACAAAGTGACAGCTGGGGAGTTCAGCTTAAATAAAATCAATATCCTGAACTGTTGTGTTCCAAAATTTCTCTTTGAAGTATAAGAAAATATTCCCTTCCAGTTCTGCCCAATTCTTGTTCTCAAAGACTTTTTTTACACATAAAATATTAGAACTGTGACCTGTGTGAGGAATTCTTAATTCCTGTTTCATTTTTCTAATTGGTAAGTGGAAACATCAAAGTGTCAATGTTTACTGGTTAATTATTTCCCTCTTACCTTTTCTTTAAAAAATAAAGCCAATGGTAGGTGTACATTCTAGGGGGCAACTGACTTAAATAGCCTTAGAAATAAGTCTGTAAGACTCAAGGTAAAAGAAGCCATACGTAAGTTTGATACTCTAGTTGATAAAGGTGTTTCCTGTGGGGATATAGATTAACAATTCTGATACTGCTACAGATGTTCACTGCTGGAAGTGAACAATTAAATAGCTGAATGACAAATGCTAGGAAGTGAATTTCTCATTGTTGGAGTGGAAAGTCACATTATGTAAAAGGAGGATAGAATGATCCACGGTATAATGAGTAGGAGTTAGAGAAATCAGTGTGAATTCATGTTTATATTAGTATAGATACACGTGATCAATTATAGAAATACTGATCTATACATGTACCTGCACACATCAGTGTACACAAATAATTTCTTGCCCTGTCAACTGGAATGCAATGAAACCCCCAAAGTAAGAAGCACACCTATTTTTCAAATCTTGGTTTCTAATACAATTTTGGAATAATAGGACTCCTTGTAGTAATGGCTGATTCAAGAATTTAGGCAGAAAATAAACAATGTGACCCAAGAACACCTATAGCACCAGAAAATAATAAAGTGCTAATGAAAGAGCTCCTGTTGATCAAAATGAGAATTTGACCCACAAAGTTAAGTAATGATCCATAGTAAATATATAACAGTCCATGTTTACATAAAATAGTAAATAGTATGGGAGACAATAAGCAAATCTCACATGAAGAATTCAAAATGACAATATAGATCCTTTGCCTTGAAGGAGGTGGAGTGTTAGTCCATAGGCTTAATATGTGGGCCGTACCTGGTAGTTTTCTTATATTCTATTTTATTTTTTACAGGGTTAAAAATTGAACCCAGAGCCCTTGCTAGACATAGGCTTTACCAGTGAGCTCAGCCTTAGTGACTTCCTTTAGAAGCACAGTATGGAAAGGGGAAAAAACTACAATAAACTGTGTAGGGAGTAGCCTGACAAACACAGCCTCAGCCACATGTTCAAGTTCAACATCGCCAGTGACGAATCATGCTGATGGTGTTTACACTGGAATGCAATGTGGGAAAATGGCATTTATCTCTGTGATCTTCCTCCTCAAAACATAACCCCTGTCTAGTCAAGGGAAAAACCTCAGACAAAGGCCATTTGAAGGGTAACCCACCAAATTCCTGACCAGTACCTCTTTTTTTTTTTTTTAATTTTTTGTTGTGGGTTGTTCAAAACATTACAAATTTCTTGACATATCATATTCCACACTTTGATTCAAGTGGGTTATGAACTCCCACCTTCACCCCATACACAGATTGCAGAATCACATCAGTTACACATCCATTGATTTACATATTGCCATACTAGTGTCTGTTGTGCTCCGCTGCCTTTCCCATCCTCCACCCTCTCCCCTCCCCTCCCCTCCTCTCTCTCTACCTCCTCCACTGTATAACCCTGAGGGTCTCCTTCCATTACCATGCAATTTCCCTTCTCTCTCCCTTTCCCTCCCACCTCTCATCCCTGTTAAATGTTAATCTTCTTCTCCTGCTCTTCGTCCCTACTCTGTTCTTAGTTACTCTCCTTATATCAAAGAAGACATTTGGCATTTGTTTTTTAGGGATTGGCTAGCTTCACTTAGCATAATCTGCTCTAATGCCATCCATTTCCCTGTAAATTCTATGATTTTGTCATTTTTTAATGCAGAGTAATACTCCATTGTGTATAAATGCCACATTTTTTTTATCCATTCGTCTATTGAAGGGCATCTAGGTTGGTTCCACAGTCTTGCTATTGTGAACTGTGCTGCTATGAACATCGATGTAGCAGTGTCCCTGTAGCATGCTCTTTTTAGGTCTTTAGGGAATAGACCAAGAAGGGGAATAGCTGGGTCAAATGGTGGCTCCATTCCCAGCTTTCCAAGAAATCTCCATACTGCTTTCCAAATTGGCTGCACCAATCTGCAGTCCCACCAGCAATGTACAAGTGTACCCTTTTCCCCACATCCTCGCCAGCACTTGTTGTTGTTTGACTTCCTAATGGCTGCCAATCTTACTGGAGTGAGATTGACCAGTACCTCTTGAAACTGTGAAGGTCATTAAGAGCAAGGTGAGTTTGAAAAACTATCAGAACCAAGAGAAGACTAAGGAGACACAACAGATATGGTGTGGTGACCTGGATAGGATCCTGGAACTGAAAACAAATATTAGGTAAAAAATGGAGGAAATCTGAATTAAGGGTGGATTTTAGTTAATAATAATGTAACAATATTGATTTATGAATTATAACGTATGTGCCATACTCGTAGGTTACTAACAGGGGAAACTGGGTGGGAGGTGGTGGCAACTCTGTAACATTGTTTTTGTAATATTTCTATGAATTGAAAAAATTTTACTATACTAAAATATGAATACAATTAAAACTTACAAAACGAATTCAAATGTTTTATTAAACTTAGATGGATTTGTCTTCCTGTGTTTATATGCTTCATTAATGTCATTGGTAAAGTACAAGAAATTGAAAGAGAACAGAAACCTTAATTTCCTACTGAAAGCTTTATCAGACTGCCTTTTCTATGTCTTTTGCAAATAAGAACATTATAAACTAAAGCTTAGCTCTGAAAGGAGCATTGTATATGAAAAAAGAAAAACAAAACATTTTCATGAGTGTTCCCATTCAACTTCTGTAAAATATATTTCCCTGAATATAAATATAAATCTTTATTTACTACCATCCCAAATGAATACTTTTTATATATTTGATAAATAAATGCATATTATGACTGGATTATCTGGCAAAGTTCATGCTTACGAGTGTTAGAAAGAAAATGCTCAGAATATTTAATCATGGCTTGTAAAACTACAAACACAAAGACATATCTGAAATTAAATGGAAAGAGAGCAGAAATCGTGCATATGTAAGGATTTTCAGAAGGTTCATTGGCCTTTGCTAGATCGTGTAACATACACATTTCTTTAAATGCGCTATTGATTGTTTTATTTTCGAATCTATGAACCAGGATTCAATATTCTTTCTGTTTTTTTCTACACTTATTTTTTTGGAACATTCTGAAAGATTATGTTGCTCATGTCCAGAAATATAAAGGGTTGCAATTTAAGGTATACTATGCTGTTTGCCAAATAGATTTTGACAGTGGTACTCCATCAATATTTTACTAAGAATGAGAAATGAACATCAGACCATTTTATTTATTCTCTCTAGAGCCTACTAACCTATTGCTTCACTCCAAGGGAAGTCTCAGTTCTTCTAAAGAATATGGTCTTTTGAAACCTTTCAGGAAAACTTCAGTGCCATCTGTCTACTTTTTATTTATGCTTTAATAAAAGCTTGCTAGTCAATTTAAAGCTTGTAATACTTTAATACTTATCTAGGGCAAAGCTTAGTAAATAATGGCCCCTTTCACTACGTTCCATTTTGATCTCAGCTGAATGGATAATATGTTTGACATCAGGCCATCCATGAGTGAAGGTCATATTCAAGGAGTAGCCTATCTCTTGATGGAACTTCCATCAAGCCACGACTACATCTTCTGTCACCTCTACAACTTGGACCTGTGCTGGACCTGGGATTCTACGTAGCATGGAAACTCCAGACCTACCCATCCACAACAACATTTCTATTTGATTAATCCATCTACTTCTTTGGAACTAAGTTTTCTCACTTAAAAAAATAAGAGGGTGCCTCCCCACTTCAAGTCTATCAGATTTTTAAAAAAATATTTCTTAGATTCTAATGTCCTCATAGTACAAATCCCGGCGAAGGAATCATAAGCTATTCTTCCCTGTGATGCATTTGGGAAGGAATTTAATTATAACTGAAACAAGTGTGCAATGGGTAGGTACAACTGACAGATAAGTGTGAATCTCATTACTGTTAAATCCTTATGTAAAACCCAAGATAAAAAAAATGGCAAATTTACTTTTTCTTAGATTATCAAAAATACTGATACAAAAAATTAACCCCAAACCTTGGGTGCCTAATAATAACCTTGTAAGAGAAGGGCGAAGAATGAACACTTATTACTAGTGATTTCTAGTAATAAAGTCTCAAAAATTTTCAAATGTTACCTACTATTGCAATAACACAGCAATAGCTTTCTAGGTGGAGTTGGTAATGGTTATAAAGAATTTTAGATTCTGTATCTCTGCATCCTTCAAAGGATACCAAATAGATCTATGGAGATAAATCCTATCAATTTTATTTTTTTTTCTCTTAAAGACATATCTTAGCTATCATAGATCTATATCTGAGTATTACTTATTATCAAGAGTGAAATTGTACAAATTCAGACGTTATAGACAACAATATAGCTGATGATAGCACTTTGAAGTGTCTCCTTGCTCTGCCTGTTTCACATTCACCCTTTCCTTGATTTCCTTTACCTTTTAGCCCATAGGTCGTATGCCTACCCATTAATTTAGTCCTGTCTGTTTTGAATCCTTCTAGATGGAATCTTGTCACCCATGTCTTCTATGTGCTGCTGTATTAGGTACACATCTGGAATCAGCATATAGCTTGACTACATTCCCTTTCTTTAGACATGTCAATCCACTCTTTGAATCCATAGCATTAGTTCTGTACAATCAATTCTCAGTGAGTATTTGGGGACATGCTTACTATGCATGCTATTAGAAACAGTGCTTTTATAAAGTTCATTATGCATATTCTCTTGATGCACCTGTGTAAGGTTTTCTCTAGAATACATACATACAATTCTCTTCGGAAGAGAATTGTTGGGTAGAGTGTATATAGATATTTTCACTTTACTAACTAATATTTTCCTAAGTGTGTGGTTTTGAACTTCTATTATCAGTGTGTGAGTTTCCCTATTTTCTCCTGGCAGACAAGTACTGTTGACTATGTAATGTTTGCCAATCTGGTTGGTATGTTATATATATCCCACTGCAGCTGTATTAATTTCCTGTTGCTGCTGTAACAAATTATCATAAACTTAGTGGCTTAGTGCAACACGAATGGGTCATCTTAAAGTTGTGGGGAAGTCCATAATTAGTCTAACTGCGCTAAGTCAGGTGCCGGCAGAAGGAGGCTCTGAGGGGAGAATCTGACCTTGACCTTCTTCAGCTTCTAGTTGCCACCCAGATGTCTAGGCTTGTGACCCTTACATCGTATCACTCTGACCTCTGTTCCGTATCTTAAATAGAACAAATCCTCTCAGATTAAATAAGGAAAATACAGAAACATTTCAAGGAAAACAAATGCATTCTCTCTCAAACATGCTAATATGAATAGTATATTTAGATTACTGTTCAATGTTTCTAACAACTGGAATCCATTCATTCCTCATGCTATTATAGTTCAGTTGAACCACTTTGGAAAGCAGTATGGAGATTCTTCAAAAGACTAAGAATGGAACCACCATATGACTCAGCTATCCCATTCCTTTATGGTATTTATCCAAAAGAACTGAAATCAGCATATGATAATGATACCTGTGTATACAATATTTATAGAAGTACAATTCACAATATCCAAGTTAGAGAACCAGCTTAGGTGCCCATGGATAGATGAACAGACAGAAAAGATGTGGTATATACACACACAATGGAGTGTTACCCAGTAATAAAGAAGAATGAAATTTTGTCATTTGCTGGTAAAGGGATGTAACTGAAGAACATCTCCTACGGCAAATAAATCAGACTTAGAAAGTCAAGGTTTGAATGTTTTCTCTCATGTGTGGAAAGAGAGGAGAGAGAGAAAGAGAAATAAAACAGTGGGGAGCTCATGAAACTAGAAGGGAGGCTAGTAGAATAAAGGACGTAGATTCAAGAGGGAGGACGGAGGGCAAGACAATATGGGGAAGAACGGAGGAATGAAATGTACCAAATTATATTATGTCCATGGATCAATATACCACAATGAATTCTGTATGTGTGTGTATATATATATATATAATTATAACATGCTAATTAAAATAATTATAATAGTAGGAGGGAGATCAGTAGAGAACAGTAAGCACATCAGAGGAAGGGAGGGGCAGAGAGCAGGGGAAGGTTCTAGGCAATGAGATTGACCAAATTATGTTATGGGCATGTATGAATATAGCATACACATATTATGTCTACTATTATGCATAATTATAATGAATCCCACCATCATGTATAATTATAATACACCAATAAAAAAAGAAATGAAAGTAATTCTTATGTTCTCTTAAAGTTTTAAATTAAAACTTCTTTCTTTTTTAATGTGGGGAAAACAGATTGTGCTCTTGCAGTACAAAATTATTAAGAGCAGGTAACCTGAGAATTATTCTGGCTAATGCAGATGCAAGCATTTTCCCATTTTGTCTTCTAATTGTGCCCAAGTTCAAATTTGAAATACAAGTCTTTGAAGAGCAGGTGAGCATCACTGAGATATGAGCACAGCTTTGATTATAGTTATTTCTGTGAAAGATAAAGATGATTTGTCTTATGCTGATTACAGGTCTACCTTCCTCTTAGGGCAAACTTTTAAGTAATTTCCAATTTAAGCAGTTGTATTAATTGAAATCATTTTTACGTTTCTTCTTCCTGATAAAAATGTACTGAAGAAAAAAAAACTTTTTTTTTTGAAAAAAGATGTATACTACCATGGAAAGAGAATAAATGTTGCAGAATTAGGCCCTTGGTTAAAGTCTGCTTTTGCTGCTTACTGAGCAACTATAGATAAATTATTTATTCTGTGGGAATCAGTTTCCCTATCTATAAAATGGGGCTAATGAAAACCACTTCACTGAATTCTGAGAGTTAAAAAAAAGTGTTCACAAAGCTTACAGTACAAAGTTGGACTAACAGTGTATTCTTAGTAACCAGGTTTTATTTTTATCAGCTTGTTTACTCTTATTATTAGTATTTTTTTACTACTGCTACTGTGTTTTGAATATCAGTTTCCAAAAAAGCATATATATATATACAATGAATAATTTCCTTATTGAACAAGATTTTTATGTAATTGGATCTTTCTCAGTAAGTGATTTCTATTTACACATGTAGACAAAGGAAGTTGCTTGCATACATAGCCCCCTGAGGGTGGAATCCATGTCCAGGTTTGTGCTGACCTCAACACAAGGCAGACTTTTACTTCTCTAATAGTTGGCTCAGGCTACCACACAGCAACATAGTTGGGTGCTTAAACATCAGATATTGTTTTCTCCCAATTGTGGAGAATCCCCTTGACTGGGAGCTTTGAGGAATCAGCAGGGTCTTTTTTCTGGGTGTGCCTATGTCCAATCTCCTCTTCTTAAAAGGTATATTGGATTAAGATTCATTCTAATTATATAATTTTATATTAATTATGCCTTTAAAGACTCAACACACAGTCACATTCTGAGGTAATGGGTAATGGTTACGTTAGTATCTGAATTTTGAGAGAGCAAAATTCAGTCCTTAAGAACTTGCAAAGACTGAAGGGACATGAGCATTGTGAAGTCTCATGATTGGTGGCCCAAAGAGGTCTGAGTCACCAAAAAAGGTAAGTTTTGTTCCAGGTAAAATTCTATTGATTGCTGGGGATGAGGGATTGGAGGGGGTTTAAGGGGATTAGAGGAAACATTTGCCAGACCAGGTATGGCTGTAGATACTAATCAAGAAGTGCTTGCTGTGCTGTCTGGGGCAGTCTTGTTCAAGTGACTTCTCTATTTAAATAGTAGAATATGTAATTCAGTTTCATGTTATTTTCTGTTATCCGTCAGTTTATGCTTCATAACAGCCACCCTCCTTAGCATGTTAAAATAATAACCCTTTTCCCTGTGACTTGACTGGTTTGGGCTGGCATGGCTGATTTGCGTTGGGCTTTGCAGTTAGTTGGAGGCTGTTTGATCTAAGACATTTTCATTCATTCACAGGGTTGGCAGGCTGACAGTTGTATACTTTGTTTTTTTTTTTTTCCCTCTGGGTTTGATTCTCTAGCAGGTGAAATTATTTACATGGTAGATACATTTCAACAGCAACAAGGGAGACAACGTCAATGTATAGGAGCTTCTCAAATCTCAACTGGCATACATTTATAAAATTTCATTGGCCAAAGCAAAGTTCATGAAAAAAAATTTAAAAATTGATAATTATTTGGAAATTTTTGTTGTTGTTACTGGGGATGATTGAACCCATATCTTTCCTCATGCTAGGCCAGTGAGCTACCACTGCTATAACCCAGCCCTCAATAATTATCTTAAAGAAAAATGTGGCTTACCAAAATTGATTTTGTAAAGACAGAAGTCTAAACAGCCTATTGATAACAGAACAGAATTTAAATAGTTTTTTGACTCTGAAGGATTCCATATGATTTGAGAGAGTAATCTATTAGTATTTGTGTCAATATCTTAAGATATCAGCTAATACAATTCAATATACATTAAGAAACTGACCAAGTAAAGTTGATTACAGGAATGCAAAGGTGGATCAATCCATTTGTACAACCAGTAATGTTATTACAGTTCTTTTCATTGTAATTGATGATGAAAAATTGGAGGATTTTTGTTAAAGTCAGGAAAATGACGAGTCTTTTATTTAGTATTATGTTAAAGAAATATATTATTATATATATATATGAAGAAATGTTTTATATATAAATATAATTATATTAAGGGAATTACTCAATGAAATTAGGGAAGTCATAGGCATACGATTTAAAAATGTACAAATGTTTCTACTTGCAGATAATATGATTATATATTTGATAAACCTCAAAGAAAAAAAGAAATAGTTACTTTAAATAATAAGATAATTTTGCAAGAAAATTATGTAAAGTAGCATGTTACAAAAAGCTTCCTCTATTCATGTCAAACAAAAACCAGTTTGAAAATACAAATGAAATAGAAGACTCTGTTTAAGATAGAAAAAGAGAAAAGAAAAATATCATATTAACTTAATAAGTAATTTCAAAATTCTCTATCAGGAAAATTATAAAACACTCTTGAAAGATTAAAAAATTGAATAAGTGGAAAGACATACTATGTTTATGAGTAGAAATGTTCAACATCATGAATATACCAGTTATTCTAAAAATGACATGTATATAATATAACCTGTATAAAAATATCATTAGGCTTTATCCTCCCTCATTTATAAGAAAATAAACAAGAATAACTGGAAAATTCTGTAGAGGAACAATACATTGAGGTGTTGCCTACTAAATATTGAGATAGTATAAATTAGCCTTCGTAATTGAAGTTTGGTACTGGTTCATAGAAATGGAACAATGAAACAAAATAGAAAAATCTAGTTAACAGATTTGTGTAAGGAATGACATTTAATCACACAACAAAGGCAGCGTCTCAGATAAATGAGTAATAGGTGCAATTTTAATCTGTGCCATTGGAATTACTGAAAAGCTATACTATAGAAAAAAGATCTATTCATGACATTGAACTCCAGATAAATTACAAATAGATCAGAGATTTCATGTAAAAAATATAATGTCATTCAAAAAAACAAATACAGAGAAATTTCTCTGTAACTGAGTAGTAAGGAAAACTTTCCTAAGCATAACTCAAACTTCAGAAGTGATAAGAGAAAAACATTGATGACTTGATCACATTTTTAAAAATTAATATTTTGTGACAATTAATCCCTTTCCAAAACAGACAAAACCACAACAATAGAAATATAAGGAATGTAAAGAGAAATGTAATATGCTTGGAAAAGTATTTGTAACATATTAAGAAAATATGAATATCCTTAATAGCCAAACACTTCTAGAAAGAGAGAAAAAGACAACAACAATAATGATAGCAACACAATGGGCTTAAAGTATAATTGCTGGCTTCAGGGAAAGCAAGATGCAAATGCCTCTGTATGCAAAACGTTATTTATAATAGGGAATGCAACTTAAAACTGCAATGGGCTGTGCTTTCTGATCATCTGTGAGCTGCTTCCCTCTGCCACACTATTCTTCCATGATGTTCTGCCTCACCTGGGGCCCTGAGGAATGCAGTTGGCTCTCTTTGGACTGAGACCTCTGAGCCCAAACTAAAGCTGCAGAGTGAAGCAATCACAAAGAACGAGAAGCGGCCTACACCAGTCCAGTCTACCTAAGCAACACCCTCGCTCTTCCCCTAAGCAGAGGCCCTTCTTCTGGTTCCTCTCTATAGTCTTACCTGGTGCAAGTCCTAGCACATGGGAAAAATCTCAGCAGTGATGTCTTGGGACATTATTACCCTATTTCATATCATTTAGCAGGATTTTGATCATCGCTTATTAGGTAAATAATGTTGATGCTATTCCCAAACCTAGGCTTCTTTTTACTGCCTTTAGCATAAACATTGACACATCATGGTGTAGAGGTGTCTGCTGACAAGTTTGGGTGACTGTGGCCTTCTTGACTCTGCTGATGCTGTGCTCCTGCCTAGTTAGGTAGGGGGAACTAAGAACTGTTTAGGGTCTGGGTACAATGAACAGCCGGACTTGGCAGAGTCCCCACTTTTCTAGGCCTAAACTGGTCTCCTTGCTTTTTGGTCAACCTAAATAATTGCTTTGTCCTATAGCCAGTTCTTCATGCTTCTTGGTACCTCTTGGGCTATTTGCTGTTAGAGGGATGCTTCTTATTTACATGTTACAGAACAAACACTGATCTTGCAATCTTTCATAGCCTTTCTTGCACTTTAAAGTTAGATTAGTTTAACTCAAATTTGGTTGAAACTTCCTAAAGGGAGAAAATTAAGTCTATTGATTTGATCTCTCTCTCTCTCTCTCTCTCTCTCTCTCTCTCTCTCTCTCTCATCATTCTGGGGATTGAGCCAAGGGCCTTGTACATTCCAGGCAAATGCTCTACCATTGAGCTATAACCCCTGCCCTGGGATGTTAAAATTTTTTGGAGTAAAGAAGATGGTAAATGCAATTAATTTATACACTTGAAATTCTTGCGGAATTAGTGTCAATTATTTCAGTTTTTTTGTCCAGACCAGGGCTTAACTTTTTGGAGGGGAGGAGGTGGAAGTATTCCAAATAAGAAAAGCATTTTCCACCAAAATGAGCCTCATATCTTTATGCAACACTTATCTTAGAAACTGCATTTTTCTTTTCTTGTTTTTTGAACTCAGGGGCACTTGACCACTGAGCCACATCCCTAGCTCTATTTTGTATTTTATTTAGAGACAGAAACCACATTTTTATTTCTTCTCACTGTGTGCATTTGTCTTGAACACTGTCTCAGATACTTGCTATTTCTGTTTTGGCTAGAATTTTAGAAGGAGCTGACCTTCCCATAGAGAAGTCCTGAAGTCTAAAATTGTCAGAACAGCTAATTTATTTGTCTCTTCTGTTATGATCTTTTGTTTGGATAATAAAAATCTTCACTATTATCTCAAAAAAATACTGCAATGGAACAGATTTTCTCATTTATCAGATTTCAGAATTATTAAAGATTAAAATAATCTCCTGGTAAATTGTGTGGAAACAGGAAATATCATACTTAACCAGTAGGCTTGCGAAATTTTACAACGCCTATGGAAGAAAATTTGGCAATATATATCAAAATTATATAAGTATTTACCTTTTGACCTAATGGAGATCTTATTGACTCATCCGTGGCATAATCAGATGAGAGAGCATTGTTTATCTTTTAAATAGAATGAGGAATATCTCTACATACTTATTTAAATCAACTTTCGAAATATATTTTTTAATGAAAAAACAAGATGAAGGAATGTGTGTACAAAGCATCCAAAGGGATCTAAGATTTCTCTTTAGAGAAATAAATATATATATTTACACATTTATATTAAAATGTAGTAATAAGTTCAATATTGAAAGTTTAAAGTTATGTAAAGTGAGAAGGAGGAAATAGAGTGGAGGAGTTAGGGATAGAAGCTAGATTTCCTTGGATGTGCCCTATTTTATAGATTTGTTTCTAAAACATTGCAAATCTTTTGCATAATTAAAAATAAAATTAAATTGTAAAATGCAAGTTTTAAAAGTCAAAATAAGATGAATCAAATGAACTTAACTGCATGTCTATTTGACAGCATAACCATGTGAAATGTCTTTTAACAACACAGTAATTGGAATATACATGCCTCGTGGGATACACCTTAAGTTCAGATAGAATGATGCCCTTGGAAAATCATGAATTTTTTATTGTAGGGTTGGTTTGTTATTCTGAGACTGTGTGTGGATAGGGTGTGATGGAGCAAATGAGTTAATTAGCCTTTGACCTTAAGAATTGGTATTTTCACAGTGTAAGGAGATGTTCAACCAACCAGAGGTGGAAAATATTAAAATAAAATCGTGTCTGTACTACTCATGTACACACATTTTTCTGTCATTACCCACTGAAAAATAAAGTACACAGTGTTTATAGTGTAACAGGTATTTAAAATAATCTAGATTTAAAGAATACAGGGGGATGTGCTTAGGTTATATGAAAATATGTTGCCATTAGATCAAGGAGCTGGCAGATTCAGTATCTGGTGAGAACTTGCACTCCACTTAAGAGATGGAGACTTCTGCCTGTCCTGCCATGGCAAAAGAGGCACATGGGCTCTCCTACACCTCTTTTATAAGGGTGGAGCCTAATCATGTTCATTAGGGTGGAGCCCCATGATTTAATCATTTCCTAAAGGTCCCACTTCCTTATTGGCTGTTAGGTTGCAAAATAAGAATTTGGAGGAAAACCAACACTCAAACTATAACAGAAACTAGGCTTCTTAGAGAATGGAAGAGCTCAGGTCTGGGGTAGGAACAGACCTATACCCCTTAGAAAAAGGATTTAAAATCACACACACACACATACACATACACACAGATCACACAATTCTTTAGCCCAGGGAAACATGAGGCATGAGACCACAGTCACCTGAGTCATTCCAACCTGACACAGCCTAGACTCCCTGATGCCACAAAGATGATAAATAGCCTCAGCAAAAGCCCTTTCCTTCTTATCACAGTTCTTACCTGGAATGTATAGCATAACCAACAGGCCTGCAGTGAGCATCCTGTGCTGTTATTGTCAACCAGTGCAATTGAAAGAAGCAGTTTGCTTAAAAATCTTTCAGTTTGTTTGTATCTGAATAATCCCATACCCTTCGAATGCTATTTGGGGGAGCACTTACTCTTAGTGACTAGAATTTGTGTCCCCTAGGATAGCATTCTCATTTGGGTTCTAGTAAACTCTGTTGTTGTGCTCAATGTGCATCAAACTTGCATTTTAGGTTGACAGCTTGATCACTTTGTTGTTCCCCAAATGAGGAGGCCATCAAGATGACTAGTGTCATGACACACAGATTGAGGGTCAGCTTGAAAAGGCTGCCTTGGAGCAAAGAAAGGACAGTTTGAGAATCAATAAGCACATTAATTTCTGTGTTGAAAGTATCAACTATAAATAAAATAGTTTTTCCTCCAAATTGCACCTGAATGTGACTAAGCGTAGTCTAACTACTGTGCAAATTGTCAATTTATGATTAATAAAGGGTCAGAGGAACTGTTCATTGACACTTGATGACCCGATCGCTACAATTCAGAACTTTCCAGGATGGACAGATGGCTCTGTTTCTTCAGTAACAAAAATTGCAAGGAGAATGAAAGAGAGAGAGGTGGAACCCTTAGAGCCGAAGAGACTGGACCTGTCAATCAATTGTAATCAGCCAGCCTGAAGCCTTTGTTTGAATGTCAGTGCAAACAAACTAATGAACATAAGGAAAACTGGGCAAATTAGAATAGTGAATGGATTTGCGATAATATCGAGGAACTCCTTTGTCCATTTTTTGCCTATGATTAATGAAAGAATTCTAATCATTTAGAAGCACATATAAAAATGAATTATTATTCAAATAATATAGTGTGTGGGATTACTTTAAAATAATTCAAAATGAGTTGAAATGGATGTAAGTTAAGATTGATCATGAGTTGATAGTGTTGAAGGGGGTGATGGTGGTACAGTGGGGCTCACTCTGCCAACATTTATATGTTTGCAAATTTTCACAATATAAAGGAAAAAATCTTTATAAAAATAATTGAAAGGAAAAATGATGTCTGTTACAAATACATTTTGCTTCTCAAGACATCGGGTTATAACCTTTTCCTCTAATCCTTGTCTCATACAATCTGGAAAAGTTCATGACTAATTACCTTGATTAATTTTTAGATAGAAGAGATTTTCTGCCCAATTGCTTTAATGGTCTTTTTTTTTTTTTTTAAAGTAAAAATATTTGTTTAGTTTATTTTAAAATAGCAATCATAAACCCATGTTAATAGAAATAACATTTTTATGAATATAATTATGTCACTCAAAACACTATGAAAAGAGTGACTCTGTTTTACATTTTTGTAAATTTCTTTAATGTCTGGCTTAATAGAAGACAGATTCTCATCTACTTCTGCATTCTATTTTGTCAATTTTTTTTTTTTGTACTTTATTTATTTTTTTTTTAATTTTTTATTGTGGGTTGTTCAAAACATTACAAATTTCTTGACATATCATATTCCACACTTTGATTCAAGTGGGTTATGAACTCCCACCTTCACCCCATACACAGATTGCAGAATCACATCAGTTACACATCCATTGATTTACAAATTGCCATCCTAGTGTCTGTTGTGCTCCGCTGCCTTTCCCATCCTCCACCCTCCCCCCTCCCCACCTCTCCCCTCCCCTCCCCTCCTCTCTCTCTACCTCCTCCACTGTATAACCCTGAGGGTCTCCTTCTATTACCATGCACTTTCCCTTCTCTCTCCCTTTCCCTCCCACCTCTCATCCCTGTTAAATGTTAATCTTCTTCTCCTGCTCTTCGTCCCTACTCTGTTCTTAGTTACTCTCTTTATATCAAAGAAGACATTTGGCATTTGTTTTTTAGGGATTGGCTAGCTTCACTTAGCATAATCTGCTCTAATGCCATCCATTTCCCTGTAAATTCTATGATTTTGTCATTTTTTAATGCAGAGTAATACTCCATTGTGTATAAATGCCACATTTAATGGTCTTTATATCCCCTTAAACAGAATTCCACTGAAACTGAATTTACACGGAATACTAAATATTATTTAGTAACAATTCTAGGCACTCATAATAGGTTTTTAAACCTAATTTCTTCATTTTTTTATATATGAGCATATCTTTCTAATACCTTATAATTTTAAAATTATTTAAAGAAAACAGAAACTTTAAAACCCATCCTGTAATATTTCTTTGAATTTACTAAAAAAAACATAAAAAATAGAAATAGCAAAACTCTACCATTCTTATGTATATCAATCATAATTGTCTAGGTTATATTTTATCAATCAGCCTAAAAATTCAGAAGCTTAAAGAAGGTTTATTTTTTGCCCATGCTCTGTCCGTGGTTCCTTTGGGTCAGCTGGAGGCTGTGCTCATCTGGTCTCTCAAGAGCCCAGTTTAATGGAAGCTTCACCTTGACATGTGCTTCTATAACCAAATAAAAGGCGCAAAGAAGATGTAATGTCCTATAATAAGAAATCATCAGTATATGGCTCAGACTTCCTAAAACGCTTGGAATTTCCTTAATGGCGGGAGTTTCTTTTATTGTTGGGCCATAGCAGAGCCCTTTCAATCATGTGACAAAGAGATGAAATATTAATTATATGAATTGGGGTGGGGCCCTTAGATACCCTCAAGCTGAAGTTAGTCACCAGAAGGACCATGTGATTGGAGGGTTGGCACTTTCACCCCCACCATGAACCTCTAGGAAGAGGAGGGGGTGGCAGGGTTGGAGGTCCCTGATGTTTCCCTAACTCTGACCCCACCCCTCAATGGGTTTCAGGGAAAACTTAGGTTGATATATCTGATTAGTTCATGCTTCTCCTTGTTCCTCTTCCAACCATGTCTTGGGACCAGAAAGGGGCAGGCATTTCTTTCATTTCCCCTAAATCTTATCTACATTTTATTTTAAAGTACCAGGACTTCTACATTTTTATAAGTCTTAGGCAGAAAGAAATTCTTCTCTGAGCAATAGATAATGGTTTCCCAGTTTGGTAGTTAGTAGTCATGCTAGAGAAGACAAAGGGATTGGAAATTCCATTCCCTCAACAGTGCTGGCTCTTGAACCCCTGGTCCTTTGGTAAAATCTTGTAAATGTCAGTTGATGAAGATTGCCTTGTTCATTTTCCTTATGTCCTTCTTCGATAACTACTAATCTCTTCTAAACATATGAATGTTTTGGCTGGCCAATGTAAAAGGTCATGAAGAGAGAGACACAAAAAAAGTAAAACTGATAAATATTTCCTAAATATTATTCCAAATACATTTATTTTCCCTACGTTTCTCTAAAATATAAATTTGTTTCAGAAAGTAAATATAGGTATATGTTTACTTATACATAGTATAAACTCTGAGAAAGTACTATATTTTTAATATTCATTTAATCCTAACACACAACCTGTTCTGTTTGTGTGTGTGTATGTGTGTGTGTGTACATTTAAGACATGTTACTCAACCAAGGTATAGTAATCAGCATTTATGACAAAATCAACCTGCACAAATTTGCAATCTTTATTCATTATTCAAAAGTAAAAGGTATTCATTTTCCCAAACACAGATCTAAGCAGTAAGAAAGAATGAACAAACATGACTTGATTATGTCGGTGCCTAATCATGGGATAAGTATAGGTTTTCTCAGAAGAGAGAATTTGAAAATGATTCAAGTAAAATGTTAGGCGACAAGCAGGAAATGAATCAGGCAAAGCAAGAGATGTTAATTGATGCAGTTGAAGCTTAGCACTACAGCCAAGGCAAATGTTAGAGCGAGATCCTGAGCACAAGCCAGAAGTTCAACTCCAAAACCAGAGAAGAAAACTTAATTCATATCAAAACAAAGAGGCTTGGCTCTCCCACATACCTTCCTGAAACACTCGTGCATGATCTCTCATTGTAATACCATTTTTCTAAAGTTCTTTGTAAGCTCTATGAATTGAAAAGGATAACCTCCCTATCATATGGGGAATTCCACATCAATCTCTACTCAATATGCTTTGAACATACCATAGTTTCATTATTTTTTACTTATATTTCTTTTTAGAAAATTTTCTTAATTACTCTGAATTAGATCCTTACCTTACAGTGAATCTAATTTTAGTTTAGTTTGCTCACTTACAATGAATCTAATTTTGGATTCTGTTGAGTTAAAATTTTATGTGCTTAATTTGCATAAATCGTGGAAGTGTTCATTGCATTGTTGAAACATGATTCTAAAGGTAGAACTATTTTCATAAAAATACAGGCTTTATAAACAACCCGATGGTAAATGAGGTTTTAACTTCAGTGTAAACCTAAACTTATAAATAGGTTGTGTCCCAAGCAGTTGACAGTAATTTTTAGCTTAAAAAAAGTATAGTGGTACAGAAAGAAAGTTATAGATGGTGGGCAGGTTCCTAGACAGGAAACTAGAAATTCATTTATAGAATGCAAGACCTGAAAGCCATTTAAAGCTCATCCAGTCTTCTCTCCTTACTTATTAAAGAAAAAGAATAGGATTATACAATATAATGAGTTGACCGAGGTCACACAGCAAGTGGGGTATCCAGCTGGGGCTGGGGTCCAGGGTCCTCATCCCTGACATATGAGGTTTTTCTTTTGCTGTGGTCATGGTTTTTCAGTATATCCTTAACTCAAGCAATAGTTAAAATTATCATGTAAAAACTGATCCAAAGGGAGTTATTAATTTATTTATTTTATCATGAGTCTAAATTTCTTAGGAAAATCTAGATTACAGTGAGATTACAGATTAGCTCTCAAATTCCGGTAGCTTAACACAATAAAAGTCTGTTTCTTCCTCTTGTGTTATGTCCAGTGAAGCTCAGCAGGGGATCCTGCTCTCCTTAGTCATCAGAAATCCAGGAGGTACAGGGTCCAGGGTCCTCTCAGGAATTTGTGGCTTTTTTGGCTATAGTGGCAGTAGTCTTTTATAGTTTTTTTTTTTTAATAGTAGAAGATACTTAGCATAGAAATAATAATAAACACATTTTAAAATTTTTTCTTGAAGGCTGGTTAGTGGTAGGATAAAAGCAGATTATCTAGAAGATGTGAGGCTCATATATTCTGACTGTGAAGGAGCTTCTGCAGAAGATATCTAGCACTTCACTGGAAAATTTGACAACCTAGCCTGGCCCTCTTCCTGGATAGGGGCACCATGCTACATTTATCAGACTTCATTAGGATGTGATTTTAGTTGTAAGAAGGGGGACATCCTGGGGACTTGTTTACATAACAATATGTCTTTTAATTTTATAGCCCTATTAGGTAGATAAAATAGCTGTTATCATCTCAAATGTATAGATGGTAGGGAGCATACAAAGGATTTTGAGCTGAATTGAAGAGTGTCAGAGTGAGACTGTGGGCAAGACAAAGTGCTGGCTATCAGTTTGTCCATAGACACAAGACTAGAGATGGACAGAGTTAGGTCTGGAATCAAGTTTACTCAATTTCTATTTAAGAGTTCAGCAATTCTGAACTCCATAATACATTGTTTCAGGTAGAGGGCGGATGTCCTGTGTGAGGAATGATCCTAACATTGAGTCTTTCACTGATTAGGGTAGGTAAAACTCAACATTTCTCAGTCTTGCATCTGGGCTTTAGTCTGGCTGAGCTGAGCCCAAGACCCTTACTCAACAGCACCTTCCTCCTCTGAGACTTCATCTCTTCTTCCCCTAGTCCAACAGGTTCTTAAATCTATTGAGACATGCAAGGAATTCCCATAATTGGTGAAAGAGGGAAAGGTTTTATTTGAGACTGGTAGAATATGGAGGAAATATTATGACAACTGATCCTGATCAAATTCCATGAATTGGGTTTGGGATACTATGATTGTGGTTTAAGAATTTTTTTCTTTCCTTCCTTCCTTCCTTCCTTCCTTCCTTCCTTCCTTCCTTCCTTCCTTCCTTCTTTCTTTCTTTCTTTCTTTCTTTCTTTCTTTCTTTCTTTCTTTCTTTCTTTCTTTCTTTCTTTCTTTCTTTCGTACTGGGGAGATCCAATTCAGGGCCTTACACAGAGTAGATAAGAGATTTACCAGTGAGTGATACCCCTAGCCCGATTATGGTTTTTTGAAACTAATTTTCATGAGAAACATGGCATTTACTTTTGGCAGGAAGTAAAGGCTAGGAGTTAACAGAACTATTTCGGAGAGACTTTGCAGGACTCAAAAGCAATGACATAGTGGGAGAAGGTGACATCCCCTACGTTTACACAGGATCCTGCACATTTCAGAATGTTAAGGTCTGGACATTTTAGGGTCATTCACATGTGGCTCTTTTGGCATGGACAAAGTCAATTTCATAATGTTTTTTAAAGGTGGTAGGCTTTTCCAAATGACTTTGTTCATCAGGATGGAGACAGTGGGGTAAGAGGAAGAAGAAACAACAGGGAGATGCCACTGTTGCACTGCTTTGTGGGCCCATGGAACCTGTTTGCAGAGCCTATTTGAACTCTAAAAGAAATAAATGTAGACTCTTTCAGTGTGGGGGAGGGTGGTCATGGCACCTTGTCATTACATATGTGGGATCAATGGAGCCAGTAGATAAAAGAACTGCATGCTCCTGCCAAGCATGGTGGCACACATCTGTAATCCCAGTGGCTTGGGAGGCTGAGGCAGGAGGATCACGAGTTCAAAGCCAGCCTTAGCAAAAGTGAGGTGCTAAGCAGTTCAGTGAGACCCTGTCTCTAAATAAAATACAAAAAATAGGGCTGGGGATGTGGCTCAATAGTCAAGTGCCCCTGGTACCCCCCACCTCAAAAAAAAAAAAAAAAGAATTGTATGCTCCTAATGGCATATGATTTCTCATAAAATTACTGGTCAAATCAGACCTATTTTATCTTTAAATAACTACCTATCTAAGGAAGGAGACTATTCTCCTTAAGATAAAAATAGCTTCTGTGCTACATAATAAAATTCTTGGAGTGGTTATAGACAATGCTCTTCTCTCAGAAAATGTAGAAAACCATTGCAGAGCAATTTCTGTAGAAGGTGATGCTTTTAAGCAGAGGAGGGTTTATGAGAACCAACCCTGGTTGGTTTGGGGAAACCGGAAGTATTCTCAGGGGACATTCCAGTTCAGTTCTTCAGAACTTGGTAGTTTTAACATGACAGGTTTCCTTTTATACTTTGAGTTATCCAATGTGGCTGTGGTGCTATACAGCATTTCACAGCAGGGAGGTAAAATATCAGGTCCAATGAATGTGTGCTCTCTTCCTGGTTATGAACGAATGGCTGGCCCATTTACTCACTTCCTTGGTTTCTCACACAGGCATTTCTTGTTCTCAGCTAGAAAAACAGGCAGCAGGAAGACTGCATTTCCCCTTTATGCAAACTGTTACCGCATGCATCTGTCTTTAATTTACAAGTAGTAGTTGAATATTTCAAAGTAAACACCTACAATATAAGCCTCATAAATTATTGCACAAGGTCATTATCCCATAACTCAAGAAGTATCATTTATTTTCTTGTTCAGGAAATATGACTCAAAATAATTTTGCTACCAGAAAAAACAAATTTTTTTTTTCCTGATGAACTTGCTACTTTCCCCCCAAATTGACTTGATAATTTTTTTTTAGCTTCCTGCTTATTTTTTCCACTTACTCTCATATGCACCACTATATCTTGAAAGCAGCCATCTGCTTTTTCTTCTCAGGGATCTTCAAATTTTAATTTGCTCAGCCAAGGAATTGCAAAGTTAGGTGAGTCTACTGCTGTGATTGGAACCTACATCGAGTGACATTGTGGAAAAGATGGTAAGGAATTTTCTGAATTCATGTGGTGTTCGTGTGAGCCATAGTATAGTTTTTTTTTTTTTTTTGTATTTGATTTTAGAGGCCAAGTGTTAGCTTTCCATTGCTGTGATAAAATACCTGAGAAAGTCAACTTAAAAGAGGAAAGATTTATTTTGGCTCACAGCTTCAGAGGTTTCAGTCCATAGTCACTTGACTCTGATGTTTGTAGGCCTGTGTGGTGAGGCAGCATATCGTGGTGAGGAGCAGGTGGCAGAACAGAGTTGCTTACCCCCATGGCAGTCAGAAAGGAGAGGGAAAGGAGAGACAGGGGCAAAAACAGCGCCAAGGACTCTTCCCCAATGATCTAGTAGGACCCACATTTTGAAGTTTTCACCACCTCCCAATAGGACCACCAGTTGGGACAAAGTCTTGAATGTATGAGCCTTTGGGATACATTCCAGACCCAACTATTACATTCCATATTTTATTTACAAGTTTTGTTTTCAGATGATAAAGGTAATACATATTTTTTAATTGAAAATTGAATCATCATCAAAACTTAAAGGACACTGAATCAGCATCAGTTCTACCAATCCCAACCAGCTCATTCTCTGTATATGGATTAGAATCTGTCTCTCTCTCCCCATCTTCCTTTCTCTTTTTCTCTTTTAGTCTTCCTTACTTATTCTTTTGCTTACTCATAGTTGAAGTTATACTGTTCTATTCTTCCTCCCGTTCTCTAACAGATTAGTATTATTACACAAAGGAGAAAACAGAACTTTTTTAATTGGTGGATTATAGTTGTATATATTGATGGGATTTGTTGTTACATATTTGTACGTGCATCTCCACCCCTTGGTTTCTTTCCTCTGATGATTTCCCTTTGATTTTCATGAGATCCTTGACCCTCATCTTTCCTTTTCATTTTTCGACTCTACTTTCCACATATGAGAGAAAACACATGACATTTGACGTTTTTGAGTTTGACTTATTTCACTTACCACAATGGTCTCTAGTTCTACTCATTTTCCTGTAAATAGCATAATTTCATTTTTTAATGGCTAAATAAAACTCCATTGTGTGTGTGTGTTTTCACATTTTCTTAATCCATTTATCCATTGATGGATATTTAGACTGGTTCCATAGTTTGGTTATTGTGAATTGGCCTGCTATAAATATGGGTGTGCCTGTATTACTGTAGCATGATGACTTTTTTCAGGGTCATATGATAGCTCCATACCTAGTCTTTTGAGGCGACATCATACTGATTTCCATAGTGGTTGTACTAATTTATAATCCCACCAATAGTCTAAAAGTGTTCCTTTTATTCCACATCCCTTCTAGAGTTTATTATTATTTGTATTCTTTTTTTTCATGTCTTCATACATGTACTTTGGATAATAATGATCATCACATTCCACCATTACTTATAACCCCATGCCCTCTCCTTTCCCCTCCAACCCCTCTGCCCTATCAAGAGTTCGTCTATTCCTCCCATGCTCCCCCTCCCTATCTCACTATGAATCAGCCTCCTTATATCAAAGAAAACATTTGGCATTTGTTTTTTTGAGATTGGCGAACTTCACTTAGCATTATCCTCTCTAACTCCATCAATTTGCCTGCAAATGTCATGGTTTTATTCTCTTTTATTGCTGAGTAATATTCCATTGTGTATATATGTCACATTTTTTAATCCATTCAATTACTAAAGGGCATCTAGGTTGGTTCCACAGTTTAGCTATTGTGAATTGTGCTGCTATAAACATTGATGTGGCTGTGTCCCTGTAGTACGCTATTTTTAAGTCCTTTGGGTATAGACGGAGGAGAGGGATAGCTGGGTCAAATGATGGTTCCATTCTCAATTTTCCAAGAAATCTCCGTACTGCTTTCCATATGACTGCCATTCTGACTAGTGTGAGGTGAAGTCTCAGTGTTGTTTTAATTTGCATTTCCCTAATTGCCAATGATGTTGAACATTTTTGGTATCAATTTTTTGGCCATTTGTATTTATTTTTTGGGAAGTGACTGTTTAATTTATTTGCCCATTTATTAATTGGGTTATTTGTTTTTTTTGTTTAAATTTTTTGAGTTCTTTATATATTCTAGATATTAATTCTCTGTCAAAAGAGTAGCTAGCCAAGATTTTCTCCCATCATGTGAGTTCTCTCTTCACATTCTTAATTATTTCCTTTGCTGTGTAGAAGCTTTTTAATTGGGTGCCATCCCATTTATTTACTCTTGGGATTATTTCCTCAGCTGTAGGGGTCAGGAAATACTTGAGAAATGACTTGAGAAAGTCATTGCCTGTGCCTGTATGCTAGAGTACTGACCCTATGGAAAACAGGACTTTGACCCTTTGACCTTATGGAAAACAGGACTTTGATTCAGAGGACCTGAGTTTTAGTTCTCCCTTTCTTGGTGTTGCTACTTGTAGCAGTAAAGTCAGCCACAGTCTCTGTGCTACTGAGAACCATAACTACAGGGAAGAGTGCAATCCTGGCATCAAAAAAAATGTGTGCTGAACAAATGTCAGATTACCATTCCCTGAACACATAATTGACTAGGCAATGCACTGCTTTAATTACTTCTGTTAGTACTCCTCTAAGTTAGGAAATATAATTATACTATTTTGTAACTATGGAGAATTTGAGTTAGAATTTTAATCATTTGTCTCCTCAGGGACAGAGGGAGGATTTAAGCACACATTTTTGGATTTTAGTCTTTGTTCTTCCCATGACATCTCTTGGCTCTATGATACCATTATCACTGCTAAAAACTGTCCCTTACTGGGTGTAAATGATGTGCTATCACCACGTGAGACACTTTGCTCATCGTGCCTGAATTATCTTCAGAATTAAAGGTCATTGTATGTTGTAGATGAGAAAAATACTGAGGCTTAGAGAGAGTAATTCATGAGCTCAGGTGCCTTGATGAGTAACTGTCCAGGAACAGACCAGGGTGGGTTGGCCTCTGTGTCCATGCTTTCCCCATAAACCCACCTCCTGTAGTCCCAGACCTGGAACATAGTTTTATTGCCTACAAAATGTAGAGAACTCTGCCTGATCCTTGTACTTAGTATGATTGTTCTATTTGATTAGGGCTTAATGGAGTGCGGGACCATAATATGGTCCCAGGAATTGCTTTCTGGGTGAGTAAATGGTTAGCACATGTGAATATTCTACCGCTGGAAGAAGGAAGTCCTTGTATGACATTTCTATATAGTTCAAAAGGGAAAAGGAAATGAAGCATAGGATGACACTGGCCCAACCTTCACCCTTCCCGTGGGCCTAGGGGCTGGGGTGGGAGTGGGGCAGCCACAGAGCAAGAATGCTTGTTCAGGAAGTTTGCTGATGTAACAGGAGTTGCTGTTATTGAAGAGCTGGGACAAAATAAAAAAAAAAAAGAGAGTCCATTATACCTGACTAAATCAGCAGAAGGGATAATGGTATGACTTAGAAAATCAATATTGAGAAAATGGACAAGTCTTCTACCCATAGATGCAGCCTAAACTAATTATTTACTTTTTATTTTTTCCTTCTTATTTTCCATTTTATTGAGAGTCTAGATCTCTCAACTTTCCCCAATTTTTTCCCTAGCAGAATGCCTCCTTAACCTAGTGTCTGCTTCCTCTGTCCGCAATCTGTGTTCCCACAGATGTTATTTAATTATATTCAAGCCTCTGCATCTTTCTTTCCCAACTGCTTTTCTTGCCCACCTCCAAATGCTGTTATCTCTAAAGACTTCCAAATGATTTATCTGTTGAATTCAGATGGGTTTTTTTTTGCCTATTTCTTTCAAATTGCATACAAATATGAGGTAAATACTAGAACGTGATTTCATTTCATTTAATTAGTACCTTTTTGCTTAAGAATTTCATGTTTATGTTTCAGTGACTGATGGGAGGCATACCAATTTCTATTGTTTGTCTTTTGAAATTGTTGGCATTAATAATAAACCCAACCTTGCCCCATGGCAATCTTGAGATGTGGATTAGGGAAGGACCAGAAGGGGGATTTGTTGCATGTCTCTGCCTCTGTATGTATATTCCTGAAGTCGAAAAAAAATGCAGGGAGTTTCAGATGTGATAGTGGCTGCACAATAGAGCATAGCCACAAAAAATGGAGACTTTGAGACCAATTTGGCCTAATATTTAGATCTAGAACATCCTGAAGACTGGCCATGGGGAATCTGAGACACTGGCTTATTTTGTTTCAAATTTGTGCATTTTGTAACTTTTCCATAAGCCCTCTTCTTTCTTTTGCTGTAGGAAGAAAGAAAAATAAGAATATAGACTCTGAATAACCAAGCGTAGTATTTGCTCCCCTCCAAATGAGGAATTAGAATCTTATCAAGTGGCTAGTTTTTCTTGTTAGGTTTAACCTACAAGTGGATAAAATCAGGCTGATATATGTTTTAATAAAAATCTTTGTTGATTCATAATATGGGCTTTATTTTACAAGGCTGTAATATGACCACTAACTTAACATTATATAGTTCTCAATCCTAAATATGTGAAATCTCCAGTATACATTTTAAAAAAAGTCACATTTACACATTCTTTTCCTTCTGTATACATAAGTATATGTGACTATTTTTAGTGTGTAGGTATGTATAAAATCTAGAAAATGAATCTGTTTTCGATATGTTTTATCCTATAAAACCAAAGGGTAATTTGTTGTCATTATTGCTAATGTTCCTTAGAGGTTTCATAATCCCAGAGAGAATGTTTATAAAGTACTGAACATTCATATTTAATACATTTATTGCAAATTATTGGCTAACTGTCTACATCTGTTTCTTAAGCATATTATCCAACGGTCACTACTTCAGAGGCAATGTTCATCAAAAATGCTTTTTTAGTTTTCAGTTTAGAAGTCTTCTAAAGCATCCCAGAACAGATAGTCTGAAGAGTCAAATGCAACCAGTAGTTTTCATTGATGGGGTCAAAATCATAAATGAAACTTCTTAGAATCAGTATAGGAAGCTTTCTTTATTGTCATAATCCTCTCATAGTTTGTCCACATCCATTTTTACATGAGGAAAATCTGATGGACTTTCTTGCCCTTTAAAATTGTTTTCAAGCCTATATTTAAGAGAAACCATTTTCTAATTGGAGATATAAAAAGTTCTTAATGTTGTGAAACATGTGATTATGGTGCCTCAGCTTGTTAAGTTCTCTTTTTCTGAATCATCATGCACAAACAAGCCCTGTAACACTCCTGATTTGGAGCTTTTAAATGTCCTGAGAGAGGTGGCTTAAGTAAAGAACTGCTTCTATCTTAGTCTAAGTTTTGATGCCATCCCTAACTCAGGGAATGTGAATCATTTAATCTGTGTGAATCTCTGTTTCTTTTCTTTTTTTCTTTTTTTTTTGGGGGGGGTAGGTGAGTGGGTACTGGGAACTGAACTCAGGGGCACTCAGCCACTGAGCCACATCCCCAGCCCTATTTTGTATTTTATTTAGAGGCAGGGTCTCACTGAATTGCTTAGCACCTCGTTTTGCTCAGGCTGGCTTTGAACGCCTGATCCTCCTGCCTCAGCCTTCTGAGTGGGAGTCTTTGTTTCTTATCTGCAAGTTTGGAATAATAATAGTATCTCTTTTAAGTTTATAAAGCACCCAGCAATGGATTTATGTAACTAATCTGCAGATATTATTTCTTTCCTTCTTGTGAAACAGCACCTCTGTAGAGTTGTGATAGACATCCCCAGGCCTCATTCAAAGGGTCTAACAATGGTATTTGGCAGAAGCTCCCAGATCCCTCTATTGTTTCTCACCATAGGACACTCAGAATCCTCTATAGGTCAAGGCCAAGACCATGATATTGTGTAATTCTGGTAGATTTAAGCCCTCTTCCTGGGTTAACAGGAAGACCTTCAGTGAGTCATTGAATCTTCATGCCTCTGTTTTTCATCTGGAAATGAATGTATTCCTAGGTTGGTGAGGGAATTACATGAGTTAAGACATGTTAAATGCTTATAAAAGTGATTTACATGTAATTTTGTATAACAATGAGGGTCTCCCTCCATTACCATGCAATTTCCCTTTCTCTCCCTTTCCATCCCACCTCATGTATCTGTTTAATGTTAATCTTTTCTTCCTGCTCTTCCTCCCTGCTCTGTTCTTAGTTGCTCTCATTATATCAAAGAAGACATTTGGTATTTGTTTTTTAGGGATTGGCTAGCTTCACTAAGCATAATCTGCTCTAGTGCCATCCATTTCCCTGCAAATTCTATGATTTTGTCATTTTTTAGTGCTGCGTAATACTCCATGGTGTATAAATGCCACATTTTTTTTTATCCATTCATCTATTGAAGGGCATCTGGGTTGGTTCCACAGTCTAGCAATTGTGAATTGTGCTGCTATGAACATCGATGTAGCAGTATCCCTGTAGTATGCTCTTTTAAGGNTTATACAAAATTAAGCATAAGAGGTTGTGAGGGGAATGGGAAAATAAACAAGGAGAGAAATGAATTACAGTGGATGGGGTAGTGAGAGAAGATGGGAGGGGAGGGAGGGGGGATAGTAGAGGATAGGAAAGGTAGCAGAATACAACAGTTACTAATAGGGCATTATGTAAAAATGTGGATGTGTAACCGATGTGATTCTGCAATCTGTATTTGGGGTAAAATTGGGAGTTCATAACCAACTTGAATCTATTGTATGAAATATGATATGTCAATAGCTTTATAATGTTTTTAACAACCAATAAAAAAATAAATTAAAAAAAAAAAACAAAAAACAAAAAACAAAAAACAAACAAACAAAAAAAGAAATCATAGGTGATAAGGGTAGTTGAATGGTAGAGTGTGTGCTTAGCATGTATGAGGTGCAGAGTTCAATCCTAAGCAGAAAAAAAAATAAATAAAAATATATCATTGAGGCTATGTTTCACATTTTAAATAAATTTCATTTCTTTAAAGATTACTAAGATATCACATTTGACAGAGCTGTATGAACAATGATCAAGTTACAGATAATCACCCTACCTAAATCTAGCAATTTCAATGATTCCAGAATTTTAAAAGCAATTAACTGAATTCTTTAATTTATTTGTGTATTTTTTTTCTTTTTTTTTTTAGGTTTTTAACATGATACTAGAGGGTACATACAGAGTAAAATGGCAGTTATAAAGAAACTGATTAATCTATCTTCTCACATGGTTAATTTCTTTGTGACAGAATGGATAAAATCTACTTATTTAATAAAATATCCCTAAAGCAAAAAAAAAATAAAAAAAGTGATTTACAAATACAGTCATCCTTTGGTATCCACAGGGGGTTGTTTGTAAGAACCCTGCATGGTACTAAAATCTGCAGATGCTCAAGTTCCTTAAATGAGAAGGGACTTGATATTTGTATATAACCTATGTACATTCTCCTGTGTACTTTAAATCATCTTAAATTTTTCTAGTATCTAGCACAATGCAATTGCTATATAAACAGTTGCTCAACTATATCATTTGGAGAATTATTGATAAGAAATACAATTTAATTTTTCCCAAAATATTTTGATCCATGTTTGGCTGATCCATGGATAGAGAACTCACCAATATGGAAGGTCAAGTTCAGTAAGTCCAATAAACGTTAGTTGCTATTATTAAAAAAAATTAAGTGCTTAAAATTCCCATTTTTTTGCAGTAACAACATGGGCAAGTTTTATTGTATGTTTTATTTTATTTTATTTTTATTTTTTTTATTCTTTTTTTTATTATTAGTTGTTCAAAACATTACAAAGCTCTTGACATATCATATTTCATACATTTGATTCAAGCATATTATGAACTCCCATTTTTACCCGGTGTACATATTGCAGATTCACATGGGTTCCACATCCACTTTTTTACATACTGCCATACTAGTGTCTGTTGTATTCTGCTGCCCTTCCTATCCTCTACTATCCCCCTTCCCCTCCCCTCCCCTCTCCTCCCATCTTCTCTCTCTACCCCATCTACTGTAATTCATTTCTCTCTCTTGTTTTTTCCCCTTTCCCCTCACTTCCTCTTATATGTAATTTTGTATTGTATGTTTTAAATAATGCAAATATTTTCAGATAAATTATCTCTCTTAAGCCTCCTCCAGACTCAGGAATGGTCATTATTTTCCTTCTTTTCTAGATACAGAAACTGAATTTTTTTTATGTACTGTAGTTTCTCCAGGGACAAATAAAAAGCAAATAGTGATGCTGCAGGTTGGTGCACTTTTCTGATCCCAAATCCCAGTTAGTGTTAGTCTTATTCGTGCCCCAGAGGCAACCAAATTTTTGATTGGCTTTTAGTATTGTGAATTGTGTATCAAAATCTCAAAACTCATTACTGTGAAAGGACATTTTATATTGGGGCTTCTAGGTGTAGAATCATATTATCAGCAAATAGTGCCAATTTGAATTCTTCTTTTCCTATACATATCCCTTGAATTTCTTTCATCTGTCTAATTGCTCTGGCCAGTGTTTCAAGAACTATGTTAAAGAGAAGTGGTGAGAGAGGGCATCCCTGTCTTGTTCCAGTTTTTAGAGGGAATGCCTTCAATTTTTCTCATTTAGAATGATGTTGGCCTGGGGCTTAGCATAGATAGCCTTTATGATGTTGAGATATGTTCCTGTCATCCCAAGTTTTTCTAGTGTTTTGAACATAAAGGGGTGCTGTATTTGTCAAATGCTTTTTCTGTGTCTATTAAGATGATCATATGATTCTTATCTTTAAGTCTATTGATGTGATGAATTACATTTATTGATTTCTGTATGTTGAACCAAACTTGCATCCCTGGGATGAATCCCACTTGATTGTGTTGCATGATCTTTTTGACATTTTTAAAATTTTGATTTGCCAGAATTTTATTGAGAATTTTTGCATCTATTTTCATTATAAATATTGATCTGAAGTTTTCTTTTTTGGTGTGTCTTTGCCTGGTTTTGGAATCAGGGTGATATTGACCTCATAGAATGAGTTTGGAATTACTGCTTCTTTTTCTATTTCCTGAAATAAATTGGAGAGTATTAGTATTAGTTCTTCTTTAATGGTCTTGTAGAACTCGACTGTATATCCGTCTGGTCCCTGGGCTTTTCTTGATTGGTAGACTTTTGATGGTGTCTGCTATATCGTCACTTGAAATTGATCTGTTTAAGTTGTGTATATTATCCTGATTCAATTTGGGCAAGTTATAGGATTCTAGAAATTTGTTGATGCCTTCAATATTTTCTATTTTATTGGAGTACAAGTTTTTAAAATTACCTCTCACACATCAGATAGAACATTAATTAATCTCTAGGGTATATAAAGAACTCAAAAAGCTAAATACCAAACAAACAAACAACCCCCCCCCCAAACAAATAACCCAATGAATAAATGGGCCAAGAACCTGAACAGACACTTCTCAGAAGATGATATACAAGCAATCAACAAATACATGAAAAAATATTCATCATCACTAGCAATTAGAGAAATGCAAATCAAAACCACTTTAAGATTTCATTTCACCCCAGTCAGAATGGCAGCTATTATGCTTACAAACAACAATAAGTGCTGGTGAGGATGTGGGGGAAAAGGTGCACTCAACACTGCTGGTGGGGCTGCAAATTGGTGCAGCCAATATGGAAAGCAGAATGGAGATTTCTTGGAAAATTGGGAATTGAATCACCATTTTACCCAGCTGTCCCTCTCCTCTGTCTATATTCAAAGGCTTTAAAAACAGCATTCTACAGGGACGCAGCCACATCAATGTTTATAGCACCACAATTCACAATAGCTAAACTGTGGAACCAACCTAGATGCCCTTCAGTAGATGAATGGATAAAAAATGTGGCATATATACACAATGGAATATTGCTCAGCAGTAAAAGAGAATAAAATCATGGCATTTGCAAGCAAATGGATGGCGTTAGAGAAGATAATGCTAAGTGAAGTTAGCCAATTCCACAAAAACCAAATGCTGAATGTTTTCTTTGTTCTAAGGAGACTGATTCCTAGTGAGATAGAGAGAGGGAGCATGGGAGGAATAGACAAACTTTAGATAGGGCAGAGTTGTTGGAGAGGAAAGGAGGAGGCATAGGTTATAAATGATGGTGGAATGTAATGGATCACTATTATCCAAAGTACATGTATGAAGACATGAATTGATGTGAATATACTTTGTATACAACCAGAGATATGAATAATTGTGCTCTATATGTGTAAGAATTGTAATGCATTTCACTGTCATGTCATATATATATACATGTGTATATATATGTATATATATATATATATATATATATATATATATATATATATATATATGACAAAGCACACACATAAAAAAAAAGCACGTTGGGAATTTCTTTTTTCTTCTTTTTTTTATCTGTCAGTTTCTATCAATTTAGTAACAACATTTCTTCCCTGGAAGAAAGGAAGCAGTTGGTAGCCACACCAGAGCTGTTGGTCCAGTGTAATTGCTGTCTCTTTGTTGAGTGGCAATAGGACAACCAGTTTGAGCTGTCACATGTATGAAAGACTCAGGAGACAAATTGTGCTGGGAGATGTTTACGTACTTCACAAAGTAAGGTAGTCCAACTCATCACACTAGATACCATTACCCATGGTGTTTTAATGTTGAGGGAAGAAGAGAGTTTGCCAGGTAACCACAGGGACCAACAGCTTTCAAATGAGATCTTCACACAACCAGCATACCTAATTTTGGAGACAGTATTGTATTAGGTGTTTTTCTCAAAATATTTGAGGCTGGTACTTTAGAATTAAAAGAGGTTTATTAAGCTTATAGTTCTGGTGTTTCAAGAGCCTGGCACCAGTATCTGCTTGGTTCTGTGAGGTCCTCATGGAAGATGGCATCACGATGTGGGAGCACAATGTGAGAGATCAGTTGGCAAGAAAGAAAGCCAGACAGGGACTCAGGGAAAGGACTTACTCTTTTATGTAACAACATACTCCTGCAAGAACAAATTCACTCCATGAGACCAGAATCAATGCATTCTTAGAGCTAAACTCCCTCTGACCTAATCATCCCCAGGAGGCTGTGCCTTACCACATTGAAGACCAAGCTTCCAGCACATGAGCCTTTGTGGAACAAACCACATACACACTACACTAGGTGTCAAAAGCAGTTTGGATTCTTCTAGAAGGCAAAGATTTTTTTAAAAAAAGATACGAAAAGGGTTAACCATAAAACTCCTAAGTTGGTCTACATTGAAATGAAGAATTTCTGTTTATTAAAACATAATTTAGAACACAAAAAAATAATTCATGGAATCTGAAAAGATATATGGAAGATGTGCAAACAGAAGGTACATTCATTGCTTATTGCTCTTCTTACTATTAAGATTGATAAGAAAAAGGTAGAGAACCCTATAGGAATATATGCAAAAAAAAGTTGAATTATTTTTTACTTAACCAAAGAGAACTTTGGAAATTCCTATAAGCCTAAGAAAAGGCCTTTGACTTTATTAATCATTAGGGAAATGCAAACTTTAATGTGATGATACTTAGCACTGGTCACATAGCTACTCTGCTAGTGGGAGCATAAGTTGGTACAACCACTTTGGAAAACACTTTGGTACTATCTATAAAGATGAATATAGCATATCAATAGTATAACCTTGAATTTACACTCCTAATAGTTATTTACTGTTCAGCTAAATATGTATACTTGAGGTCCCCACAAACATGTGTATGATTGTTCATAAAAGCATCATTTATAATAACTTCAGACTGAAAGCATCTCATATGCCCATAAATAGCAGATTGGAAAAATTAATTGTGTTATAGTCTTATGATGGCATGCTATACAGCCATGAGAACACACAATAAAATGACACATACACAATGGTCTCATTAAAAAAAAATTGGACACAATAGGAGTACACATGGATGTTGTTCAGTGTCAAAGGGCTTGTCTAACATGTATGAGATCCTGGGTCCAATTCCCATCCCTGAAAAATAAAAATACACATGATAAAAATAATCTATGATAAAAGAAGTGAGGTAGTTTTCACACTTACTAGAGAGAGAGTCATAGCTACAAGGGGTTTGAGGGTCTACCAGGGTGCTGGAAATACTATATATTTTTTTATTTGATTACAAGGGTAAGTTTACTATGTGAAAAATTATCGAGTTTCCCCCTTAGAATCTGTGGAAATTTCTGTTGTATCTTGCACTTCCGTATTAAATTAGAAAAATAATAAGTAACAGCATCTTATTTATCAAAGAACATCCAGTTTTTCCTAAATAATTCATACATTTCTTCTATTACACACCTTAGAGGAGTTCTAAAAGAAGCCAAATCTATAAAGCACATTTTATTTTGAAAGGAAAGGAGATCTACACTCTTGGCAGTAAGGACTTCTACAGGAGAGAAAGGGCAGTGGCCAATTTGGACAGGGCCGTAAGGCAGCTTGGATTTAAGGAAACATATTGATTTCTCACTCCTCCAAGCCAACTGAAATGATGAGGAAAATTGACTCAGGCTCAACACCTCCTCAGCTTGACTTTCAAAAGCCGACACAGAGCCTCCACCAGGAATGTTCTGGCCAGACTCATGACACTTCCCAAACAGTTGTAAACCTGTCCTAGCATCCTTCCTTTCATATCTGGGTGGCCGGAGAGACAACTTTCATGCCAGGTCCTGGGGATCTTCCCAGACTAAGTCCCTTGTAGTCAAACATACTTTCTGCAGTGCTACCCATGGTTCAAGAAAGAAACCCTCACTCTTGAAGGAAATTTGATATGAACCATTTAGAACGGGCACTGTTGTGACATGAAGGACAGTTATGTTTTCAGCTGCTTCCTGACCCTTTGTCTTTACTTTGCTCATCCTATTTTTATACTTAAACTAGTTGAAACACCATTCTGCTAAATTAACGATTAGAATTGGTCCAAATATATTAGTGTGGGGTAGCGTTTGGGACCTCATTCTCATCTGTTTTCCTGTGACAAGGACAGACCTGAACAGATACCCATGGCCACTCCTGATGCAGTCAAGCAGAGGCCAAAAAAAAAAAAAAAAATGAGTTGATAGAAGCAGGTAGGGGTGGCACACCTACTGTGTGTAGAGCCCACTTTTAACATTTCTCTTCTGTATAGGATGCAATTTTCTTCAGCAATGATCTTGAAATAACAAAACATGGCCAGAAATTAAATACAGATGGTAAGTATTTCATTTTATTGAGTCTCCTTCTTATCCCAATAGAAATAATAATAATAAAGAAAATACAATCCCAAATATCTTCAAAGGATCCAATATAGCCAACAATTTAAAATATTCCCCTTTATTTTGATTCATTGTGTAAGAATAGTAAATAAATGAATTTAAAACTTAAAGATGTTATGCAAATTCAGTAAAATGTTTAATGCATAAACTAAAATTTGCGTTTACCAAATAAAAATGTTGCACTTAGCACACTGCTTCCCTGTTTAAATTTTAAATATAGACTCAATCTCTAAGTAATCATATGACATTGCAGAATTGAAGTATCTAGAGTTCTGTTTACTTGTTTTTCATAATCACTGTGCTATCATTATTTATTTAGAGTATGTTTTTAAAATACAAGAATATGCTATTCCCCAAGAGCTGGGACAATAATCTGCATCTGAACCGTTCTAATTTTTATAAACATACTCTCCAAATGAACTTATACTCTGAATTTGCCCATGTTTTGGGTCTACTCTATAGGCAGGAGTTTGTTGACCTAACTTCCTTATGGAATGCCATGTTTACTAAAGGATAAATAATAAAATATGCTAATTTGTAGCATACATAGATATTATCAAAACTCAACAACTCAAAAACAAAACAAAAAGCAGAACAACCTGATCAAAAGATTGGCAAAGATTTGAATAGATATTTCTCCAATGAAGACGTTCTCATGGCCAATAAGCACAAGAAAATACACTCAGAGTCAGTAATCATCAGTGAAATGCAAATCAAAACCACCTAACACCCATTAGAGAGGTAACTATCTGAGAGAGAGCATGGGGGAGAGGAGGGAAGAGGAGAAGAAGAGAGAAATGTTGGTAAGGATTTGAAGAAATTGGGACCCTGAGTATTGTTGGTGGGAATATAAAATGGTATTACTATGGAAAACAATATGATGATTTCCCTCAAAACTGAAAATAAAATTACTGTATGATCCAAAAATTCTGGGTACTTATTTAAAAAATTAAAATCAGAGGTAATTATATACTTCATATTCATAACAATACTATTTGAAATAATTAAAAATGTGGAAGCCACCCAAATATCTATCAGCTGATGAGCAATGAGTAGGCAAAATAATACACACACAAGGGAATATTATTAAGTCTTAAAAAGGGAAGAGAATTCTGGAATATGCTACAACATGGGTGATCATTGGAGACACTTTAGTCCTGGAGAGTCTTCAGAATGGAGCACCTAAAAGCATAGCAATGTTGCCTTGGTTTATGTTACCTCTTTTCTTTTCTTTTAAATTTATTC
This sequence comes from Marmota marmota marmota, assembly GCF_001458135.2. Classification (NCBI taxonomy): domain Eukaryota; kingdom Metazoa; phylum Chordata; class Mammalia; order Rodentia; family Sciuridae; genus Marmota; species Marmota marmota. The sequence goes on along the minus strand of NW_026000093.1, from coordinate 9,933,315 downwards.
GTTCTTTTTAGGTATTTATGACAGCAGATACATTTGCTGTAATTATTCAAGCATGGACTATATCTTGTCCTAGTTAGAGACCCAGTCTTATGGATGCCCATGGTGGGATTCACTGTGTTGTTTTCATATGTGTACAGGGGAAAATTATGTCAGAGTCACTCCACTGTCTGTCTCTTCCTTCCCTCCATTCCCCATTGTCTAATCTACTGCACTTCTATTCTTCCCCCTTGACCCAGTTATTCCACTGCTCAGTATATACACAAAGGATTTAAAAGAAGCCAACTACTGATATTCCCTTTCTTTTAACATAATCTCTCAGGGGTTCAGAATATAACACCCCGAAATACACCATTTTGGCATATGGATTAATTTCAGCTGAAGCAAATTGAGAACTGAAAGAAAAATGGCGCAGGATGGATCACACACACCTGGGATAAGAAGCAGGTTTATTGTCAGGAGCCTGATGAGGCTGCTCTGCATAAAGAGAGGGTCATCAGCAGCGAGCCGGGACAGCAGCAGCAACTGCCCCTTGAATGTCACCTCTTACAGCCTGGAATCATGGCCGTGCACTAGGGCCGAGTTTAATCTTGGCTGACATAGTGAGCATCCCCTGATCTTGTGGAAGGCAAGTTTGTGTCTTGGGAACAGAGACATGCAGTTTTCCTATCTCTCAGAGGGGGAACAGGGAAACTGGCACGTTCCTTTATCTTAAGGAAAGAACAGGGAAACTTGTACGTCCCCATCTCAGGAGCCAGCGGTAGGTTTTATCTTGGGCTACTTTTGATGTCTTGGGAATAAGAACACTATTCACAAAGTGAGGGTGGGGAGTAGGAAGATGGCTGCAATCATGCTAACAAGAGCCACCCCAGGTAGAGAAAGCTCTGACCTATTCCTCAACTGCCTAAAAGAAAAGTATTTTCACTTTTGTGAAGGAAATTCACATTTATTTAAGAGATCTTAGTCTTGTGCGGACATCATTGAGTGAACTTTGACAAACTAAGATGGCTGTCACATCAGTGGGCTGTATTATGTTATGGAACCACCATGATATATGTTGTTCCTTGTTAACCAAAATGTCATTGTGTGGTACATGATTACATATGCTTCTTATAATGCCATGTGTACAATATAATTATTTCTTAGACGATACAAGGAAGTCAGTATGACACTCTGGTGAGTCTGTGGTTTGTATTGTCCTGACGGAGGCAGAAAGAACTGTTCTGCCTTCTACACACAGGAGACTGGATAGGACCAATAGTGTGTCCGGTCAATGAAGAAATATCATCTGGGATTTTTCTGTGAAATTGTAATAAAGAAAAATGTTGTTGCCCCAGGATCAGTGTCCTAACATGGCAATGTCATGAACTACCCTGCTGTCCCACTACACACTGTAGGAAACCTGCAGCTCCAGCACAGTGCCCTATAGTCTTCTAATTGAATAGTTCTTGGAGGCCCCTCAGTGTCTCTGATTTCTTCCTGATTCTACTCTTTCCTGCTGGTGTCCAATATGTTATATCTCAGGTCCCTTCTTGTCTTGAGCTTTGGATCTTTGATTTCACTATGATGATCATTGTGATTTCCCATCACCACCTTCTCACAGATCTTCCTAGGTAAACATGTCCTCAAGTATGACCTAGGCTGGGATCTAGATACTCCCATAGGGGCTCTCTCAAGGTACAAGAATGGCAGTTGGACATCTTCTTCATCTCCTCTGTCTGGAAATAAAACCTCATTGTCGGAGAAATCTGCACATTCATATTGGACATGGTCTAATGACGATTGTTAGTCTATAGACTTGTTGAGCTGGTCTTAGAATTTGCCTTGGGTCTCTTTCTCCTTGAGCCATTCCTTCTATGCCCATCTTCTTCCACTTTCCATGTTCCTTTTCTATTTTTTTTATATTTCTTATCATCTGATTTATTTGGTGGGATTATCTTTTTTGCTTCGGGACCCCATTCATTGCAGAAAATTTCTTGGACTTTGATTATATACTTGCTTGAACAACAGTTCAAAGTACCACATTCTTATAACTAAATTTCCATGGAAAGTATGTTTCCTTCCAATAGATTCTGCAAAATGATGGCTGCCCTATAATCCCTTCCTCCAATTTGAATTCTTAGTTACTTAGCATGCTGAATTTTCTCTGCATGGACAGACTTATCCATGAGCCATAGGAGCTTTTAAAAGCTACTTGGTGGGAAAAGTCACTTGCTACTTGGAGTATGAGATAAAAACCAGTTCCCTCTTGGGCAGATCCATGAGTTGCCTATGTCGAGGTGCTGGTCTCTCTGGACAGCAGCATTGCTGCATGTCACCTCAAGGCCAATATAGTATAGGTTGTTTTTTTCTTGTACCGAATTTTCTTATGTGAAATCTAGTCCTAAGAGATACTTGGAAAATTTTTAAAAAGAAGACTTTTTAAAAATTTAGGATATCTGAGAACTAAATTCTTACCTCCAGAATTTGAAAATATATGTACATGAATACATTAGAAATTCCAAGGAACCTAAGGTAATAAACCTGTTGGAATTTGTTGAGCCAATATCTCCTGGACTTACTTAATTATACATTATCCTTTTTTTCTCATGTAACATTTATTAACTTCCTGAAGAAATTGAGTCACTCAGAACATTATTACCTTTAGTTTTACAGACAAATCAACATGTAGCTGCTAAGAGGTACATGAGAGGACAACCCCATAACCTTTCTGACCTCTGCTCTCCTTGGACTAGGACAGAAGGATTGGGAGTTTAAGAAGGGCTAGTTGTAATGAGAAAGAAAATTCCACTATTGCAGTAACATTTATTTCTCATTACATTTCAGCTGTTTTAGGTCAGGTGTCATGAATTTGTTCCAATTTCTTCTCACTCTGGGATCAAAACAAAGGGAAAATAGTAAAGGTTGTTGGAAAATTTCCAAAAATCTGCCTGCTCATGACGTATATCCCTTCATGTCATATTTCATTGACCAAAGCATATCATGTGGCTATACCCATTTATGGTATTGATTTTTTATTTGTCTGCTTTGTAACAAGTGATGGTAACCCCCCAAATCTCACGGTTCACATTGGTTACCATGAGTTGGCAGCTTTGTCTGTTCTTTGTACAATCTTCTCTTTTCTATAATGCATGCGGGGAACAGCCTTCTCATAGCATCCTCATGAAAGCTGTCCCATTCTCATGACACGGGGCGGGGGGGAGAATAAGAGAGTTTAGAGAAACTATCAACGGGTCTTGGCCAAAATACATGACACAGCCAAGTCCAACAGCAATGGGGAAGGATTGTGTTTGTCATCCATGGTGAACATTGACAGTCACATGACCACAGTAAAGATGCATGTCCTCTTAGGGGACAAAGGAAAGCTAGCAATTGGAAATAGTTATTTAGAATAATTTCATTTGAAGGTTTGAATAATATCCAACTACAAATGTCTTAAATCAGTAAGGATTTATTTTTCTTATATAAAGGGAAGTCTGAGGGTAAGTGGTTTCTAAGTATTAGATGTAATTTCTCAACAATGCAATCAAGACTCATATCTTTCGTTCTGCTATTAGATTATCTGCATTCAACATTTTATTGCTATGGTCAAAATATTTGACAAAAACAACTTAGAATAAGAAAAATTCATTTTGGCTCATAGTTTGGTTTCAGAAGTCTCAGTCCATGGTTGAATGACTCCATCGCTTTGGGCCCAAGATGAGGCAGAACATTGTTGTGGAATGTTATCACAGAGGAAAGCAGTTTAGCTTATGGCAACCAGGAAGGAAAGAGAGAGAGAAAGTGTGTGTGGGGGACAAGGGACCAGATATAGTTCCCAAGGGATGCCCTGCAAGATTCATATACTCCATCATGTTCCCAACTACCTAAAGTACCCAATAGCCCATTCAAATTATTAATCCAATCATTGTCTAAAAGTCTAACCATGGAACCTCACTGCATTGGGGACCATGCTTCTAATACCTGAGCTTTTGGGGACATTCCAGATCCAAACCATAATGCTCTCCATAATGTATCACTTATTAATATTTATGTACATTGCCTCTTAGTCACAAGAAAGCTACACAGATCCAAAAATCACATGTACATTGAAGAGAATAGATCAAAAGGAATAGTGTAAATTCATCAATGTCTTTGGCCAAAAATTCAACCTCCTTTCTAGAAGCTATCTCATCCTCAACACCAAAGATGTTTACTTTCATTTCCTTGGGCAGAACATGGATCCCTTGGGTCACAAGGAAGGCTTGAAGAAAAATTAGAAACATTTTAGTGAGGATGTGCGAAGGAGAACAGGATTTGATTGCCAGTTGGTAATCAACCAATACTGCCTTCCACGGGAAGTTATTAGAGAGGATGGATGTTTGAATCTGAGCTTCTTTTGTTATTGTTTACAACTGGGAACAAAAGGCAAATTTGCATCTTCTATTGCTCTCCTTGATTAGCTTTTCATTTGTTATGCACACAATTTACTTGATAAGGCTATTAAACCCCCCAAACAATCTAGTCTCACAGAATTTATTTAGTCATATTTTGCTATTAAGGAGATTATTGTTGTTTAGCACTCTACATATGTAATTCACATCTTCCCTGGGAGAGCAAAATGATGCCCAATAATGAAATCCCATTGTAAGATAGACTTCAGGAGAGAGAGAAAAAAAAATTGATTTGCTTATATTTGTAAATGCTTTGTAGTTCTTTCAAGAGAGCTCCTTTGTGTTATTAAAACAGAAATAATTGTGTTGCCTAAGGTGTTATATAGACATCAGGACTCATTTCCAATGATAGAAACACATTTTTGGTTCTTGAGAAGGAAGTGTTATAAATGTCTCTCCCCAGTTAAAATTGTGAACTGCTAATGGGAGCCTGACTGACTTGAGAAATGGTAGTGCATTTTAGAAAACCCTAACACAGAGAAGATACTTCTATTACAACAATATGGTCTGTTTCCTGTGATTTGAGATGGTCAATAACTAGGAGTTAGGAAGACAGAGAAGGTAGGGATATCTCCTCCACTTCTTTCTGGTACCATCCCCTGTCTCTCAAATCACTTATAATTGTTTGTTAAGATAGGAAGCAAGGGCCTGTCTTGAATTCAGAGCAATTGAATTCAGAGAAAGAATAATTTGGGCATCTGAAAAGAAGTCAGTCAAGGAGAATATTTTATTGCCAGGGTCGCTGTAATAAAATACCATGGAGCAGGTGGCTTCGCCAACAGGAATTTATTTTCTCACGGTTCTGGAGGCTGGACATCCAAGACCAAGTTGTCCACAGAGTTAGTTTTCTCTAAGATCTCTCTCTCTTCAGCTTGTAGATGGCTATATTCTTGGGTCTTCACACGATCGACCCTCTATCTGTGCTTGCCTATGTTTGAATCTCCTTTTCCTATAAGGACATCAGTCATATTGGAAGAGGGCCCACCCTCATGACTTCATTTTAGGGTAATTACCTCTTTAGAAGCTCCATCTCTAAATTCAGTCATACTCTGAGGTACTGGGGTTAAGATTTGTGTATATAAATTTTGGAGGGAAAAAGTATGGCTCATAACAGAAAAGCACACCTGAGTCTATTTTTAGGAGGTGCTCATTTCTCCACATACTGATATCTTATATGATAAATCTTATTTAGTGCTTCTCTCACTATTATCCTGGGAGTTTATTTTTTCTGTTGCTTTTGGGCCCATTCATACCTCATCTTTGCTGACAGACATATATCACAGAGAGCAGTGGTAGCATCTATTAGGCCAGCATCTCTCTCTCTCTCTCTCTCTCTCTCTCTCTCTCTCTGTCTCTCTCTCACACACACACACACACACACACACACACACATACACACACACACACACAGAGGCTGACTTATATATTTCTGTTCTGGTTGTTGGCAGTAGGTACCCAGGACTGAGGCCAGAAAGAGTTTTCTGTCTCTGAGCCCATCAACTCAAGTTCAATGGACAAGTTCTGATAACTTGGTGAGATCAACGCTAGTTATCTGAATTAGGTGATTCCTAAGAAACTTGCTTGGGGTTTTATTATTTTTCTGATTGCATACACACATGTAGCCAAACCACATCTAATTTCATTTTCTTGATACCATAATGTTTTTGAAACTTGGATAGAAAATTCCTCCTTTGCTATTTTACTTCTCCAACAGAAAAGGTTAGCACTGAGTCAACTGCGCAGAACTTTGTAATTTTTAAACAGGGTAAAATCCTGATCTGTTACACTCAGAAATAGGAAGTCTGTGTGCTTGAAGTGACCACTTGGACACATATGGAGTCCCAGGTTTTGATAGTCTTTTCTGTGCTTTATCCCCACCACATAAAGGTTTGTATACCTTGACTTCTTTCCTGGAACGGAAATCATGGCACCAGGAAGCACTCCAACAGAAGTTGAAATTCCTTCTTGTTTAACAGAGGCGCCCTTGAGACACCCCAGGCTTGTTTTATTTATATGGACAGACAGAAGGGTCTAGAAAGTAGCCATTCCCAATCTTGAGGACAAGAAATGGGTTTCACTCTATTCACATAAACTGTTGCCTCCGCCTGAGGAGCGAGATCACCCAGGGAGCTTTGAGAATCGCTGACTGTTCTCACACTAAGGCTAAAAGCCCACCATGTATCAGAAAATCCAACCACTGCACAATTCTTGTTCCCGACTGCAATTCTCAATGGTTTATTTTTGTACTGCTGCAACAGGCGGCTGCAGCCCTTCAATCAGGTTGCTTCTTACCTCACCAGCATCATGCCGCCGCTGGGTGCAGATGAGCATTAGGTGGAGATGGCAGACATGAGAGCAACGGGGACAGAGACTGCTTTGTAGCTTCTTCTTCAGTTGGTCTTTTATTTGTCCACTTTGATCATCACTGAGGCTGCAGCCTAAATAGGTCGTCACACTAAATATGAGCACTGAAAAAAGTTGACAGATTTATGTGAACTTGAAATGCTACTTTTACAGTCAAATATACAGGGCTCTGGGGTTCAGACACGTCAAGCTGTGAAGAGCTATGACCACCCAAGGGTCTTACTAACCAGTGAAGCAAAACGGTCAGAGGTAGGACTCTGTTTTGTCTATTTCTGGTGTACTTCTGGAGTATAGGAACGCAGGCAGGAGTCCTCGTGCTCAGGCCTCCATTGCTTAGAGTATCATTTGAAAGGCTGGGTTTTGAGGTTGGGGACAGAAGATCCAGAATGGGTTTATGCGGAAGTTGATCTAAAATACTGTCATCAGGGAAAGGGGGTGGGGTTGCAAGTTGACCCTATAAGTAGGTGGACAATCATACCCTTGCCTGAGAAAGATGGTCGACTATGAAAAGGAACAACAGAAAGATCTTCAAGTTTAAGTACTTTAAGAATTAAAACTAATGAATTACTAAAAGGCTTATATAATAATATATGGATTTATATTTGGATATTAAAATTATTTCTAATATTTTTGATAAAGGCAAAACATTCAAATCCATAAGATAAAATGCCTTTTTATTTTTTTTTACTCTGAAAAGCCTATGTATCATCCACAAAAAAATTTTTTTTTCCTGAAACAAAATACTTAAAGAAATTGAGGTGGTCTCTTTTTAAAAGATTAATATAGGGATAAAATATCCTTAACCCTAGTTTTACTAAGAAAAATATAGAAACATTTGGTCTGATCTTTGTACCTGTTCTCTGCATAGGAAGAGAGTACAACACAAAATTAAATCATGATAAAAAAAAAGAGCCTGGCAGGGGGGTGTTGGCATAGAATGATATATCACTTTCCATAATTTTGTTTAAATGCAGGGTAAGAACTTATAAAAAAATTAAATGATAGTATTATAATATTCTCATTCTGAGGGATTGAAAGTGTTTGAATTTTAATTCCACTAGTCTCCTAAAGATGACAGTGAAGAATTTCTACAGCACTTGATTGATTGTAGAGCGAATGAAGAGTTTTTTGTTTGTCTTGCTTTGCTTTTTGGTACTGGGTATTGAACCCAGGGGCAGTTAACCACCGCGTTGTCCCCAGGCTTTTTAATATTTTATTTAGAGCCAGGGTCTCATTGAGTTGCTTAGCGCCTCGCTTTTTGCTGAGGCTGGCTTTGAACTCACTATCCTTTTGCCTCAGCCTCCCAAACCACTGGGATTACACAGGTGTGTACCACGTGCCTGGCCCCAGCCCTTTTTAAAATATTATATTTAGACATAGGGTCTCACTGAGTTGCTTAGGAGTGAAGAGTTTTGATATTAGTTATCTAGTTATAGGGGAAAAAGATTTGGTATTTGGCTGTGGACATTTGCAGGTTGGACTTGCACTTGCCCAGACAATAGCAGGGTGGGAGCTGCTTGACACCTGCAGATACCACAAAAATGATTTTTTTTGAGCAGGTTTTCATGTCAAACTGTCATCCCTCTAATTGTTTTGCCATCATAGTCCATATCCTATAACAAGATGGTACAACATCAGTCTAAACATTTTTAAAGTAAGCTAAATAATAGATTTATATATCTTCCTTTAAAAAGAAATCAGTAAAACCCTTGCATTTTAGATTTTTTTTAAAGTGGCCTTCTAAAACTAGCTAGCTGCCAATTATGAGTTCATCTCCAGAAAGCCAAGGTCTACCATCTAAATGTCTACAAATGCCTGCCAAATAAAGTAGGCTTTAGCTTAACTGATGCAAATCTACTTCCTTTGGAAAAAAAGCCTTTCAAAGAATTTCAGTGACTTTTTATGATCTCCAGCAGACTAAGTGAATAAATAAGTAAATAGCCAAATAAAATGATTATATCAAGTCAGCTAATATGAAATCTGTGCTTGCTGATGCTAGGGAATCTTGATTCAATTATTGAAGTCATTATATCTTTTATTTTTTTTAAGCTTTAAGAAAGCACTTTAGAGGGTGCTTACAATTGGATTTGTGTAACTCACTCAAATTGGCAATAAGAAGGAAGAGGAAGCTTATTTCTCTAAGGAAAGGTAGCTGGTGCCTGGAAGCACAGTGGCTTTGCAGCAGTGGGGTGTCCCTTGAATGAGACGGTGACGTCATCCAGAGAATACATAAATGAATTAGCAGCAGGCCCTCTCCCTGGACCTGCATCTGCGGCTCTGCTTTCTATTCCCTCATTTTTCAAGGACCATTTCTTCTCTCATGCTGTAAATCTTCTCCACTTACCCTGTGGTCTTGTTCCGTCAATCATTCACCCTCTTCTTTATTTCAGTGTTTCTTCTCTCCTGCCTTTTTCTTCACCATCTACAAACACAACCAGACTTCTTGTACCACAAATGATTCCTTTCTCCATTCCATGCATGCCTGTCTCTCTTTCCTTCCATGGTCAAGCTCCAAGAAAGCATTCTCGGATCAGCCCTTCCTTACCCGGCTCTAATGCTCAGCTTCGTGGCCAGGTTTCCTCACTCCTTCATGTTGGAAAAAAATGTGGAGAATTTCCTAATAGCCAAGCCCAAGCAGTATTTATTATTATTATTATTATTATTATTATTATTAGTTCATTTTAGTTATACATACTGTTAGGGTTCATTTTGACATAATTAGGAAAGCATGGGATATAATTTGCTCTAATTCAGACTCTAGTACTTCCTCTTTCCCCCCTCCTTCCTCTGGCTATTCCTTTTCCTCTACTGATCTTTTATTTATTTATAGATCTTTTAAAATTTGTGCCTCATGGGTGTATACCTGAAGGTGAGATTCACTGTGTTATATTCATATGTGAACATAGAATATAACATCTATGAATTCATATATGTACCTCTCCCTCAATCCCCTCCATCTACACCACTAATCTCTCTTCTCTTTTCATGGAATCAATCCCCTTGTCTCTGCCCCCTTGTTTTCTTTTCTTTTCTATTTTGATTCTAAACAGTATTTTTAAACTCTCATCCTACTCCATCTCTCTGAAGCATTTTGCAGGCAACCTGCTTTTCTTTTAAATTCCTTGCATATTTGATTAGTAAGAAACCAATTATTCCTACTCTTTTCCCTTGGAATGCTCTTTCATTGCTAATGGCTGCTTTTCCTTAAAGAATGATCTACATTCTTGGTCTTTTGGACATCTCATCTTCAATACCTCCTTAATGGATTACATGATGGCTTTCATGCTAGTGACTTTGTGACTGCCACGTACCCATCTGCTCACAGGATACCTCCTGCTGGGTGCTCCTCAACCATGCAAGTCCCTATATCCTGGCTGCACTCCTCCCAGGTTCTCTTGGGCTGTAGCTGTGAGGATATCTCTTACCCCATTTTGTGGTCAATATCTAAAGCAGTTTCCTCCAGGAGAAATCCAGCCAATCCCTTTCCTTGACTCACAAAACCAGAAAAGCAAGCCATCAAGGTAACACAGACTCAGCAGCATCTGTCTGTGATCCCAGCTACTTGGGGGACCAAGGCAGGAGGATCTCTTGAGCCCAGGGGTTTGAAGCCAGCATGGGAAACATAACCAGACCCCAACTCAATAAACAAACAAGAGTAACACAGTGAGAGAGGCTGAGAGATTTGGAGTAGAACTTTGTCAGTGTGAGTGGGACCCAGAGAGACAGATGTTGAGATGATTTGTTACTGTTCAACCTCACAGAGAAGGCACATTAAAAGGAAGCTACATTGAATAAACCTTTAGACTATTACAACAGACTTGATTTCATTTCCCAGGTCCTCATATCATGATCAGAGGCTTGCCTGGCTCACAGTAGAATTAAGGATGTACAATTGACCATTCCTTGGAGCTCTCTGCTTCATAAGAATGTCCATGTTCCCAGCTCCAAAGGAAAAGGGAGATTTGGAAGTCTGGAAACCAGGTCATTTTTGCTTATTTCCTAAATTATCTGACATTTGCCAAGACTCTATTTTGTGTCAAATTGAAAAATAAAGATTTTTGAAACTATAGGCATAATAAAATAATTGTCTTGGGTTTGCATACTATTTGAAAATTACCAAGTTCCTTGTTCCAGAACAGAGATAATGGGGAAAAGAATAATAATTGTTAAAAGTAAAAAAAAAAAAAGGCCTTAAATAACCCATTTTCACAATCATGGATAAAAGATTGAATTTGCCTTGCTGATTGAGTTAATAACATGATAATATTTTTCCACCTTTTTTTGGTGCATTATAAAGTATATAATGATGGGATTTGCTATTGTGTATTCATACGTGCATACAATATAACAATATAATTTGGCTAAGCATGACAATATTTCAAGAAATACGTAATTTGAAAAATGGTCAACTTCCAGAAGCTGACTGTCCATTTGATGAACCAGAGAAGTATCAGACGGCAAGGACAATTTTTTGAAGTCACTTTTGTTCATGTTCAGTAAAATTCTGACTATGGAGAGGACTCTACCATTATGATATGAACACAAATCTTAATCTTAAAAGAATAAAATCATTTAAAAGTAAAAAAAAGAAATATGAAATTTGAAACAAATAGCAGCTATAAAATATAGCATTTGACCACTAGAATTGAACTTTAAGAGAACATGAACTTGTGAAATTTTGTCTTTCATGTTTTTCCCAGCCTGGAACATCTCCTAGGACATTCTAAATGCTGCATAAAAAGTTGGGCTGGGGATGTGTCTCAGTGGCAGAGCACTTCTCTTGCATGCAGGAGTTCCTAGATTTGATACTTAGTTTCATAAAAGAAAAAACAATACTGGTTATTGAGTGAAGCCTCTAATCATATTTGTATAATTCAATTTTTAAATGCTTTTCAGCATGTTTGTTATATTGTTTCTGATATTACTCATGAAAAGCAATAAACAAGTCCCAGAAACAGAAACCAAAAAAGTTATTTTTTAAGTTTGAAAAAAGAACTGTAATTCATTTGTATGCCCAGTTCTACCATGGTTGTTTCAACAATGAATAAATATATCCAAGTACTATATAAATATAACGGTTTAAATATACATGAATGTTATAGGACTTCATTTTTAAAATGTAAACAATTGGGTGCATATATAATTATAATGTTGAAAACATGTTTTTTGCTTCCAACCTTGCTGATAATTCTTCAATTATAAGATCAACAAATACAAAACAGCACAATTTCACTAGAAATGTTTACATTAGAGTCAGAAGAAGATAAATAACAAACAATACCTATTCATTCAATACCATCTGGAGTAATTTTATATTTCCTTAAGGGAGTGAGACATGCATAACTAGTAAGAGCCCTAAAAATCATACAGTCTGAGGAAGCAATCCTATTTAGATCCACACATATTGGGCTGTGATAGAAGAGTGTTAGATTACTTTGACTTATATTTGCCTTTGGAAGCCTCTGTTTGAAGTGAGTAGCTTTGAATTTGCTTATATCAGCATTCACTAACTGCTGTCACTATTTCTATGATCTCTTTTATTAATAGCTCCCCAACACCTGCACTGGGGGATAATTAGAGACTATCATCAGGTTCCTAATGGGTACAGATATCTGATTCCACTTTAAATATGTTTGGGATTACTTATAAGATCAAGATTTGAGTTCATCCATTGTAGTGTTTTTGAATAATTTTCTTCTTGTTAAGGATTGAATGTTTATAATGCCCCCAATTTAGGAGCAGAAACCCTAACACCCAAACACTGGTATGGTGAAGTGGGGTGATCAGATCAGGAGAGTGGTGCCCTCAGGAATGTGATTAGTGCTCTCATGAAAGGGACTGCTGGGATTGCTCTCATCCTCTTTCAGTCATGTGAGAACATGGTGAGAAGTCAGCAGTTTGCAACTCAGAAAAGGATCCTCACTAGAACCTGATTATCCTGGTACCTGATCTCAGACTTACAGCTTCCAGAACTGTAAGCACTAAATTTCTGTTCTTTATAAGCTACCCAGCCTATGACACTTTGCTATGGCAGCCCAGACAGACTACACTAACTCTTCCACAAGAAATAAACAACAGAAATAGAAGTGATAGTCCATCTAAATCAAAGTTTTTGGAAAACTATATTCCTTACATTTTTTAGTTCTTATTTTTTATTTTGAAACATGATGCCATGTTTATGGATATTATTTCCATTCTAAACTCTTAGTGGAAACTATTTAGAAAGTGTCTGACTTCATGAAATAAATTAAGTAACTTATTTGTTTTCAAGTATACGTCCAAGTACAATAAAGCCAAGAGGATAACTAATATTCATCAGAATCTCACTAAGTAATAAATGCTAGAGTAGATGCTGGGTCTACCAAGGTGAGTTAGACATGCACTCTTTCCTCAAGGGACTTGCAGTGTAGGGGACAGGGAGACAAGTGCACTAGAAGATGCAGGACACAGCTCAGTGTGAATCTTTTCCTAAAGTCTCCCTTTGACTTTCCCTTTGACTTTCTTGGGTCCCTTGCTGCCATCTTTCTATGATGTCATTGGTCAAATCTCGTCCATTCAATTTGTGTTCCTCAAATGCTTCCTACATGTCTAACTCCATATAACTGTGAAGAAATCATATATCCCATAATTAATCTTTATGAAGTTACATCGAATAGAATACAGATAACAGATTGATATATAGCATGCCAGTGGTGATAATATAATATAAGCTGATTGAGGACCTTGGGTGGGAGGCATATGGTCTCATGTTTCAGTCAGGAAATGTCTTCCAAATAAGCTGGCATTTACAAGGAGATACTGTAATAGCATGACTGGGCTCCACAAACCACTCTGCACTTGGAAGGGAGTGGGTCTTATTCATCTCTGTATCCCTCATATCTAGCAAGGCTTGAAACATATAGATAACTCATTAAGTGTGTGGTGAATTGGTGCATGTGAACACACTCACTCTTGGGTAACTTGGATGTGGGCAGAAGAAGAGGGTGAGCTGAGAAAGCAGAGACCCATAAGGGCTGAGTCTAGCTATTCAGCCTGGCCTAGGTCTCAGTTCTACAAACTATCAGCACCAGATTTCTATCAGGTATGTAGTGACAAGGTTCAAGGCTGTAGTGGAGATCAAGACCTGCTGTTAGCAGGGTTGTTTCATAAGGCTGAGCAGGTTGTGCACTGAAAAACTCTAGAAAGGATACCATAGACAAAATTGGTGACTGATTTTTCTGTCATAATAATGGACGGGCTGGAGTTGTGGCTCAGTGGTAGAGTACTCGCCTAACACATGTGAGGCCCTGGTTTGATCCTCAGCACCACATAAAAATAAATAAAGTAAAGGTATTGTGTCCAACTACAACTAAAGAAATAAATATTAAAAAAGTGAAAACATACATATATTTTATGATATATGATTTATATTTTTAACTTTTTGGAATGTATAAATAATATGAATGTTTATTAAATGAAATTTTAAAATATTAGACATTCTATTGTCCACACTCTTAGTGAATATGGTTGAGCATTTCTCTTGTCATTAAATATTTGCTGGTAATGTGCTTCTAATATGGGTTCACAAGATTTATCATCTGAAAAAAATACATCATGATTTATTTTGCCAATTCTTAATTATTGGCCATTTGATTTTTAAAATATATATTGTATTTTTTGCTCTTCTGGGTGATGCTTTGATTGTATTTCTGACATTTTCATCAGGGGGTTATTTTAGTAATCAACCTTCAAAGCTAATCAGCCTTTGGAAGCAGATGTTCTCTTTGCTCCTTTAGTGAGGGCATTTCTTTACTGTATTACATGATTTAATTTCACATGTATATTTGACTAGGTTTAGAATTCTGTGTCTTTATTGGCGTAATGGAATAAGCCAGTGAAGAACAGCCAAGCCTGTGCTTTAGCCTGTCTTGCCAATTGATACTCCTAATCTATCTCACATGTACACAATCTCCAGGGACTGGCACAAAGGGGGAGGAGGGTCCTCAGAAGAGCTGTGGCTGTGGTTGACTGAGGGGGACACAGCAGTCCCAGTGATGGAGCACCTGGTGTACCTGGGCTGTCTCCCAGGGTTTTAGTCAACTGTTTTGCTGCTGTGACTAAAAGATCTGACTAGAACAATTATAGAGGAGGAAAAGTTTATTTGGGGGCTCGCAGTTTCAGAGGTCTCAATTCATAGACAGGAGGCTCCATTCCTTGGGGCTCCAGGTGAGGCAGAACACCATGGCAGAAGAGCGTGACTGGGGGAAGCAGCTCACATGATGATCAGCAAGGAGGGAGGGAGGGTGGGAGGGAGAGAGA
>NW_026000093.1:9889367-9918214 GCF_001458135.2 Marmota marmota marmota | reverse complement strand
GAGAGAGAGAGAGAGAGAGAGAGAGAGAGAGAGAGAGAGAGAGAACTCAGCTCTCCAAATATATACCCCAAAGACACGCCCCCAATGACCCACCTCTTATAGCCACACCCTATCCACCTTAAGTTACCACTCAGTTAATCCCTATTAGAAAATTAATTCATGAATTGGGTTAAGGCTTTCATAATCCAATGATTTCATCTCTGAATGTTCTTGCATTGTTTCACACATCAGCTGAAACACCTCGCATCCAAAGCATAACACCCAGGAATTGGTCATTTTTCTTCCTATTCTTGGGGATAAAAGTCTGCAAGATTTTTCTCTGTTAACTAGAATACCTTGACTGAATCCTGCTGGAAGGTCAGCAGAGTCCAGAGGGGTTTTTACAAGCTGAAACTGTATCCTTCTGAAAAAGGTCCTGCTATGGTTTGGGTGTGATCTTCAAGGATCCATGTGATTGGATCCTCTGAATATTTTGCTCAGTAGTAATAGTGCAGATTTTAAAGATAATGATTTTTTTTCCTTTTGCCTGTAATTCAATGACCAAGTGCAATGTTTCTACAAGGAAGCCACATAGGATTATATCAGTTCCTTTTCTCCTAGTGCCTTGTCATTCCACATGTCATCTGATGATATATGATCTTGCATTGTGTGGTGGCTCTGCCCATTTATCTTGTCTCTTTAACTCAGTGATGTTCTGTTTGATCCAACAGAGGTTGATCAGTTAAATATACTCCACACACAGTAGATAGGTCTATACTTTATTTCCTGTTTTACATATTTTATTTGATAAGAGAAATTAGTTCAGGAATACAGAACAATTAAGAAATGCATTACTTTCTTCAGTATACAGAAGTGGTTCACTTGACAAGAGTAAGTAGAGTCTCTCAGGCATCCTAAGTATGGCACGGAGGTGAGCGTACAGTACTGGTTTAATAAATACTTGACAATAAAGTTCCTTGACCTCTGGGTTCTTGTCTGATTCAGAATGAGACGGAGGCTGTAGTCCATACCTATCCTGGTATCTGTCCGACTCCTTGTTTTGCCCCTGATCCTTTATAACTGTGCTTAGGGAGAATTTGGTTCACGTTGTTACCATGACCATCAGGTGTCAAGACAGCAGTGGAGAATCAGCAAACTTCTACAAAACGGTGGAGCCTGCTGGCTAAGACAGGGCCTTGAGATCTGACCCCCAGTTCTCTTGCTTATGCTGTGTGACTTGGGAAAAAATAGATAATTCTGCCGAAACTAGATGTGTTATGTGCAAAACCAGAATAACAGCATAAAAATACCTGGCCCAGTAAGTCCTGGTTATTCCATGGTATAATGCATTGAGGTTAAGTAGCCTAGTATTCAACCCACAGTGACATTCTATAGACAAGGAATCTATTATCACTGAGCCGAGTCCAATATTTTATTTCCAGGTGTCATCTAGGTATAGTATAGCACTCATTTCTGTTTCACAAGATTAGAAGGTTCTCTGGCCACCATTCTGCTGTGCTGTAGGTCTAGAGGTCTGGAGCTGAAGGGCCACCTTATGGAGTCTAAGGGATGCAAAATTTCAGGGGCCTTTTGGATTTTAATTCCTAGTTTTAATTTAGTTCAGCATGTTCCTGTATACATCTGTCACTCTGTCTCTCCTCTGCTTTCAGGTAGTTGATGAAAGATAAAGACACAACATCAAGTACTACAAGGAACTTGTCTCTATCCCATCATTATTTTTCTTCACCACAATTTAGATCATTTATCTGAATTTTATTTCCATCAGATTCTTGTGTTTTATATGGGAGGCTTTGCATATAGATATCAACTCTATTGGAATAAAATATTTTCAATAATAATCCTAAAAGCAATATTTATGACTTTAGCTGGAGTTAAAGGCAACAGCAATGTTTTACATTTACCTAATTTTGCTAAATTACGCACAGGAGTTATTTCTTTAACCCTGGAGATTCATAGAGGCAAACTTTATGAAAATAAGGAAAATGGTCCTAAGACAGAAAAGCCTTATGTAACCTCAATAAACACCATAGCTCATAAGTTGCTGAACAGAAAGGCACTGTTAGGCACAGTTGTTTATTATATCAAACAGCATCAGATTTTCAATGGTCTTTATAGTGGAGGAAATTAGAGCAGGTTTTCAATTCAATTCCGAACATAAAATCTACCTCAATTGTGCTAATAGAAAGCCCTAATGTTGATCTTGGCATAACTTCTAAACTTTTAAACATTAATGCTTTTCATTAGTCATAATCACCATTAAAACTTGAGCACCCTTCATAAAAGTAGTCTTTATTTTCAGATGCCAAAACCTAAAGCAAGATCAGTTGAAACTTCTAAATGCAATAAAATTTCAGGCAGAAATATATGATGGTAGAAATATTCATTTTCATAGAGTTTCAGCTGTCTGGGAGCTATGGATAGTTTATTTGGTATATGTATATAGCTTAATTTATAAGGATAATCTTGTGACATTATTTAGGGTATTTCTGGAATAGTTGCACTTATTGCTTTACCTTATAATGTTAGAGTGTTTCTGTTGATACAAAATGATCCTGCAAATAGCTGTAAGCCTGCTCTTATGTTCCTGAGATGCCTAACCTTTTTCTTGCTTTCAAGAAATCTCTTAAAACTCTCAACATAAGTGGCTGTGGGGCTTGGCAGATGGGAAATGTAACAATAGCAGTCATATAGGGCAAGTGGCTGAACTTCTTTCCCATGCACCTTGGACTGATTGGAATAAAAGGACACTGCAGATTTCTTTCTGTAACTCTAAGCAGAAGCCAGCTGAGTGAATAATCCACCATGTGAAAAATCCAACCCTCAAAGCATAGAAAGGAGATATTAAAACCCAGGTTCTTTCAACTAGGACCGAGATTTATTTCCAAAGGCGAGTGCCTATGAGGTTTTCTTGCATGCTTTCTAGTACTGGATGACTTTATGTTACCATTGTACAGTGGCCTCACAGAGAAATTTCCCATGTTTGCCTTTCTCTTTTTTACAGCAAAATGTCTGGATTATCTTTGCTATGTAAGCTATAAAACCAGACTAATGTTTAAAATGACTTCTGGTTTGCAGCCTCTTCCAAGTTCTCTGTAAAATGGGTAGGAAGTACGTTAAAACGTTTAAATTCAGAGTTCCATGTAAAACGAAGGCAGGCAGACAAACATTACTACAAATTTTCAATAATAAGGCATTTGGAGCTAGGTAGCTAAAATGTTAGAGTAGTCTGTGGTATATGCTTAGCCTCATGAAACCTAGCAGCTTCACTTTTTTTCTAAGTAAGTAGAAACATGATTCATCTTTCTGTCCACCCAAGGACTGCTCCTGTCTCAGAGACCCTGGCAGGGTCTGGTGTAGCAAAAGCACCATCGACAATGACAAAGAAAAACACACCAGCTACTTATTAAGGTCAGAATTGCCCTTCACCTCTCCATGTAGCATCTGCTTGGTAAATCTCCCCAGTGATGGAGGATAGCCTGGGAAGGAGATAGGTGGGGATGCCCTCACTTGAGAATGAAGGTTCCTACCTGCCAAAAAGCTCTGGGGAGGATGGACTCAAGGTAAGCTTTGACAGAAGGGATATATGAAAGTAGATAAATTTTTTCCCAGATATTTCATATATGTATTTTATATATTTTTTTATAAAACCTTCAGTAACCGATAAGCAGATTTTTATAAATATCAAGGCAGATTTTTATAGAAATAATGGAAAAGGAGAGCATTAGGGAATTGTATTTAGGGTTAGGAGGCAATAGAAATCATCTTCGTCTTGACTTGTAGCCTGTCTACATCAAGTATCTGGAAATAGCATGGGAAGCTTTGAAAGCACGAGAGAATTTTCCCCAAAGATAACTAGAATATTACTGAGAGTATATCAGATTTCTCAACAACACTGGAGACTAAGTATCACAAGTGATAGCCTACCTTCAAGGATTTTTTTTCTTAAAAATCACAACACAAATGCCTCAAAAGCTTCACATGTGCTTTGGTATGCTGTGCTATAACTGCTAAATCCCAGGAGGCTCCCTTTCATCCTGTTTTGCTGGGTTATCTTGCTATATTGTTGACTTTTGCAGGATTCTAATCAGAGGGCACATTGGTTAATAAAAGTTGTAACTAGAAAGCAGCAAGTTATTCCAAGATTGCACAAAATAGATGTTCTGACTGGAGAGAGTGGAGTTTCGTTTCAGAGTGGCTCTTGGTAAATATTGTTGGGCTCTGGGAATTCAGTCAGGGAGTGTACTAATTAGCCTCTGAGGAGGGACCAGGGAAATCCATATATTGGCCATCTCTCTCCAGAAAGAAAAGAAAAGAAAAATTCTTTACCTTTTCTGACACCTAGGAACAGAAAACATTATTCTGAAAACTCAGTAGAACAACAAATATCTTAGAAGATTTTATCATGGGAACCATTAGAGTATTTAGGCTGTCTTTTAAATGAATATCTGTCAACAGGATGAAATAAAAAAATGACCTCTAAGAAACAGGTCCAGAGAGCAATGAGAAGAGAATGGATTGTACTAATTAGGATTCTTTGTGTTGCCAGGGACGGAAAGTTCAATACATAATAGATGGAGTGAAGAGGGAAATTAACTAGTTTCTGTATATGAAATGTCCAGGAGTATAATGGTTTTACACTTTGCTTCACAGGGGAGCCCATAATATATTCTCACAGATTGATTTCTCACTGTCCATATCTTCAAGAGGAGAATCATCCTCCTACCTTAGAAAAGGGTGGCTGCAAAAACTCCAGTCTCACCTTCCAGGTTCTGTATCCATGGAAACAGTGCACCTACCTCTCAACCAGTACACTCTCTTGTGGCCTCTTGGCTGGTAGGTTCAGGAGCTCATCTTGGAACCAAGGCCTGAGGCTGAAGATTATCTAACTGACTACGTCTTGCTCTGAGACTTGACAGATCATAAAGGCTACAGTGAATCTATGAGGTCAATCAGGAGACTTTGTGTGAAAAAAGTCAAAATAAAAACCAAAGAGGCAAACAGCAAGGACCTAGTACTTAGAATGAGATTAAGGTGACACAGCAAAAAAGGATAAATATGAACTTATAATTAAAACAGAATTGAGTGCAACAATGAGGACTGAAAAAAATTAACAGAATGACAAAATCAAAATGCACATTGAAAATTGGATAAAAGATAGAAAATATTTAGCTATGGCATGGAGAAAAAATGTTAAGAAAATTTTCTGGAGGGCAAAGAAAGAAAAAAAAGTTATAAGAATCAGAGGGGGGAAAAAGATCCAACTTAAAATTATAGGTATTCCTGAGGAAGAATTTAGAACAATGGGAATAGAAGTTATAATTGTGCATAATTGAAAACAGACCTTCCAGACATTAAGAAAAAATTATTTAGGTCAAAGTACTTATATTGGTCTAGGAAATGTTAATGAAAAAGACACTCACTTAGATATATCCTAGATAAAATTTTCAATTACCAGGATAAATAAAAATTCTAAAGTTAACCAGCAGAAGAAATAGGCTGTCTATACAGAAAAAGTAATTCTGTCCTGATTGCTGACTTCCATTAAATAATTAACTCTGTATTATATCCAGAATTTTGATGGAGTCATAGTGCATTCCCAAGAACAGTCACTTAAGATACTGATACATGGATTAGCTAAAAAGCTTATTTGATCATGATTTTTTTTTAATAAGGCAAGGTTGACTTATAATGGAAAATTAAAGAAAACTACCATATTGAATCAATAACAGAGAAAACCCATATTATGATCTTATTATATGAAGAACAACAATTTGATAAAATTCAACTCTTATATAAAGAAAGCAAATTAGGAATATAAAGAAAATTTTTCATCTTGCTAGGGTATATCTACAAAATATACAGTTCATATTATTATTATTATTATTATTATTATTATTATTCTGGAAATTGAACCCAGGGCCTTGTGCATGAGGAGCAAGTGCTCTACCCACTGAGCTATATCCTCAGCCCAAGCTCATATTATTTTTAAGAGTGCTTTTCCCACACAAAATCAAACAAAAGGAAAGGATATTTTACATTGCATTAGAGGACTAGCCAACAGTAAACATTATAATCATTAGAAAGATGAAACACTATCTTTTGTGTGCATATATCAGTTCCCAAGCCCCCAGTTCCAGAGGACACTGTGATGAGAGCCTGATTATATCCTCAAAAAATGCAGTGTAATGGGTTGTATAACAGGAGAGGAACCCTGAGCTTAGGGAATCCAAATCTTTTGTAATGGGTCATAAACCTGACTTATTTTTGCCCCTAAAGTAGACATTATCTCTGACTTCCAAAGATGCTTGCTATACATATTTTTCTTCAGGAAACAGTTTGAATATCTGTCAGTACCTCTGTCTACAAAACGTGCAACTACGTAAGAGCCCCATGGGAAATTCGCTTCCAATGCAGAAAGAAATTAGTAACACACGAAACAAAACAACAGCAATACGTCTCCAGTGAAAACTGCAAGATGCTGTTAAGAACAGTTGTAGATATCCTAAATAAAGGAATAATTATAAGATGTTCAGGGAAAATAAGATTCAAAATTGTTAAAATATTAATTATATCCAAATCGATCTATAGATTTGATCCAATCTCACTCATAGTCAAAACATAGTTTTTTTTATAAAGGAATTGCAAAGTTATTTTAAAATGTATATGGAATTGTAAAGAATCTGGAGTAGTCAAAAATGAAGAACTTATAGTTCCTGATTTGGAGGTTTACTAAAAGCTAGAAGACAGGATATTATTGGCATAAACATATTCAGTATAATAACAATAGAATAAAGTCCAGAAATAGACTCATTTACACAGCCAAGTAATTTCAACAATGGTGCTGAAGTGATTTCATTGGAAAAGAAATTTGTCCCACAAATGAAGATGGAAAAACTGAACAAATATATAGTAAAAAATAAACTCTATTATGGCACTCCAAATAAAATTATACAATAACTAAGCAATTCAATTCATAGGAAGATAAATAAAAACATTCTTAAAGAATTCCATTCATGGAAGACAAATGAAAACATATATCCACTAAATGACCTGTATAATAGAATGATTACACCAGCTCCTTTTAAAATGGTCCACAACTGTAAAAAAAAAAGTTCATGTTAATCAATAGAATAATGGATAAACAAACTGTAGAATATCCACACAACAATAATATTTATCAGCAATGAAAAGGAATGATATACTGATGCATGCAACAGCATGAATAAATCTCACGGAGATTGTGCTAAGCCAGGGAGGATGTATATACAAAAAGAGTATATATTTAAATAAAACTCTGTATAGGCAAAAATAATCTGTCATAAAAACAGGACAGAGACTGCCTGGGGCACATGGTGGACTGACTGGCAAAAGGCCAACGGAACTTTTTGGGGTGATGGAAATGTTCAGTAACTTGATAATGGTCTAGGTCACAACATCCTCTGCTGCTTTTGTCAAAACTTATGAATTGTAAGCTTGTGTATGTTACCCGTTATAAATTTTCACTTAAAATAGCTGTAAGACTGTAAATCATCAAAATACAACTTTTAAATACAAAGAGCTTATTATACAAATGTTAGTGACAAGACACAGCTCTTATAATTTGAAAATATGATAGTCCAAACCAACAGTGACAAAACAATTTGTGAGAGAGTACTAAGAAAATTCTCCAGATGCAAAAGTCATGATTTATAAAGAAAATGGAAAAATAAGAGAGATAGTAAGAATTAAAAATTAAAAATTTTACATGTCTGAACAGTAGTTTCAGAAGAAGTCAACTAAGAAAACAGAAAAGTAATGAATTTATTAAAATAAAAATACAGGAACAGTTTTCAGAGCTAAAGCAGCAGGCATTTGTATCACTATCATGGAACATCATTTACAGATGTAGAGGTGATTAATGGAATAAATAGTATAAAACATTTTAATGTGCAGCTTCTTTATTTGACCTGGACTGATGATGTGGGACAGGAGACCGCTGTTTTTAACATAAGCTCTTCAGCGTTACTCTGGGAGGATTTTAAATTTTTTGTATGTGTTAAACACAAACATATGCAAAATTTGAAGGGATCAGAATTCAAGTGGTCCATCCAAATGTGACTTTTTTTTTTAAAGTTTATTTTTGTTGGCTATGTTCTTGCTGTTTAAGACCTATGTTATTATGGGAAGTGAGATGCCATCTCATTTGTAAGACATGAGAAAGATCTCAGCTCTCCAAATACTTAGTATTGCAAAGACTAATTAAAAAAGCAAATCATCAGGATTAAGATCGAAATCATCTGTTGGAAATGCAACAAAGAACAATTGTGGCTTATTGTCAACAAAATAATAAGAGGACTGCTGCAGATAAAATCTATTGTCTAAGTCCTTTAATAGACCCTCTGAGTTACAACTACATTAGTTTCCTAAGGCAACCATAACAAAGTACCACAATATGCGTGGCTCACACAACAGAGATTATTCTCTCATAGTTCTGGGTACTGGAGGTCCAAGACGGAGGTGACAGCAGTGTTCTTTCTTCTGGGGCACATTTCCTTGATTTATAAATGGCCATCTTCTCCCTGTGGGGTTCATATGGTCTTCCCGGTGTGTGTCCCTATCCTAACATACTATTCCTATCAGGACATTATTTGAGGCAGATCAGGACCCACCTGTCCTCATTTTTAACTTAATTACCTCTTCAAATTTCCTATGTTTAAATACAGTCACATTATGAGGTATTGGGAGTTATGACTTCGACTTAGGAATTTTGAGAGGACATAACTGAGTTCATAATAATATTCTGGTACCCGTTGTTTAGCAACACCCTTGATTTTCTCCTCAGACATGGTTTTTTTTTTTAATTGTTTGCAATATGGATAGACTGAGAATCTTCCAAATCAGTAGGTTCTCTTTCCTCTTTGTTTAGCATTTCATTCAATTTACCTTCCTTTGCTCATTTTTTACTGTAACAAGTAGAAACCAGGCCATGTCTCAAACACTTCCTCACAAGTTTTACTTTCCACACAACACTACCGTGCAATGCCAATTTCTTTGATCACTTTGTAACAAGGATCACCTTTCCTCCAGTTTTCAATAACATGCTCCTCATTCCTGTCTGAGACCTCACTACAAGCACCTTTAGCATCCATATTTCTTCTAACAGTGTCTTCAAGAGAATTGAGGCTTTTAAAAAAAAAAAAACCTCAAAACTTTTGCAGTCTTCACTATTACCAGTTCTCACACTGCTCCCACATTTTTGGATATCTGTGAGAGCAGCAATATGCTTCCTGGTACCAAAATCTCTATTGGTTTATTAGGAGAGCCCTATTCTCATTTTTATGGAGGTCTTCACATAGCCAAGGTCATATCCTAAATTCCCTCCTCTTAGCAGGATTTCATTCTTGTATTAGAGCCCAATCATATGATCACATTTTATTCTACCTCTTTAAAGGCCCCACCTCCAAATGAAGTTACCTTCTGAGTTTAGGAATGAACATATGAATTTGAAGGAGGACACAGTCTAGCTCCAGGGTCTACTGAACATTCTGACTCCACTGCATATTGATCTTAAACATTTCAAAACTCATTTGTCATTTTGTGGGGACAAGTGCATGGAGTACTGCATACATGGCGTACATTAAGGATGTCTGAGTGGCAGGCCACTCTCCTGTGCTAGGGGTGTAAGCAGCAAACCACTTACTGTGTAGGTACAGCTCTGGGCATAAGGTCCTGTGTTGCAGTCCCTGTGCTTGCTCCACTGCCCACTCCTTGATTTGTCGCTGCAGGGACAATTGGCCAGAAATTATATTGGTGGCTGCCTGTAATCTGCCTACTATTGACTGAATATATATACATGGTAACTGCACAATAAAATCAGACCTGCTTCCTGCTTGATTTCCGGAGGTCTTGATTAGGGACTCTGCAGCCAGTGTCTCCTCTACCCTGTTTCGTGGACCTCCTTGCTGGACGAGAGAGAGCCCACACATCAATTATCAATTATCACACAATGTATTAATTAATTACGTGTCAACTTGTTATTTTCTAATCCATTCAAACATTGTCTTTCAATGAGATTACAATTTCTTCATATCCCTGCACTGTGTTTAGAAGAAAGCTCTGAGCCCCTATCAGAGCACTCAATCTGATAAACTTGAAATTAAAAATACTTTGATAGAACATTAATAATTTTACTTCCCTAAAAGAGAATCAGAGCTCTCTGGATAACAAACATTTCTGTTATTTACATATGCCTTAAATTCATTCAACAAAAATTATTGAGTCTTACTGGTTATGTTATAAACCTGTAAAATAAGATAGTCAACCATGAAGACCTGTTAATGAAGTAAACATAAACAGAATGACAATTGGAGCCCAAGGAAAATACATATCTAGATACACATACACAGGTTCACATATACAACCTACTAAATATTAATAGATCAATAGGATTAATGAATAAGGAATATCTAAATAAATAATTGAAATTTGTGATATGATTTGTTACGACGTGAGATGTTTTTCTTCCTTTTGAGTTTTAAAGATGAAGAAATAGTTGGAGGAAAAGAAAGGACGGTTTTCTTATAAACAAAAAGGTAGAGAAGACATTATTTCCACCCCCAGTTCTTTCCCTGTATTATACTTTCACGATGCCATCTAAAACATTGTGGTTTTTTTTTTAATTTTTCATATCCACTTAGATGTAATAATTTCTTTTTAATAAACTTGATTTCCTTTTGTCCTTTGGAAACTTGGTTACCAGGGGCAAAAAATAAAAATAAAATGATATTCATTATTCTATTTTTGCAAAGATTGATGAAGTAAAATCCTTTATAATTTGAGATTTGCGAATTTCTATTTTAAATTGCAGATAAGCTACAGATTTATCTCAAGCCTTTCTCCCATACCCACTAAATCCAGTGGTTACCTAGCAAAAAGAAAAAAAAAGACTCAAGGCAAACTGCATGTGGTCAACAAACTTATGCTGGAGAAATTAGCCTAGATCTTACAAGAGAACTTAAAAAAATTAGAAGATACATTTGATCCAGGAGGATATCAAGAATCCCAGGGAACTAAATTATTGGTTGGCCCATTGGGAGACTGAAAATATTTCATGGTCCCTGATCCAAGACTCCAGAGAATTTAAATTTGAAACATATTATTCATTTAAAAATATTGAAAAGAACACAAGACCTGTCCGTATCATCTGTTCAAATTTTAAAAATAAAATCAATTACAAGATTGTAGTTAAAAAATAAGCCTTACAGTATAAATACTCCAGTACCTGATTTATACAAAATAATACCAAATGGGTATATGCAAAGATTCTTAGAGTTGTCTTATTTATCTAGTCTGTGGGGTCTTTTATCTTAGATGACATTTAGAATTGGGTAATTAAATATCTTTAATATTTAATATTGAATATATGTACTTAATGTATGTACTTAGAAACTACATGTAACAGATCACGAAGAGAAAGGAGAACACAGAAGTAAAATTTAACAAATTAAAAATTCAAGGGGAATCTAAGCCTCTGCTCACTTTGGGCTTTGTACCCAGGAGGGGTTGGGAGAGGGATGTATTTCCCTGTCAATGTCAATTTATGGCGGATGGTGTCCTGCAGAGAAAATAATTGAACAAGACCCTCCAGAATTCATTTCACTTTTTCATAACCCATACAATCTTTCTTGCATTGTGCATACATATATGCAGAACATAAATTTGTTTTTTTAATTGTATGCAAGTTATATTACCATCATACTGGGTTAGGAGGAGGAAATACAGAGGTGAAGGGAAACTGTCTCAATACCCCGCCTCTCCTCTCCTAGACTCTCTTTTAATTCTTTCTCACTTTTCTTCTCATCCCCTCCCCTTCATGTGTGAAGCCTTTGAAAGGACTGTTATCAACTATCACTGAATCAGCCACCTGTCTCCTTGGCAACACTTATGCAGCTTTTACCAGGCTCTGGCTGCTAGTGAGTACCTTCAACCTTGCAATCCTGGAAAAGGAGCTTCAAATTGTTACCATCTGGTATACTGAACTCATAAAATGACAGAAGAACTGTGTCTTAGTCAGTCATAATACTTATGGTTACAAGAAGATGTTTTATAATTCACCAGCAGTGAAACAAAAAAAAATAGAAGGAGAGAAAATTCATTTCATAGCCGAAGGAAAAAACATCTGATGAATAATTTTATAAAGAACAGCTTTATCTAGCTCTTAACAACATGTTGTTAGATTCTTACTTCCACTCATATCCATATTGAAGCTTACATGGCTCCATGTCTAACCACCGGTAAGTTCTCTGATCGTTCAGTGTGTTCAATTAAAGTGACATTGTTCAATTAAAGTGACATTGTTGCCCACCTGCAGGCCCTACACTGTTTCTCCATTCTTCCTGCTGTAATTCCAATTTTGCTACAAATTTCAATTTCAATCCACTTTTTCACCCCACCTCACGCCCCGTGGCTCAGGACTAAATCCTGACTAATATAAGCCAATTATAGTAATTTCCTTCTTTTTGCTAATAATCAGTCTAGGAGAAGATTATGTGACTCCGTGTTGGTTAATAAGAAAGGAAGGGAAGCCAACAGGTGTGTTGATCAAAAAGAAATGTAGAATACGTTTCTATAGTTGGACTGAGATGGTTGGTTTGCCTGTGACTTAAGTGTGTCCTCCAAAGGTTCAAGTGTTGGGAGCTTGGTCCCCAGTCTGTCAATGTTGAGAGGTGGTGGAAGCTTGAAGTGGAGGGGATCTGATGGCAGGTGATCAGGTCTTTAAGAGGGATTAATGCTTTTCTCATAAGAGTGCATTCTGGCTCTCTCAGAAAGTCCCCCGAGAGGAAGTTGTGGTAAGTGAGCCTCACATCCCACCTGAGTCTCTCTTGGTTACTCCTCTCTATGTGCCATTCTCCTCACTTCTGCATGTAGTTATTTATTTCTCTTTCTGTTTCTCCACCATGTTGGGATGCAATTAGCTGTCAGTACCATGCTGTTGGTACTTTTCACCATCAGAATCATGAGGCAAATGAACTTCTTTTCATTATACATGACCCAGGATCAGGTATTCTGTTATAGCAACATAAAACACACTAATCTATGGGGTAACTACCTTGATCATAAAGGGTGCTGGTCTGAGACAAGAGATATAAAGAATATTATTTTTGATGACACCACTAAACTATTGAATTAGCTAAATTTGAAGTAGTCTAACATCTATAATTCTTTTAAAGTAAAAAATAGAATTTTCTTATTGTTTATTATAATTAGTTTATATATCTATTTATTTTACTTTCTATATACTGAACGTGCTTAAACATCTTCATTCCTTTTATTTTCAGCCCCAAACTTCTCAGAGTCCTTCTTTTATAAATTTTGCTCTGATTTTAAAATAATCAAATCCATTCTCACTCATCTAGGTACACCCTGTATTGAGCTATAGATCTATTTATTTAAAATTCAAGTATTTTCTACGGAAGTTGACACAAAAGTATTTTTAGTATGGAGTAGTTAATCATATTGGTTTAAATTCAACTATTTCTTAAGCGATATTACCTGGGAGATTTTATATTAAAGAAAGGAGAGGGAGCAGTAAGGAAACAGTCTATCAAGGGTCCTGCTAGATAGAAGAATAATACAAGAGTTATTGGGATCTGAGAAGAACAACACGGAGCCAGGTACGGAAACCAGGAATAGTGCAAGAACTGTGTTTTAGAAGTTGTACAAAGAAAAATGCAGAGTGAGTGAGCACCAAGTTCCTATCTTTCCTTCTGGAAGGATGAACTTCATCTAAAACTGATAAATGAGGAAATAAATGCACAGTTGTTCCTTGGTATCTGTTAGGGATTGGTTCCAGTGTACCCCAGGGATATAGTGTACCTCAGGGATTTTGTATCCCTGGGGTACACTGGAACCAATGCTTAATACCATTAAATAAAAGATCCTAGTGTCAGCATATAAACCATGCACATCTTACACTTTCAATCATCTCTAATTACTTATAAATACGTAATGGTATTTATATAGTGTAAATACTATGTAAATAGTTATTATGCTCTATTATTTAAGGAACAATAACAAGGAAAAAGACTGCACATGTTCAATACAGATACATTTTTTTCCCTACATTTTTTATCTGTAGATGGTTGAATCCATGGAGTGGAACCTGGGGACATCAAGGGCTGGCCTATATAAGCTTACTACTTCCAGAGTAAAACTCGTTTTGTTCTGTTATTTGAGGGATTGTGGACCTAATCACAGGTGACCCCTATCCTGACACCTATACTTTAAAGTAAACCCTGGAAAAAATACTAAGTAATACCTAGAAGTCTAGAAATGTCACAATAAGGAGAAAGATCTAGTGAGGAGATGGATCTTCTTAGAACAGAGCAATGAAATCCTATACCAGCAGCTTGTTTTATTCCTAAATGTGCAAATATCTTGAGGAAAAAGAGGGTCATAATGATTGTATAAACTTATTACAACAGAAAAAGCTAATGATGAAGGAAACATGTTTGCTATACAGAACTTTAAAAACATCTCTAATTAGAATATTCAGAAAAAAACTTGCGATTGTTTTTACTAAAATAAGAACAGGATTAAGGGTATATTAAGATTTTGAAGAACTTTCAAAAGACATAATTGCAATAATTAAAAAAAAAAGTTAAATGGAAGGTCTTTTGAAAGCAAAGTGACCAAATTTCCCAGAATGTAGAACAACAACATGTAAAAGACAAAGATAATTAGAAGGCGAAAATAGACTTATAAGATCAAACCAGGAGGTGCAGCGGCAGACTACTGGCGGTTTTAGAAAGGGAGAACATAGAAAGTGAGGAGAGGAAATTATTAAGAAAATAACAGGGAACAATATCTTAGAACAAAAAAGGACAGTGATTTTCAGAGCAAGACATTTTAACAAGCTTCTACTTGGAGAGCAGCTAGCATAGAGTGCATTTATCCCAGGAAAAAGCATTCCAAGCACCAGGTAAGCGTACTGGCATGCTGGGAAATCTTGAAGATATGATAAGAAACATTATTCTTTGTTCAAGAAGGAAAATAAGTTAATTAGAAACTACAAACAAATGAACCCAAACCCCCCAAATCAAAAACAAATTCCTAATACTCTTTCAAAACGTCATAGGAAAAGACACCTGGAAGATTAACCTATCATCTTGCATAGAGATCTTCGAGATCATGATTAAGACGTCATAGCTGCTGTTCAAATTTTAAAAGATAGCAGGCAGAATAACTAAAAACAATATCCTCATCAAGCATTCTTAAAAGAATTGGGAAGATCCTCATCTTTCTTTGTGGGAAGGGAAGATACATTATCTGA
The DNA here is from genome assembly GCF_001458135.2 of Marmota marmota marmota. NCBI lineage: Eukaryota > Metazoa > Chordata > Mammalia > Rodentia > Sciuridae > Marmota > Marmota marmota. The sequence continues at coordinate 9,902,904 of NW_026000093.1, read as the reverse complement.
TTAATCAGTCTGCTAAAGACTTTTAGTTAAATGTTGTGAATTATCTACATGGAATTATTTCCTTTCTCTTAGAGAGAACCATTATAATAAAATAATAAAAATTAATCTAAGAGGACAGAAAATTTTGAGGGAGAGATCATCAAAAGAAAGGATCAGCAGTAGTTTACATACAGAGCCCCAGTTTCCTAGAACAGAAGGAAAATAGGGAAAGAATCTACCCTCCCAAGCCCCTGAAGGAATCAGAGGAATTCTCCAGGAAGATTTAAGTGCATCAAGAACAAGACCTCTCACTTATTTTTTTTTTTTTGCATACAATTCTTAATACATCTTTATAGCACCATTTATCATATCTCTGTTTGTATATAAGGTATGTTGACACCAAATTCACATCTTCATACATGTATTTTGTATAATGATGACCATCTCCTTCCACCATCCTAGCTAATGGCATAATTTGGCTTGAACATACTTTATATACAGAGTTACAAAAAATTGTGCTATGAATGGATAATTATGAATGTAATGCACTCCACTATTGTCATGTATGTAAGAAATAAATAAATTAATTAATTAAAAAAAAGAATAAGACCTCCATATTCTGGCCTTCCTGGATCACCCCACATGAGGGGTGGAACATTCCCAGTCACCTATAGTGGGGTTGTTTTAGTGACAATTACTTTTTATTGCTTTTTAAAAATTTATTTCTTATGACACAAAAGAATATGTATTGTATATATACACTACAAAGCAATAATAAGAAAATGCTGGTGAAACCCAAACCAATTTAAGAGGTAAAATGAGAAGTGATAACATGATGTAAATGCTGTATGAGTTTCTCTCCTATATCCTGTCTCCACTATCCCCACAATCCTGGATCACACATTCATCATTTGTATACCTTTTTAAAAAATAGAACTTTGCTATATGCATGTTTTTGCTGAATTGTTTATTTATTTAGGTTTCAAACTTTATGAAAATAATATTCTTTCTCTTTCTCTATGTTTCCAATTTCTGCTTTTAATCATTCAACCTTGTATTTGTATGATTTTTTGGGAAAAGTTCAGAAAGTACATAGTTCAGCCTGTATGAGCCTTATGGTCTCTGTTGCCACTACTCAGACTTGTGTAGCAGGAAAATAGTTATAGACGACAAATAAACAAATGGGTGTGGCTGTTATTTACAGAAGCAAAAAATCTTAGGGATTTGGCTTGTATTCTTTAGTTTGAGCACACCTGCAGAATAGCTGTATGTGGGATGTTTGTCTTACTGAATACAGTGTTACCAGACAGTGTAGGAGGAACTCAATAAATATTCTTGAATAAAGGGACACATATAAACATTCATTCATCTTGGTAACATAGTTCTCTGAATATTTTCTTGAGATCAATTATTAGCAGAACTGTTGGAACAAAGAGTATGGAGTCATGTTGTATATTTACTAGATTTTATCTTCTTCTTTAAAGGGTATTGTGTACCTTGTTTATTCACAGTAGCAGTATATAACAGTGCCTGTTTTCTCACACCCTCATTAAAATTAGTTATCACCAATTCCTTTTACTTTCAGTACTCTAAGTGAAAAACAAAAATACGACCCTGTAATTTTATTTGAATTTTTTATTAGAAATAAAGTTGCTTATGCTTTCACTTATTTTTCTGGTGTTTCATTTTCTTCTTTTTAAAATAAATCTTCACATTCTTTGTCTGTTTTCCTATTCTATTTGTTTCCTGATGATTTGTAAGGATCTTTGCCTGTAATAGAAATTTATGCTCTGCATATATGTCAACGAATGAAGAGCATCCTATTCAGTATCTGGAATAAAAATCTGAAGTTATTTACTCTCGGTAGTAAAGGAGAGTGAAGCAGACCAGCACAGTCTTGGGTGCTGATTTTATATAGGGCTGTTGGAAAGCAGTCAGGGCTTCACAGACTTCAAGAGGTGAAAGAAGGCTTATATCTCCTTAGAAGAAGTGGGGTTCCTGGAATGATATCTTATTGATTATTTTGCATTCATAAACACTTTTACTGCCAAGTCTGAAAGCCAGACCTTGGTCAGTTAATATCAGAAACACAGGTCCTCACTGATTGGTAAAATTGGTAGAATTGATGCCTTTTCATTTCTTTGCTGAGAAAATTTGTCTTTTGGCTGGAACAGATTAAAATGTCTTCTTCTGGACATTTGCCACAACGGCTAGAGAAAACTCTGTGTGTGTGTGTGTGTGTGTGTGTGTTTGTCAGAGGAGTTTAAAGTTTTATTTAGATAATTTATTACTAGTTTACTTTTTAATTCTTGTCTTTGTAGTCATATTTTTCATGAATGTTCTCTACCTCCACGGTGGTTGGAAAGAGTCCACATTCTTTAAAGCATTTTCAGTATTTTGAAATCTAGATTATTAAACCATTTAAACAATTAAGTCATTATCTGGAATTAAGTATCAGGATCAGTGTTAAGTAATAGTTTAATTTTTATTTCAAAATTAGATGCCAATTTTCTAAGTCTCACTTACTGAATAACGTATAATTTCTCCATTTGTTTGGAGGATGCAGTTATTAAATTATAAAATATGTGTGCATATCATGTGTATGTGCAGGTATTTGATTCCATTTCTACAGTCTTTATCTTTCTATAAAAGTGCCAATATTTTCAGTTATGGTAGTTTTATAGTGTGTGAATAATTGAAAAGTTTAACCTCCATTTAATGTTTCAAGAATGTTTAACTTATTGATGGACATGCATTTTTCTATCTGAAATTTCATATATTTTGGGAAATTTCTACCTCTCTCTCTCAAAATATGACTTGTGTTTTGAACATATGTTCATTAAAACAAATGCATTTAAATTTGGGGGGGAAAGGGGACAACTGCCAACTTTTCCAAATTATCTCCCCATCTGGAAAGACTAAGTTTCTCAAATTAGTCAAATATTTTATTTTTTCTAACCAAAGTGAAACCTCAGGAGATCTAAACTTACCTGGCAATGTTTTGAAAGCATAAAATCCTCACTGTTCAGAAAAAATTACATATGAACAAACTCATTATATCTTGCACAATATTTCTGAAAAATAACAAATTTTCAGAAGTCCATGATGAACTACCACTTAAAAACTACCATATCTTTTAAAAAGAGTTTTGTAAGGTTTTACTTGTTCTGGTGTCTACTTATTTCATATCATTCTTTTCTGTATGTTAAGCATTTGGGGAGATCCAAGATGGAGGGCTGGAGGGAGGCTGCATTCTGTGTTCACTCTGTGACCTGGGATTCAAGTAGTGGGAATATTGTTTCTCTTTGAGTTATTAGAGGACTGCCCCCAACAGCTGCTCCCACTCAGGAATCCCAGCCACTGTGTCCAAATAGGACCTCGGGCTGCCACTTCTATGTGGACCCCCACCTACCAACATGGGGCTCCCCCCGTCACCTCCATCTTGGGACACTGCAACCACTGCCATAGTCCCCTACACATGGTAACCTGCCCCTGGGGAAATGGGACATGGTCTGGAGACAACTGCCAGCTGCAACACTGCACACCACAGAGCTGCATCTCTGAACACACCGCCCAACACCACCACCCAGCCCCACTTGACCCTATACCCCATCTCTGAAAGCAGCCTCCTCCATCTTGGGACATCTTTGTCGCCATCTTTAGTTGGGGCAACTCCCAGCTTGGGACACTGGCTGGGGCCTAGTAGCAATATCAAGGTAACTCGAGTCCCCAACTCCAGCTTTCCCTAACAACCACTAACCTGGCCCAGTGCTTGTGGCTATGTGGTGGGTCCATAGCTCACAAAGCCTGGTACTAAACTGCCCAGTACAAAACAGTCTCTGTGACAGGTGTACAGGTCTCAGAGCACAGCCCACAATTACTCCAGAGAAAAAAGTTCCTGATTGGGAAGTAGAAAGGGAGGGGGTGAGTGAGATAATGTTTAGAGACTAAATTAGAGGCCAGAAATTGTGAGGTCTACAGGTGATAAAAGGAGTTAAGACCAGGTGCCCACATCACAAGAGTGGGCCCCAAAGGAGATCCTTGGGTTGCAGTCTCCCATCAGGGACCAGCAAGTGCTATATCCCAGGTCCAAGAACTCCATCTCCAAGACCAACCTCCCACACTAATAACCTTCACCACCCTGAGGGTGGAGACACCAGCAAACATCAGACAACCCCACTCATTGAATAAGAAGGGAAGCAGGAAGGATAATGAACTTCAACAACAACAACTTGTATTTTCCTTTGAGATTTTTTTTTCTCTCTCTTTTTTTTCTTTTCTCCCTCTTCTCCCACCCTCACATCCTCAATATTTGTGAAACCTAGTGCTTTTCATGAATTAGGCTACTAAGGACTGGGACATCTGAATAGTGTATTACAGTTGTGTTGTATATTCTTTAATCTCCTACTTTTAATTTTTCTTAATATTTATGTCTGTTTATGACACATTCTGTATTGTCTCCCCACTTGTCTCCCACAAATCATTTTCTCTCTTTTCTTCTGCTACTAGCCAACATTTTTAGATTCCTTTTTCATACTTCTTAAGATCCAATAATTCTATATCCACACCTCCTCCCTCCTTAACATCCCATTGTACACCCCATGCCCGGTTCTCTCTTTGTCCACTATCAGAAAATGTAAACCATTTTGGAAACTTACTTTTGTTTTGTAGGTAATAATTGAACTCACCGTTTCTGTCCATTGTGACAAAACCATAAGCATCGCAATAGCAGCTATATGAATTGAGGCTGTATATTGTTTACATTGGGATCTGATAATATTGTTCTCCCCCTTAAAAGAGAGGTATTTTTGGAACCCAGCAGGGACACTATAAGCCTATAGAGTCAAAATTGTAAAACCTCAGATCCACAGTTCTTGGGAAAAGAACTAAGAGGAAAGTTCATTGCATGGAGTTCATTTCTTTTAAGAAGAAAAAGTAAAATAAATAAATAAATAAATAACCTAACATTACATCTTAAAGCCCTAGAAAAAGAAGAACAAATTAACACCAAAAGCAGTAGAAGACAGGAAATAATTAAAATCAGAGCTAAAATGAATGTAATTGAAACAAAAGAAACAATTTAAAAAATTGAAAAAACAAAAAGTTGGGTTTTTTTTTGAAAAATAAATAAAATAGATAAACCCTTAGGCATGCTAACAAAGAGAAGGATAGAGAAAACTCAAATTACTAGAATCTGTGATGAAAAAGGAAATATCATGACGAACACTATAGGAATACAGAAGATAATTAGAAATTATTTTGAAAATTTGTACTCCAATAAAATAAAAAATATCAATGGCTTTGACAAATTTTTTGAGTCATATGATTTGTCCAAACTGAATCAGGATGATATATGCAAGTTAAACAGATCAGTTTTAAGCAATGATATAGAAGACACTTTTAAATACCTACCAACTAAGAAAAGCCCAGGACCAGATGAATACACAGCTGAGTTCTACAAGACCTTTAAATAAGATCTAATACCAATACTCTTCAAGTTATTCCATGAAATAAAAAAGGGGGAACACTTCCAAACTCATTCCATGAGGCCAATATCACACTGATTCCAAAACCAGGTAAAGACACACCATAAAAGAAAATTTCAGACCAATATCTCTAATGAACATACATGCAAAAATTCTCAATAAAATTTTGGCAAATCAAATACAAAGACATATAAAAAAGATAGTGCACCACAATCAAGTGGGGTTCATCCCAGGGATGCAAGGTGGTTCAACATATGGAAATCAATAAATGTAATTCATCACATCAATTGCCTTAAAATTAAGAATCAGATAATCATCTCAATAGATGCATAAAAAGCAAAATACAGTACCCCTTCATGTTCAAAACACTCGAAAAACTAGTAATAATAGGAACCTATCTCAACATTGTAAAAGCTGTCTATACTAAGACCCAGGGCAACATCATTCTAAATGGAGAAAAATTGAAAGCATTCCCTCTAAAAACTGGAACAAGACAGAGATGCCCTCTTTCACCACTTCTATTCAACATCATCCTTCAAACCCTAGCCAGAGCAATTAGACAGTAAAAAGAAATGAAAGAAATATACATAGGAAAATAAGAAAAATCACTATTTGCCAATAACATGATTCTATACCTAGAGGATCCAAAAAGTTCCACCAGAATACTTCTAAAACTAATAAATGAAGTTAGCAAAGTAGCAGGATATAAAATCAACACCCATAAATCAAAGGCATTTCTGTACATTAGTGACAAATCCTCTGAAAGAGAAACTAGGAAAAATATACCATTTACAATAACCTAAAAAATTGGGAATCAACTTAAAGAAAGAAGTGAAAGATCTCTGCAAAGAAAACTACAGCACACTAAAAAACAAAAAGAAATTAAAGATGAACTTAGAAGATGGAAAGATCTCCCTTGCTCTTAGATAGGCAAAATTAATATTGTCAAAATGACCATACTACCAAAAGTTCTATACAGATTTAATGCAATTCCAATCAAAATCTCAATGGCATTCCTCATAGAAATAGAAAAATCAGTGATGAAATTCATTTGTGAAAATAAGAGACCCAGAATAGACAAAGTAATTTTTAGCAAGAAGAGTGAAGCAGGTGGCATCACTATACCAGTCCTTAAACTATACTACTGAGCAATAGTAACAAAAACAGCAAGGTATTCACACCAAAATAGACTGGTACACAATAGAGAACAAAGAGACTAACCCACATAAATACAGTTATCTCATACTAGACAAAGGCGCCAGAAACATATATTGGAGAAAATATAGGCTCTTCAACAAATAATGCTGGAAAAACTGGAAATCTATATTCAGGAAAATGAAATTAAGTTCCTATCTCTTACCGTGATCCAAAAGTGGATCAAGGACCCAGGAATTAGACAAGTGACCCTGAACCTAATAGAAGAAAAAGTAGGCCCAAATTTTCACCATGTAGGATTAGGCTCTGACTTCCTTAACAAGACTCCTATAGCTCAAGAGATAAAATCCGGAATCAATAAAGGGGATGGATTCAAACTGATAAGCTTCTTTTCAACAAAAGAAACAATTAATGCAGTAAAGAGAGAACTTAGGAATGGGAGCAAATTTTTACCACACACCCATCAGGTAGAGCATTAATCTCCAGGATATATAAAGAACTCAATAAACTTAACACCAGAAAAACAATAACCCAATCAATAAATGGACTAAGAAACTGACACTTTTCAGAAGATGATATATAATCAATCAATAAATATATGAAAAATGTTCAACATCTCTAGCAATTAGAGCAATGCAAATGAAATTGTGGTATAAAGGTGTATTAAGAATTGCAATGCAAAAAATTAAAGATTTTATTAAAGATATAATTTCATACTCTTATTGAAGATTTCATCTCACTCCAGTCAGAATGGCAGCTATTAATACAAACAACAATAATTGTTGGCGAGGATGTGGGGAAAAACGCACACTCATACATTACTGGTGGGACTTCAAATGTTGCAGCCAATCTGGAAAGCAGTATGGAGATTCCTTGGAAAACTGGGAATGGAACCACCATCTGACCCAGCTATCCCACTCCTCCATCTATACCCAAAGGATTTAAAAACAGCATACTACAGGGACACAGCCACATCAATGTTTATAGCAGCTCAATTCACAATAGTTAAACTGTGGAACCAACATAGATGCCCTTCAGTAGATGAATGAATAAAATGTGACATATATACATATTGGAATATTACTTAGCATTAAAAGAGAACAAAATCATGGCATTTGCAGGTAAATGGATGGAGTTGGAGAATATCATGCTAAGTAAGCCAATCCCAAAAAACCATGATTTTTTTCTCTGATATGTGGATGCTGACCCATAATGGGGGAGCATGGGAGGAATGGAGAAACTTTAGATAAGGCAAAGGGTAGGGAGGGTAAGGGAGGGGACATGATGATAGAAAAGATGGTGGAATGAGATGGATATTATTACCCTAAGTACATGTATGATGGCATAAATGGTGTACAACCAGAAACATTACTTTGTGTACAACCAGAAACATTAAAAATTATGCTCTGTATGTGTACTATGAATTGAAATGCATTCTGCTGTCATGTACAAGAAATTAGAATAAATTTTAAATTCAAAAAAGAATTTAGATAGTGAGATTATTACTGTTTCTATACATTCTATCATGATACAGTGGGTAAGTGCATGGCCTCTGGAGTTGGTTTAACTGGATCTGATGTCTCCACTTGCTTGTTGTAAAACAAAACAAACCAACAAAAATCAAAACAATTAACCTCATTACGTCTCTATATCCTCATCCTTAATATGATGATGTCCAAAGTAGTACAGACCTTTCAAATGCTTACGGCATATACTAGTTAATTATTATTGTTAATTAGTTTTCTGGAGTGGGAGATGGGAATATAGCTCAGTTGTAGAACTGTTCCTTGAGCATGTGTGAGGTCCTGGGTTCTTTCTCTAGGACTGCAAAATAAACAAATGCATAATAAATTAATAAATAATTAATTAAAGTTCAAGTTAGTGGTATATGTATTCATTGTCATTAAAAATATAATACTTTTCCAAATCAGTTATTTATATCTACCCACTTCCCTAACTCTCATTAATGCAAAAAGTTTTCAAGTATAACCTTTTGAAATTTTCTAAGTTTTATGCATCACTTACAAATAATAATTTTGGCTTCTTTTTTCAATACTGATAACTTTTATTTATTCTTTTTGTTGCTTTCCACTGGCTAAAATATTAGGAAAATCGATGGTAGTGAATGTCTTATTATTATAATGAGCATGGCTCTAGTGTTTTCTTATTAAATGTGATTATAGCTGATTTGTTTTTCAGAAACCAGGGATTGAGCTCAGGGAGACCACTTAGCCACACCTCCAGTCCTATTTTGTATTTCATTTAGAGACATGTTCTCACTGAGTCACTTAGTGTCTCGCTTTTGCTGAGGCTGGCTTTCACTTGTGATCCTCCTGTCTCAGCCTCCTGAGATGCTGGGATTACAGGTGTGTGTCACTGAGCCTGGCTATAGCTGATATTGTTTGATCACCATGTGGAAATATCTTGCCATTCTCAGCAATAATGAAGGACTTTATTTTTAATAACATACAACAGGAAACTTGTATAAATTTCTTTTTTGGCATTTCTTGGATAGTCATAATATTGTCTACCTTAACATACTAATAAGAAAATGTATATTCATTGATTTACAAATTTTGGTTCTAGAATAAAACAGACTAGTATGACATATTGTGATTTAATAATAGCTAGACATATTACCAATGCAGCAGGTATAATAATCTGAGTCTATAAACTCTGGTGTCATTTCTTTTTTCTTCTTTTTTCTATAAATTGTTTTAAATTCTGTCTCTGACCTTTAATCCTGCCAGGTGTTTGGTTACATGGTTGCCTGCTGGCCTCTCCTTCAGGCATTGTGTCAAGGATCTAGAGATTAGGAATTGCCATAGTCACAGGAGGTCTTACATAATTTATAGCTGAGACACCCTCTAACCACAATACTTTGTTGTTGTTGTTCATGTGACTCTCTGCTACCTCATGTCTGTCTTTGAACTTCAGAATATTTGCAATCTGAGAACATTGAGTCAATGGACTTGTCTCTGTGGGTGCAACTTGAATATATTTCTCTCTGGGGCATTGCCAGGTAGAGGGATTTATGATCCATCAATTCCACTGCCTGAGTTTTGAGCAACCTAAAGATGACTTCCCATTTTAGCAAAAGCAGTGAGAGTTTTGCTTCATTTCCTTCCAATTGGTGCTGAAGCATATTTGTAATTCATCACTATAAAGGGCAAAGAGAGGGTAAAAGTGAAAAACTATGTTCCATCTTTAATCAGTCTAAATGTTCATATTTGACCCCACCAATGTTTTATTTATGTTTTCTGCATCCATATTCATAAGTGGAAGTTGTCCATATTTTTTCCTGGTCTTTGTCAGATTTTAATATCAAGTCCTAAATATATTTGGAGGCTCTATATCATTTTCTGTATCCTGGAACACATTAACACCAGAATTATCTGTTCCTAGAGATTTGATGGAAATTACCATCTGGACATGGAGAACAGAGTTCTTTGATAGGACTTAATTTCTTTCATGACTATGAGTCTCCAGTTCTCAGTTTTGTTAATCTTTTTCATATCACATTTTAGTAAAATGTGTAACTCTATTGGTATGTGGAAGCTAGTGGTCACTTGTGACCTCCAGATTTTTCCTGCCAGTTCATTATGACTTCTCTAACAAGTTGTTTCTTATCCCTTCTGACCCACTGGCTTATGTTACTATCTACAGCTAATTAAATCATTTTATGATTCCCACATATTCAGCTGAACTTGCTTTATTATTTCTTCTAATTATCCCAACCACCTCTGCAAGCACAATTTGCTGGATATTTATTGTTCAAAGAAAAAGTGGTAGGGCATAATTTAAAACTGAAGAACTTTGTTCAGAGCCTACATCAGAGAGTTGGAATTGGCAGTCCTACAGGATTTTCCTCCAAAACAATGCTGTAATTTAAATCAAAGTAATGACATCAGTCACCTGCAGAATGCTGCTAGAGTTTAAAATAATGAAATCTAACATAATGAAAAAAAATACACTTAAAAAAGAAACAGGGTCTGAAGATCAGAAATGGATTTTACTACTTTAGTTCTACAATTCCTATCATATAGTTCCCTCACTCTGGAATACTTTTGCAATATGATTGAAACCTGGAGAAGAATTCAAACAATCAGAAATAAAGTGGAGTGTTGCATTTATACAGTAAACAAATTATGAGACTCAATGATCTGTGCAGCCATCATATTCTTTATTTTCAGTCAGTGCCACATTTCGCTTTATCTCATATTTAAAGATATTAAATCTGAGGTTTTGCTCAGTTCTAGGAGTAGAATGTAATTACACTCATTTTGTTTGGAAAACTATAAATTAGGTGAAAATGGAATATCTAAGATATTATCACATTTCAAGTTGGATCTATGTACCACACAAAAGAATTGATAAAAATTTCTGCAAGATTTCTCTCCTTACAATCAAATCAACATGAGCATTGAGAAATGTGATTAAGCTAAAAGATTATTTTTCACAACACAGTGATAATATTCCATCCAACCAGTTGGGATCATGTTGCAATTAAGCAAATGAATTTCCAAAAGTAAGCAACTCATATCACTATTGAAAGAATCAAGCCTGAATAAAACAAGTCTAGTCTCCAACATTCTGAGTTCTCAGTTCACATAAACAGAACATTCCTATCCTGTAACCTTCCAAAGAGATTCCTGAAGAGAAGCTTCATCTAAGAATGGAGGATATGTCTACATAGATGCATATATACAACAACTGATGTTTCTATTATACCATTCCCCCTAATTTCAGAAGTACATAAATCCCAGTGTATCATTTTAATTAATATAAAACAACAAGAACAACAACAACAACAAAAAAAAACCCAAGAAATAAAAATCAATGAAATTGGCCAGAGTTATTTTTTGTTGAACAAGATATTATGCAGCAACAAAGTGTGGTCCATCATCCATCAGGCAGACGTTACATGGATTCTCCTCTTGATGGTGTGTACCCCAGACCAGTATCTGAAGCAGACTTAGGATAAATCTTTGGAGTAATACTTCAGAGTAATCTTTCAGAGTGACTAATGAGAGTGACTCCTCTGTTATTCTGATTTTTAACTTCCATAAATAATGCAATGAGCATCTTTTATGAAAATATTCATCATAATATTGACTTTTCTCTTTAAGATCTCTGAAGCTAGATTATTGAATCAACATAGATAAACTCTTTTATAGGTTTTTGTTGGTAGGGCTAGTCAAATCATCTATATGCTTACCTACTTTTATGATATATATTTTTTATTTCTAAGAATGTTAAAATAGACCCTTATGTTAATGACTTTACCAAATGCTCTTGACATTTCTCAGTGTCCCTGCATATATTTCATCACTATGTCTTGATGCATAGAGGTTTATAAATTTAGTTCCTTGATAGTTTGAATCAAAGAATTAAAAGAGAGTCTAGGAGAGGAGAGGCGGGGCATTGAGACAGTTCCCCTTCACCTCTGTATTTCCTCCTCCTAACCCAGCACTTAATGGTATGATGGTAATATAACTTGCATACAATTAAAAGCTTATTGACAGTTACACAATGCTCCCTCACTAAGCTAATTTATGTTCTGCATATATGTATGCATAATGCAAGAAAGATTGTATGGGTTATGAAAAAGTGAAATGAATTCTGGAGGGTCTTGTTCAATTATTTTCTCTGCAGGACACCATCCTCCATAAACTGACATTGACAGGGAAATACATCCCTCTCCCAACCCCTCCTGGGTGCAAAGACCAAAGTGAGCAGAGGCTTAGATTCTCCTTGAATTTTTAATTTGTTAAATTTTACTTCTGTGTTCTCCTTTCTCTTCATGATCTGTTACATGTAGTTTCTAAGTACATACATTCAGTACATATATTCAATATTAAATATTAAAGATATTTAATTACCCAATTCTAAATGTCATCTAAGATAAAAGACCCCACAGACTAGATAAATAAGACAACTCTAAGAATCTTTGCATACCCATTTGGTATTATTTTGTATAAATCAGGTACTGGAGTATTTATACTGTAAGGCTTATTTTTTAACTACAATCTTGTAATTGATTTTATTTTTAAAATTTGAACAGGTGATACGGACAGGTCTTGTGTTCTTTTCAATATTTTTAAATGAATAATATGTTTCAAATTTAAATTCTCTGGAGTCTTGGATCAGGGACCATGAAATACTTTCAGTCTCCCAATGGGCCAACCAATATTTTAGTTCCTTGGGATTCTTGATATCCTCCTGGATCAAATGTATCTTCTAATTTTTTTAAGTTCTCTTGTAAGATCTAGGCTAATTTCTCCAGCATAAGTTTGTTGACCACATGAAGTTTGCCTTGAGTCTTTTTTTTTCTTTTTGCTAGGTAACCACTGGATTTAGTGGGTATGGGAGAAAGGCTTGAGATAAATCTGTAGCTTATCTGCAATTTAAAATAGAAATTCGCAAATCTCAAATTATAAAGGATTTTATTTCATCAATCTTTGTAAAAATAGAATAATGAATATCATTTTATTTTTATTTTTTGCCCCTGGTAACCAAGTTTCCAAAGGACAAAAGGAAATCAAGTTTATTAAAAAGAAATTATTACGGAAAAGAAGATGGCGGCGAGGGGAGTGCATTACCCCCGTGTGCTGCTTCACTGTGTGGGAGTATGACAAGTCAGGACGGCTAAAGGATATCTTGTTAGGAATTTCCAGCAATAGTGGGGTGCTCCGGAACCTGGAGGAAGGATTTCCATCGCACGAGGATCGGCTACGGGGACTCAAACGCGAGAGGTTTGTCGCACGGAGGGTAACACTGCTTATTCAGCAAATCGCCCCGCGGCTAGAGTCTGCAGCGCGCGCTGGGATAGAGACGCAGGGTTACAGCGCTGCAGTTTCTGCCAGCCACGCAAGCACCGTACTCAGGGCTGAATTCTGGGTTCGAGACGGGGGAAG
>NW_026000093.1:9871266-9886855 GCF_001458135.2 Marmota marmota marmota | reverse complement strand
AACAGGGATGAGAGATGGGAGGGAAAGGGAGAGAGAAGGGAAATTGCATGGTAATAGAAGGAGACCCTCAGGGTTATACAGTGGAGGAGGTAGAGAGAGAGGAGGGGAGGGGAGGTTAGAGGTGGGGAGGGGGGAGGGTGAAGGATGGGAAAGGCAGCGGAGCACAACAGACACTAGGATGGCAATTTGTAAATCAATGGATGTGTAACTGATGTGATTCTGCAATCTGTGTATGGGGTGAAGGTGGGAGTTCATAACCCACTTGAATCAAAGTGTGGAATATGATATGTCAAGAAATTTGTACTGTTTTGTACAACCCACAATAAAAAAAAAAGAAATTATTACATCTAAGTGGATATGAAAAATTAAAAAAAAAAAACACAATGTTTTAGATGGCATCGTGAAAGTATAATACAGGGAAAGAACTGGGGCTGGAAATAATGTCTTCTCTACCTTTTTGTTTATAAGAAAACCGTCCTTTCTTTTCCTCCAACTATTTCTTCATCTTTAAAACTCAAAAGGAAGAAAAACATCTCACGTCATAACAAATCATATCAAAATTATATTTGTTTCAGTAACATTTATGTCCTTTTTGTAGGATGCAATTGTCAAATATGTACTCCTCATTGTACTTTCTTTAAGATATACCTATTATAAATACTGTGTATTTGTCTTTAAACTTAACTTAGTCTTCCCCATCAATTGTAATTAATTAATATTATTTAGTCTTATTGTTTACTTTCCTTTATGTTTACCATGAATACTTTCTTATTATTTCCTATTTTTACTTGTCCTTACCTTTGCTGGATTGATAAATTTCTTTTTTATTTGTTCTTTTTAGATACACATGACAGTAGAGTGCATTTTGACATACACAAACACACACACACACATATATTCTAATTAGGATCCAATTCTTGTGGTTGTACATCAATGATGTGGAGGTTTACTGGTCATGTATTCTTATATGAACATAGGAAGGCTATTTCTGATTCCTTTCTCTTTCCTAGGGAATCGGATAAAATTCTTTCTTAAAATTTATTCTCCCACTCTGATAATTTCATGTGTTTTGCCAGTGCTTGCCTTATAGTAATAATCATGTTTCAACCTACATTTCTTTATTAATAGACCAATATTGATTATCAATATCAAGATCAAGATTTTCCTCTTACTTTAAATCTATTATTGTCAAAAAACTCTTTTGCAATATATGTATAATGTTGTCATTCATTTATTACATTCACTTCTATTTAGCATTTTAAATTCTTTTCTCCCCAATCTTGAAAGCTGCCAGACTTCCTCAAGTTATTTCAATAAAATGAGTACCTGAATAAAATATTTCCTTTTCATATTATGGACACACACACACACACACACACACACATACATACTATAGATGAGAGAGAGAGAGAGAGAGAGAGAGAGAGAGAGAGAGAGAATGAGAATATCTGATTTAAGGATGTGAGACTGAATTTGAAGTGTTTCCTACACCATTCCCCCAATTCAAATTTTCCTAGATTTTTATAGCTTATGCATTTATGTAATAACATGTATCATATAACTTCCTGATTCATTGCATTATATACTATTATGCTTTATAATTTAATTATATTTTTAGATTTAATATATTTTATATTATCAAGTAATATGTGTGTATAGTATGTGTGGGTGTGTGCATTTGTATTGAGAGAAATTGTGTGTGTGTGTGTGAATGTGTATGTGAGAGAGAAATCTAGAAATGCAGGAGCATTACTGTTCTGATGTTAACCTTCAAGCAAGCAGGTAAAGAAGATGACCAAATGGCCTTTGGTGAGCTCTTCTGGGATGCATTCTGTGTGGTTCTCAGAGGAGTCAGTAGAGCTGACATCTCGTTGCTTGCAGCAATTACTTTAACAGTGAGCTTTTTATTGGGCTTTTTACTTTTTGTTTCTATAGTAGTCCGTAGGCACATGAGGCAGCCAGTTCACTTCCATTCTCTCTCTTTCCCCACTCATGCTTCACGGGATTGCATTCCAAACAAAACACTTTCACCCAAGTTTCATTTTAGGCTATCTTTTGGAGGAACCTAAGTTAAGATATTGGCCTTAATTTCAACATGAAAGAATAAACTCGATTACTGTGTTGAAATTGTTTATCTTATAATAGGCAGCAAAAAGAAAAGGCCAGCCAGACTGTTTTGATGTGTAGAAATCTGAGGTGACTGCTAATAGGTAGGTCACCATGGTGCTAAGGACAAGATCGGTAGCCAATTAGGAATCTTTTTAACTTATATTTACAGCCATAAAAAATAATAACAGAGAATAAAAGGCTGTGTCAGTAGTTATACCGGAAAACAGCAATCTGTCACTCATTTTTCTACATCTGAACTGTTCTCAGACACAGGTCCCATACGTCAAAGGGGCGACTGGCCCTCTATGAAGAAGAAACTGAAATACTACTACTGGCATTTAACATAAATATTTTCACCTACAAAGGAACCTCTAGTTATTTGCCGGTGTGACAGTATATTAGGGAAAGGAGATCACCTCATCTCATTAGGGAAAGAAGAACATAGTGATCCTCATAATATTCTCAATTTACTTCTACTATCTCTGCAAAAGTTAAATGGAGAGGCTGGGATTGTGGCTCAGTGGTAGAACACTTGCCTAGCACACTTGAGGCAAGGGGTTCAATTCCCAGTACCACATTAAAAAACTAAACAATCAAAATAAAGGTATTTTGTCCATCTACAACTAAAAATAGTTTTTAAAAAAAGTAATATGGATCTTGGTGAATGATGAATGGCTACAAAAGCTGAATACCAAATCCAGATGATTTTGGTTTCTTTGGAGATAACTTTATTGAAATAAGTGAGCACAGCCTCTGGTGCCTGGTATGAAGCTGCAGAATTGGCATTTATATGCTTTTTAATACCAGAGTTAGAAATGACCAAAAGCAATTTGCATTTGAATGAGAAGTATAGAAATCTATGTTCACTCTTATTTCAGGGCTAAGTCAGTTCTCCTTTTTGTCACAATATTGACTACGGGGACTTTGATCTTTCAAACATTATAGAATATCACTATTGTCCTGTGCTTAGATAATGCCTGATTTATGAATCATGCATCACACTACCTTAGACTGAGGGACCCACCTACAGCAGTGAAGGTGTAATAGAGGGCACATGACTGTGGGACCCATTCTTACTACTGTATAGTATATGAAGGGACTTATTATAGTCTCAGTTAAGAGCCAGTTTAGGATAACAAATCAATAGAGGTACCTCTGTTCTCCAAAACAGTTGATAGATAGTGACTGTTGAACAGAATGTTGTGGTCCCCTAGAACTGTGTCCCTAATAAATAAACTATATGGGTCTGGAACAAATAGTGGACATGTAATGGATCTTCTTCTCATGACTCTTAGTCCACATGTAGACTTTGCAATTGCCATTTCTGCAATTTTAGGTTTTGGTGGATTAGAGGTCTCAGGTTTTCAGGGGTAGAGTAAAAGTTCCATTAGTTTGAAGCTACAATTGCAATGTGGATCACTGTGGAATCTTGATGTTGGGAGACCAATAATCAAGGGAGTCCCTGGCAGGGAGAAATAACCATGTCGGTAGTAGCTATTGATGCTGTTCGAGGAGCAGAGGCAGGAGGCACCTATCTAGAACCAGGGTTCCAGTGGGATCATTTCTGGTGCTCCCAGACTCAGGGACAAGAGTCAACAGGCACCTGTAGCAACCACCCAAAGTCATGAAGGCACTCAGTCTCTCAGAGTTAGAAGTCAAGGTCATCTAATGGGGCAAGCTCCCTACAGCAGCTGAAGAGCTGAAAGGGGGTGTGCAAAAGCTGAAAGGAGTGGGGAGTGGAGGAAGGAGATAATAAAGTCCAAAGTTGGCCTTGGCATTACGTAGTGGGGGAATTTGCTGGTCCTACTATGTGTTGTGTATTTGTTAGAGATTGTGCAGGCCAGCACTTTGAAGAATCAGGAACAGAGCTTATTACGGAGTATGTGCTGGTCTGAGCCACGTGAGGGGGGGAATAAAGGAAGTGCTTTCTGCAGCCACTATTTTTCAACTGTGACTACTTCTGGCTCTAACAGCAGCTGAGTCGAAGTGTCTGTGTGAACGCACTGCCTGCACCCTACCTCAATTACCCTCTGTCTATCTCTTTGCTTTTCTGCCTTTGGACTTTTGTATGGTTTTTTGATAGGAAACAGAAGCCCTTTTCAGCCCACATACAGGCACAGCTGAGAAATGCAGGGAGATACACTCGTAAGGACAGTCTGCAGGCGATAGGAGATGGCAGCTGGTGGGTTTTCTCCCTTCAGCATAAAAACTCTAAGAGGTATCCTCACAGCTGCTGCCTTCATCATGGATGCTTTACGCATTTTTCTCCTATCTTTATCTTGTTTCTCCTGCTCCTTTTCTTTTCTTTCCAGATTTATTAGATTCAATTAACATACAAAATTTTTATATATTCAAAGTGTACAGTGTAATGTTTGCCTATACCTGTACATTGTGAAATGAGTTACCCAATCAAGCTAATTAATACATCCATCATTTCACAGTTGCCTTTACTGTGTGTGTGTGTGTGTGTGTGTGTGTGTGTGTGTGAGAATACTTAAGATCTATTCTCTTAGTAAATTTCAAATACGTTTTGATTGACTATAATCACCATGATGCACGTTGGATTTCCCTATCTCATTCATCTTACAGTTGCAAAATTGTAACATTTGACCAACACCATTCCATTTCTCCCACTCTCTATCCTTTGGTAATCATGATTCTATTCTAGGACTTTTGTGAGTTTAGCTTTTTTGGATCCCAGGTATAAGTGAATTCATATACTAATCATCTTTCTGTGTCTGACTTATGTCACTTCTGGTAATGTCCCCCAGGTTCATCCATACTGTCATAATTGGCAGGATTTCCTTTTCTCTCTTTTCTTTCTTTCTTTCTTTCTTTCTTTCTTTCTTTCTTTCTTTCTTTCTTTCTTTCTTTCTTTCTTTCTTTCTTTTTAAAGGCTGAGTAATTTCCCACTGTTTATACCCTTATACATTCAAATACCTTATTTTCTTCATCCATTTTTATATCTAGTAGATACTTAGGTTGTTTCTAGGCTTTTCTCTTAAACTACCCACAGTTGAGCTCTTTTCTATTTGGGGGAGACCTGAAGAAGAAGAATATCAGGATTGATCTTTTCTCAATAAAATCAACAACTTTTGCCCGTTGGTATTACATTATGTACCCTTGACGATTTCTCATGGAAAGCACGAGAATCTCAGAACATGACTCCAAATAAATGAATGGAATTCAAGTATTTATTCAATGTTATCTTTTTTGTTTGTTTTGCGAACTCGTGAGAAAAAAATCCTGTGGAATGAAAAAAACTCAGGATCTCTGGATGGCAGGGCAATGCAAGATTACCACTTGTAAGATGAAGAATGAATGGGTTGCTCTCTTCATAAATCCATTGTGACATTACAAAAGACCAAGAACCTCCTTCTTTATCTCATGGCTGCCATCTTTGTTTGACTTCTGTTGCTTCTATGTCTTCTTTGCCCCTGTCTTTTCCCCAATCAATTTTTTTTTTCTTTTCTGTGTGTCTTCTCTATTTCTTTTACGAAAACATTTTGGCCCTTCTCATTCAGCCTCTAAATAATTGTGTCATTTGGGCTTTTAAAAAAATAATTATTTCCCTTTTTCTATAGGTTTCATAGAAGTATTGATCTTCCTTTATAGTCAATATAGTAATTTTTCACCTAAGATCTAATTTGAGGGCATTTGAGATGCCAGAATTCAGATAGATTTCCCAGGCCTGTTTTCAATGTCTCAGGGTCATGTTAGTGAAGATTTAGCCTTAGAGATTTTTTACAAATTGGAAACTTAATAAAATGAGATGAATATGTTTGAAAACCCATTATCTCAATGTTGAGAGTGAATTTCAAGCATAGAATCATGTAACATAAGAAAGTGAAAGCAAATTATTCCCATGTAATGATACTATAATTATTACTTTTGTTAAAATATTATTTTAGTTGTTGATGGATCTTTATTTATTTGCAGTGCTAAGAATCAAACTTAGTGCCTCACACGTGGTAGGCAAGTGCTCTACAACTGAGCTAGAACTCCAGTTCTAATTACAACTTTTATGTAATATTAAGAACATAATTCTGCTATGGTTACTGACATGTTCTTGCATAAAGGTAATAACAAGTAATTGAGACAACATTTATGGATGCCTGTAATCTCAAATCCTGTAGGAGAAAATACAGCATGAGTTCTGTGGCTTTTTAAAATGAATTAATTTTTCAATTAAGATTATATGAGAAAAACCTTTAAATGAGCACATGCTGAAAAACAAGTTTTATTGAAATTGAAAGATTTTCAAGAGAGACAAGAAAGAAGGTAGGTGCTAAATCTGTGTCCTTAAACTAAATAATCTTCCCAGAAAGAAGAAAAGAAAAAGTACCTATAAGTGGAATGTGGTCAACATACAGAATAAACACTGTGAGAACATAGATTCACTTTCACCCTCCTCTTCCCCCTTTTTCTTTATTTCTATAAGTTTTCCACAGCATCATTCATTGTGAAACCATAACATTTACAATACATTGAGTTTATTTTATGCATGCTAAGCAATTATATGTAACTGGACAGTGTGAGAAATGAAGCTGTTGGCTTAAAAGCCTGTACAATTTAAAGCTTCACTTTCTTAACTCTGCTCAAAGCCTGCTACCTCCAAACCATTTTGGTAGTTGATCAGCCCAAACTGATTTGTTAAGTGGGTTCGCAGCATTCTACAAAGCAGAGAAAATAAATTGGAGCTGATTTGATAGGAAATATCCCTTTTTCCAAACACTGCTGTAGTTAACAAGGATATAGTGAAGCTATTTTCTCCTAGTCAAGCATGTTAGGGCCCACTAGTTAGGAATAAAGGGACATTAATGAGCAAGTGGCTATTTCTTGGATATTTTTGCCTTTACCTTATTTTTTTTCTTTCTTTCTATCTTTTCTTTGTTCTTTGTTGTTCTTCTTATTTTCTTTGGTGGGGTATGTTATGGGGGAACCAATTTCACAAAATCTTGAATTCACAGTTTAATGGTAAAATGGGATTTTTCCAATGATCAGATTTATTTAAAATCTTTTACATCAAGGGAAGACAATGTTTATAAGATAAAAATAAACCTTGAAGAAACAAGCATACAAAGTCTCCAGCATTTGTCTCACTTATTTGCTATCTGATCCATGATCCGTGTTTAATGCTAAGCCAAATCTGTGTTCTCTACTATTTGCAGTTTAGTTGAATGCTCCCTTCTGTTATCTGCAGAACTACTAAGCCCTTATTTATTGCCAGTCTCTTTTTCAAGCAGGCTGTATTCTGGATTACATAACTGGTCTGAGGGAACTGTCAGAGCTCAGTGTTCACAGCAGACTGGGGACCCAAACTGAGCCTGGGCTTCTCATCCTCACATGGTTTTCTTTGACTCTCTCCTGGTACAACTTATCAGTCTGTTGACTTAAGTTGGATCATTTTGTTTAACCACATATATTTATTTAAAATGAACTTTGGACTCAAATAATGCCCATGTTGTCAGTGTGAGTGCTATTTCCTTTCCAAATGTAAAGAAAGTTGGTTTTGCTGATTTTGTAGTTTGAAAGAAGCCAGACACCCAACCCAACAGAACACCAAAAGCTTTTTGCTTTCTTTTGTTAGAGCACTGCCAACTCTGGAATAATATTTCTTTGCATAAATCTTTGGCTAAACTCTTTTGACATGATCTATGACCACGTTCTTATTCTCTTTCCCTCAGCAGTGCATTTTCTCAGAATATAGACCTCTTATTAGTGTCAGTGGTTCAATACTATTCCTGTGCTTTCTTTCTGAAAGAATTCCACGCTCAGAGCAAGCTTATGCTGAGGAGATATGAACAATAATGGTGTTCCCTTCCCCCCCAAATTTGATGGATGTTAACCCAACCTATATTTTAAAATTAGTTTTTGATATTAATTATTTTATTTCTTACTAATCTATACTTCTTTTTTAATTTTTTTTAGTTGTAGATGGACACAATCTATTTATTTATTTATGTGGTGATGAGGATCGAACTTTGTGCCCCAAGCATGTAAGGCAAGTGCTCTACCACTGAGCTACCACCCCAGCCCTGTACTTCTGCCCTGTATTCGGAGGACAAAAATCTTTGAAAACTTGATGAGACGTACTATGGAATTTTCCAATGCCTATAGATAGCCATAAAATCACACACAAGAAAAGATTTCCTGTGGTTACTTTATCTCAAGAAATTTAACATAATTCTAAAATGTTTGTCTTGAAAGTGCTACTGTAGGATAACCTATTGTTTCTTTTGCATTAATTATAGTGGCAGTAAGAGTTACATTATCCTCTTCATTTTTGTTTTTTTCGGTTGTTCAATAGTACATGTAATTTTGTTTCCTGGCAATAGATTATTTGAAGATGCAATAGCTATACTGAAAATTTTAGTAGTGGTTTAAAAATACACAAATAATGTACTCAGTTAAAATAAATTAAAAAGTCTAAAAAGGGAACAAATCTCTTTGTTAGCCCAAAGATTTAATGTTGTGAATTCGAGCAGATATTTAGGCAAAGTTAACTCTGAATCACATTAACAAACATGAAAAGCAAAAGGCATTTTTGCCTGAAAGTGTGTCATGTTTATTTATTTAACTCTAGCATTTTGTCATAACGTTCTGCAAAAATGTGTTCTCTGAGCCAATGTGAATGCTTCTCATTTGTGGTTGGAATTTGATTAGTGAAATTACCAAGAAGCATGCAGGGTCATTACATCTCTAGTGTTTCTCTACAGAGGAACAATATCTTAATACTGAGAGGCCTGTGCTTTAGAAATGTGCTTTTTTTTTTCTTTTGTGGTGCCAGGAATTGAACTGAGTGGTACTTAGCCACCGAGCTACATCCCCAGCACTTTTTATTTATTTATTTTTTTTATTTTGAGACAGGGTCTCACTAAGTTGCTTAGGGCCTTGCTAAGTTGCTGAGGCTGGCTTTGAACTTGTGATCCCGTGTCTCAGGCAGGAGAGTCACTGTGATTATAAGCATGCGCCACCGCATTGGGTTTAGAAATGCGCATGAAATATGACAGATATTCTTATAAGAAAACTTATCATAGAAGTAACTCCTGATGTAGGGGATAGTGAATTTCTTATTTTTCTCAATGAGTGATTTTATTAGTACTACATAAACTCATAAGAATCTCATACATCTGTAATCCCAGCAATTTGGGAGGCTGAGGAAGAAAGATCGCAAGTGCAAGGCAACTTGGCGAAACCTGTCTCAAAATGAAACACAAGAGAACAAAGGGGAGGGAGAAGAGGGGATGGAGATGGGGACAGGATAGTTGGTGGAGTGAGATGGACATCATTATCCTAGGTACATGTATGACTGCACCTATGGTGCGACACTATGTTGTGTACAACCGGAGAAATGAAAAGTTGTGCTGCAATTGTGTATGATGAATCAAAATACATTCTTCTGTCATATATACCTAATTAGAAAAAAATCAATAAATTGATTTTTAAAAAATGCTGGAGATGTAGCTCAGTGACAAAGCACCCTGGGTTCAATCCCAAATCCCCCCTGCCCCACCCCCCAAAAAAGAATATACTATAGCATATGAAAATTAATGAATCACTTGACAGTTCATCTCTCTGCTTTATCCAATGAATTAAAAGAATATTATCTTTGTGGGTCATGATTTTCCTGTATATTAGATATTTATTGTGGGAAATGGATCTATAGTATATACATCATTAATCATAAGTCCAAGAAATGAGCAGAGTTTTCTTTTCTTGTTTCACTATAATAAGGAAGATTCCTGTCTGTCTTAGTGACTATGATTTGTCTCCTGGCTCCTACTATGAAGGAGATTGATAATGCTGCTCCAGAATTTGGTATACACAAGGTGAGTTTTCCTCTGATTAGCCTGAGAAAGCTGCAGAAGGCCACACCATCTTGGAAACATCATTATGAAAGTAGGTGGCAGAGTACAGAGCATCAGGGAACAGCAAATTCTGTTTTCACATCTTGGGTGTACAGAGAAGAAACAACTTTAAACATAAACGGATAAGTTTAATGAAGGCATTGGGTGATCTAAGCAGAAGCGCTGGCAGTAGCAGGGCCCATTCATTCCGAGGGCCCATGAGAGGAACTGATCAAAGGCATTGCTCATAACCATTGAATAGGCAGCATGTTCAAAGAGCAGCAGAAATCCCTAGCCAGGGAACAAGATTGCTTCTGGGTAAAATTCAACTTTGTCTGCATTTTCTTAACAATGTGATGCTGGTGCACATATTTTAAATGGACAAGGGACCTTGAAGACAATGACATGAAATTTCTTGAATATTGGAGTAACACATCTATGGAGAAAAGTTTTTGTCCTTAGTACATACAAGCCCTTCCTGCCTAACCCCTGATTGGCGGGCAGATCCAAGATCAAGGTGAACACAACCATAACTGTGGCAAAGGAATTATGATAAATCATTATTCCTATCTAATCTACTTCGTGCAAATTAGACTTTCTTGATTTAATTAACACTTTTCACACATTTATTGCCAAAGGCCATATGGAGGTAGACTAGAGAATACGTGGGTTGTTATAGTGCACAAAGGATTCTATGACTAATTTACTACTTTGTTGGGACTTCCTATAATCTCTACCAGCCTTTTAGCCAAAGGATTAATTCAGAAGCTCCTGTCAGCTCTTATAAAAGTTGATAGATCTTTGATATTAGCCTGCTTTCCCAGAGGAATGCCTGAGGAAATCCTTGCTAGAGCCACTTATTAACATACAGTGCACTGAAATTGATTTTTCAAGCATGTTTCTTACACAGAGACACCACCTCAGTCAATATTTTTTTATGTGATCAGACAAACTTTAAAATATTTTTGCTTCATCTAGTTCAGAGTCTATTGGAAAATTCTCTCAACTCCGGCCAGTCTGAAGTAGAATTGCATATAGTTCATCAAGTTTAATCACATAATTGAAGAGTGGCCAGAGAGATTCAAGATTTCAAGTGTGAAGCAGGATTGTTGAAGTTCTGGCATTTTGTAATCCAATCTAACCATCTCAGTGGATAAAATGCCATTAGAATAAACACATAGAAACTGCAAAATAGAGTGGCAATGAACTTATTATTTGATTTAAGTTCCTCAAAAAGCACAAGTTTTTTTAAAAAAAGAAAATTAGTAAAGTGGCTAATAAATGCTATAGCATAAGTGCAAATTTTCTGCAATAGTATTTTAAAAAAGCAATTTGCATATTTTGTCTATAGCAATGTTATTTTTCTAGATTAAAATGAAATTTAAAACATTTAAGGATCACTCCAGACAACATTTAAATGATTAGGAACCAAAGTAATTTAAAAAGTAACACTGATAAAACTCATGCTGTTTTTTTCCTAATGTCAAATTGATAAAAATATTTACTTGCTGCAATTTGCAGTTTCTTTTCATTAAAAGAATATTATCTTTGTTGGTCATGATTTTGCTGTATATTAGATGTTTAAAATATGTTTAGTGTTTTTTGTTTATATTGTGAAGAAAGCGAACTGTTGTCTCAGTTTACTCAGAATAGGGACAATAATCATTCCTTCGTGTTACCCTTCTTAGGAGTTGATGAGTTCATATTTTCAAGGTGCACAGAATAAGTCTGTATGTGTCTATAAACAAATCAATATATAAGTAATTACATGTGTTTCTATGAAGAAGAGGAAACTTCTTTCCTTTGTCAGGCTTTCTTTCCTGTCTTTTCTCCTCTCTCCCTCCCCACCTATGTTCCTAAGTTCCTTCTCTATTTCTTTTTTCTTTTTTCCAACATATCAGAAAGCCTCAGCAGAACTTGTGTTGAGATCATTTTTTTTAAATTTGTTTCTTAGTTAACAGAGATTTTTAATGATTTTGCTCTCAATGGCGTATTTTTTTCTTCTCTTTTTGTACTATTCACAACACATGGAAATATTGTTTTCCACGGGAAATAAATGTATAGAAATCTGGACTGAAAATCCCAAGAATTAATAATTAAATTATGATTAAATCATGATCTCGAAGGAAGATGAGTTCAGGAGAAAGGGACCAGTTTGGCATTTACTGAATTCTTGATGCCCTGAAGTCGGGGCCTGTTTCTCAAGAGCTTGTTTGAAGGTAAAGGTTCCCAAGCTTCTTAATGAAGTTAATGGACCTACACGACTGGGGAACTTTCCTTTAGAGGCCAAAGGTGCTGATCAAAGATCTGATGCCTCATTGAAAGCACCTTCAAGTCACCTCATTTTCATGTTGAGTGTGTGCACTTTGGGATCACATTAACATTAGTGTAAATTAGATACCTAGGCTTAAATATCAAGATGAAAGAGAAGGAAAAAAAGAAACATGTATTCATCTAGAAATCAACAGTATATATAAAAAATATGCATTCAAAACTCATAATAAAAGGTGCATATTAGGTACCATTATGTCCACTGTAGATATAAAAGGAAACACTGGAAAGGGCGCAACAGTGTTTCAAAGGATTCTCTTGGTCATGAAAATTCAATTATCATTCACATGAAACTTTTCAGGAAAGTTGCCAAAGAATATGGCTTGGGAACATCTAATATTTATTTTAATTTAGATTATCTCAGTACAGTATCTTTCTTTCCCAGGACCAGGCTATTTACAGAGAAAATACAGAATTTCCTACCAATCTGAGGAACAAAAACTTAGATCAAAATGATTGCAAATGCAGCTAATGATTTAATGAATATTGTGCCTGACATAAAATCCCTAAGACATTAATATTATGTTATATACATATTACCTTATATCATGTTATGTTATTTTTGTTCTTTATGAAACATTCTTGGTTGGATAATCATTAATGTAAATACAAATCCCAATTTATGGCAAGTAACCTTGAACATATCCCCTTAATGTCCAGAGAATTGTCAGGGCAGACAGGCAGATGCCACACTGCTAATCTGAAGGCAAGGGATTCTTTCCCACTGAACCCCAGAGCTTGCCTTGCACTCCTCAAAAGGGTTCCAGGCAGCCACCAGGGATGATCTATTAAGATGAAATCTGTTTTTTGTACCAGAACTGATTAATTTTTCGACAAGGTACATGAAATGCTGTAGGTCCTCGGTTGGGTTAAAGAAGAGATTATTCAATGATTTTTGTCAAAGCATGGTAAGCACAGCACCTTATTCAGGATCATAGAAATAGGTATAGGGACCACTGCAACAGGGCTTTGCAGGGGGGGAGAGAGATTGGGCTCAATTCCAATTACATCATGGTCAAAGGGGAATTTATAGCCAAGGAGTAGAGGAGGGATTGGTGGGTGGAAAATTACTAAGAGGTAACATTAGATGGAATAAAGAAGATTTTGGATAAAATCACAAGATTGTTGCTGAGGACAATCCAGGATTAAACAGACATCACCTGGTGGTGGTAGAGGACAAGGAGTCTAATCAGCTATCAGGGGTAATCAGATATTGAAGATGGGGGGGTTCTTTCAAAACTGACGTAACAGGGGTCTTTGCTAAAATTGGATTTAATGAGGAAGTCTTCAGATCAGAAGTTCAAAAGTTCAAAAATATTCTCACAAATTTTGGTCAAGTGAATAATCTTTGTTAGCATCTACATCTGGGCAGGAGCAGCCATAGCCCCATCTCCAGTCTTTGAATTAGAAGAATATTATATATTCCTGAGGAGAAAGGAGCAAAATATATAAGTCACACCAGGGACTGACAGACCTGGCATTCCTATCCAACTATCTTGTGAAACCTCTGTGATTCCTGCTTATTGTATTTCCTAAGTCAATTATTAGAAGAGTTTTCTTCAGGTCAATGTACACGAGTTAATTATGGTCACTAGCCCCAATTAGTTTTAGTGTGAAATTAAATGATCTAATTAACATATCATGATGAAGACCAGGCTGCTCCCACAGGTGTCTGCCATGTTTGGTTTTGAGATTGTGCTATTCTGGCAAATTCCTCTGTTAGTGGGGATAAAGGGCATAGGAAAGGGATACCATTATATCCCAAAAGGGCACATTGCGATGGTGTCTTCCAAATTCAGTGGAAGCTCAGTTCAACCTTGAGGGAATCCATCAGATTGTAAGTCCAAGGATTTCTGAAGAGAAACACATGCTTTCCTGTCCCGTATACCTGATATAGAGAGCCATAGGCTTTCCTGTCTGCATTAGTCCCTCATACTTTATTCCACCTGCCTTGATTCTTTTTAAAATGGACTTCTTTTCTTATATCCAGCTTCTTTGAAATTTGATTCTTTATATTTGAATCACTCTTTCATCATCTCTGCAATGACATTTGCCCCTATAGATCACCCCTGTACTTCTGCATTACAGCAATGCATCCAAGGAGCCTTTCAATCTTGTTGACATCCCTGCATTTAAAAATATTCTCAGGCTGTGGTTGTGGCTCAGCACGCGTGAGGCATTGGATCCCCAGCACCACATAAAAAAGCCAAATAAAAAAAATTAAAGGTATTATGTTCATCTACAACTAAAAATAGTTTAAAAAATATTCTCACATAATTCTTCTATAGTAATTGTCTATGGAGTTGAAAAAAATGGGAAAAAATCAATCAAGGGAGAAATAAGATAAAATGAGATTTGTTCTTGTTAAGAGTAAGTATTTTCTTGGGGGGAGTGTGTGCTGGGGATTGAACTCAGGGGCACTCGACCACTGAGCCACATCCCCAGCCCTATTTTGTATTTTATTTAGAGACAGGGTCTCACTGAATTGTTTAGTACCTTGCTTTTGCTGAGGCTGGCTTTGAACTCATGATCCTCCTGCCTTAGCCTCCCAAGCCTCTGGGATTACAGGCATGTGCCACTTTGTCCAGCCCAAGGAAGTATTTTCTTATAGAAAGTGTGACAAAACTAAAGTTCAGCAACTAAGGAATGATGCATTTGAAGAAATCTTGTAAACAATAATAGATGAGCAGCAGCAACAACAACAACAACAAAAATCTTTGGTCCACATCCAGCTCTTCCAGAGGGGAAAAAGAGGAAGATGGTCACATGGATCTGGTTGGAGGGACCCTGAAAGCAGGCCTGCCATAAAACACTGCTGTGGTTACCTTGGCTTGCCAATAGTTCTTGTTGAACTTAAGCAAGTACGTTCCAGTTTTATGACTGGGAGCTTCAGAGTACTGTGAAGTCTCTCAGGTCAGCCTGAATCAAGTAAGAGGTTAAATAGTGAGCTCAGAACACCCCATCTCACTTTTTGTTAGATTTCTGTCACTTTGACAAAATCTCTAATATAATCAGCTTATAAGGAAGAAAAGTTTATTTTGACTCAGTTTCAGAGATTGCAGCCCCTGGTTAGTTGACTTTATGGTTTTTGGGTCCTGTGGCAAGGCAGAACATCATGGTGGGAAGCACAGTGGAGAAAGCTACTCATCTCTTGGTGCTGGGAAGGAGAGAGAGAGAGAGAGAGAGAGAGAGAGAGAGAGAGAGAGAGAGAGAGAGAGAGAGATATTTTAATATTTATTTTTCAGTTTTCGGCAGACACAACATCTTTGTTAGTATGTGGTGCTGAGGATCGAACCCAG
>NW_026000093.1:9854821-9870728 GCF_001458135.2 Marmota marmota marmota | reverse complement strand
AAGAGGAAGTGAGAGGAAAGGGAAAAATAATACAAGGGGGAGAAATGAATGACAGTAGAGGGGGTAGAGAGAGAAGAGGGGAGGGGAGGGGAGGGGAGGGGGGATAGTAGAGGATAGGAAAGGCAGCAGAATACAACAGACACTAGTATGGCAATATGTAAATCAATGGATGTGTAACTGATGTGATTCTGCAATCTGTATATGGGGTAAAAATGGGAGTTCATAACCCACTTGAATCAAAGTGTGAAATATGATATATCAAGAACTATGTAATGTTTTGAACAACCAACAATAAAAAATTAAAAAAAAAGAAAATTCAGTAATGGGGTAGCCACCAGAAAGATTCAAATATTTTATAAGTACAGTAAAAAGGAAACACGTTTAGTGTTTTTTATATTCTTTTCATTATAAAGATTTGTAAAAATAGGTAAATACATTTAATAGTTTAAACAATCACCTAGCTTCAACAGTGACCAACACTCATCTATTCTTCTTTCATCTTTAGTCCTCCTCCTAAAACTTTCCCTGTATCTTCCAATCTATTACTTTCAAGCAACTTCTAGAATCACACCATTTCTTTTGCATATAATATTTAAGCATATATCTCTAAGTGAAAAGTTTCCTTTAGCATTACCAGAAAGCCATTATTATACCTAAAAAAATAATGATTTAAAGCAAATTCTAGAAATTGTATTATTCATCCATAGATACTTCTATTTGTATTGCCAAGAAATAGAATTTTTAAAAAACTAAGCAATACCATCTTCACTCTTAAAAAAATAATAGTAATTTTAAAATGTCATTTGTGATTGGATAGATTTTTCTCAATAGTCTTGTAAAAGTCTTTTGTATGTACTTTGTTCAATTCAAATTCTGAAGGTTTTGACAAATCTAAAATGCCTGTCACCAGATACATTACACCACAATGTGCTTGGTGATAGGCATTTTAGATTTGTGCCAGTCTCTCTAATTCCTGCTTCATTGTTATTTATTTATTTTTTGAAGAATAAAATAAAAATCATCACTACTTTTATTCTTAAACAAACTTTGTGGGATGCCAGTCATTAGAACTGAGCTATTGTGCTAGGTCCCAATGGACCAAACCAAACCAAAATGGAGTCACTTAAGCTAAATGTCACATAATCAAACTGAAACTGTAAGAAATTCAAGAGATCCCAAAGCAGACCAATTTTTCCTGAAAACAAATTACATCCTACTTGAGCCAGGTTAATAAGGAATCCCTCTCTGCCTTAACACTTAACAAAAAAGAAACCTGAGGTAATCTGATGTTAACCACTCAGTTTTATTTATTTTTTCAATTATTCGGTTCCCCTGTTCCCAGTTTACAAACCCACTTTTTGCTATGGCTTAAAGAGAGCTCCTATTCTATTTTGAAGAATGGAGGCTTCTCTGACTCATAAATCATTAATAAAATCATTAGATCTACAACTAAATTTGTTTTTATCCTGCCTTTGGGCATATTTTGATAGTATTTTCATGGTGCATCTTAACATGTTTCTTTGTTGTTTGCATCTCATGTATCATTGGATTCAGAGTCTTGGTCCATTTTAATTTGAGGGCAAAGATATATCTTAGGTGGTGCAAAACATTAAGAACTATTTCTCTTTTTGATTAAGTATGGTGGTTTCAGTCAATGGTGTTAGCAGTCATTGATTATTTTTATCTAAGCCCTTGTTATATTTATTTTGCTAATGTTGTAAAATGGAAGTATTCTGATTGCATTACTCCTACTGCTTTTATTAGCTATAATTTTTCAACAAAAAATGTCATCTTGTTTATCCTGCATATATTTTTTTACAGGAAAGACAGGATATATTATTGATAGTTTACCTTTATTTATTGGTTTTAGAAAGCTTAGCCCTGCAGCCACCAATAATAACCAATACATTTCCCCCCTTTCATTCCACATCTGTATTTTTAAAATTTCTTTGATGATTCAATAAATTGCACCCATTTTCTTGATACTTGTATCATTCCATCTTTGGCCATCAGGAGCCCATTCAATTTCATTTCTCCTCTTGTGTTTACTTGAATTTTGTATCCATTGACTTTTTTCTTGTCTTCTGATATTGCAAGAGGTTCCCAAAACATTTGGTACACTTCTTAATGCAGACATGGAATCAGTATTTTTTTTTCAATTAGAAATAGCTTCTTTTCATGTAAAATGGTTCTTAGAGTCTAACATGTTGGCTATAGTTGACACAGTTGCAGAATTGGTCAATGCTAGACTGTTTAAGGAAACAAATATGGTTTTTAAAAGAAAAATGCTTCATATGCACATAATGATATTTTCAATTTGTGTTTAAGGTTATGAATTTATTACTTAACCTATTTTCAATTTGTGTTTAAGGTTATGAATTTATTACTTAACCTATTTATTTCCATAAGTGTACTTCTTTTCTCTTGGCCTCAAAAATTTTGTTTCCTAATGACATTATATAATTACTTATTTGTTTTGTAAATTAAATAATATTGTAAACTATGTGTATTGTTTATTGTAATTTCAAAATAATTCCAGTATCATTACAACCAATGTGATGCTGATGCTTTTAAAAATTTATTTTCATATCTTTTTTATTTTGAAGCTATAGTCCAACAGGAATATAACACGAGTTTCTGTATTAAACTCACTAGAAATAATTCTCTATATGTAAATTATCTATTTGATACAGAGTTAAGTCTATGTCTTTTTGTGTTTTAGTTTTAGGACTGATTTTATAAATTTGATTTTATTTTGTATTAAAATATGAGCAAACCTTCTATTCTTCCCTTTCTCTGCCCACAGAAAAAGGGGAATGAGAGGAAGAGGTGGGGGTAGGAATAGGAAAGACAGTGGAATGAATCTGACATAACTTTTCTATGTACATATATGTATATACCACAGTGAATCTACATATTGTGTACATACACAAAAGTTGATCATAATTAGAATAAGATATACTCCATGCTTGTATAAATATATCAAAATAGATTCTATTGTCATTTATAACTAAAAAGAGCAAAAAATAAAAAAATAAAATATGAGCAAAACTTTTATGAAGCCCCAAAGTTAAAATTTAAAGAAGTTTTACTGCAAGAAGTCTAACATCCAATGCTGACCTTCTGTCTCATCTTTCACCACCAACACCCGCCGCCCCCATCAAGGAAACCAATTTTATTTATTTATTTTTATTCTATTTATTTATTTTTATTTTTATTGGTAAAATATAAAATAACAGGTACATGAATAGCCATATTTCTCTGGTTCTTAATTAAGTCATGGCCTATCATACACTATGGCAGTGGCAGTTTTTCTAGAATTTTTTTTTTTTTATAATTAGAAACAATGTTGCTTTTGCAATTACTCAAACATAGTATTCCCTCTATATTTTCAGAGGAGTAACTCTAATACCCTTTCCAAAAATCTACAAATGGTCAAGTACCTTATATAAAATGATAACATTTCACATACCTTCGATAAATCCTCCTGTACACTTTAAATCATCTAGAGACTACCGTAATATACTATATAAATTAATTTTTATACTGTATTGTATAAGGAATGATAATGACAAAATGTCTGTACATGTTCAATATTCAACTACCTTTTATTTTCTGAAAACTTTTGATCTGTAGTTGATTGAATCATCAGATCTAGAACTCATGGACTCGGAGGGTTAACTGTATTATGCACTATGTATTAACAAAATCTATTGGAATAAAATTGTACCAGACCTCCCCAAAAAAAAAACAATGTTGCATTTTAAATGGTATATAAATGTGTTCACTTTGAAATTTAAATACTGTTATCATTTATGCTTGATGTTAATAATTTTCTTCTATGTTTTTAAGCTTCTGAATTTTCTGGCCCCATATAGCATAGTGACAATTCACACATTATCCAAACACATTTTGTTGTTTTCAAAACATTTACACCAAAGGAAGATGTGAAGAAGAGATCTGGGAGACCTGTGATGGTAATCCTTTTTATAAAAGTTTAAAGTTCTAGATTCAAGAAAAAACTACATTTTTATGAATTGAAAAACAATGCATTCTAAGACATGGTTTATTTCCTGGATTGATGTTTTCATATGACTTCATGCTAAAGACCCAAGAAGATAGGTACTTGACTATAATCAAAGGTTAAAAAATTTTTGAAACAAAATTCATAATAGTGAGTGGAGAAGTAGTAAATCATTTATATCTGGGATTGCAAGTCTCAAAATTGGTAGGCGCCAGAAACTAAAATTTATCCGACAACTGACAAAAATATTTCTGACATTATATCCTCTTGAAATTTGATGAAAATGGATGTGCAATTCTGAACTAGAAATAACACAAGAAATCACACTTCTCATTTGTAGATTGCTTTGCTTTGAACTGATTAGGTGCTAATCCAATTTAGACAGTTTATGGTTTCCCAGTGTAACAAAGATAACATAAAACACATGTAACCTGAAAAGAGCCATCTTGGTCCAGAGATTGCATTACATTATCTCTTCTTCCTATGACTATTTAGGAAAAAAGGATTCAATTACAGAAAAATATTATAGTTGTTAAGTTTTGAATCATGAACATTGGTAATATTTATAAAGCCACAGAAGATTATTCTTCTGTTTGTAAAAGACATCCATTAAAAGAAGAAATAAAAAGTAAGTCACAGATAAACCAAGAAGTGAGATGAGTCTATAAAACAGAGTGTTTGACCTAATCATAATTGTTTTAAAACTGGACTAGAACCACATTCTTAAATGTTGTCATTTATGTTTTCATAATTTTATAATAAGAATTAATTTTTATTTAGATGATGCAGATTATGAAAGTAGATGGCCCAGATGAGTGTTTAGAGGATGAAAACAAGTAGGAATGAAAGATAAATTGGGAAAGTGCTTACAGAGGCCCTTTTTCTTATGCTTGCAAAACTTATTTTTCTATTTTGTATAATTTAGAATAGAAACAGCTTCTGGGGCTTCCCAAGTACAACCTGGCTCTTTGCTGACTGATGCGCTCACCATGATAGGAAACCCAAATGAGCCTTTTAAATATTCTGCTTGCACTTTTTGCAACTAGTTCTCAGAGGCAGGACAACATACAAATAGAGTTCTGATAGCCTTGGACCATCATCCCCCTTAGCTCCTGTAGGTCACAAGGGTGACACTGTCTCCTGTTGACTTCTGAGACAGATTGCATTCTCTCGAGAACATTTTTTGCCTGCTACCCCTCTACTGCATTCAGTCAGGTCCCTTTAGCCATTATATTGATCTGAAATTCCTGAAGTTTTTGTCAATAGACAGTGCTCTGTCCTATGTTTTGAAGCTATTGTGTTTTTCCCCCAGGTTTTATACTTTATTATTCATAGACATTTGGGCTGAGAAGAAGAAAAACTAAATACTTGGGCTATTGATAACTCTTAGAATTGACTTGATAGAGAATTTAAAGGGGGTGGGGAAGGAGAGAGTTTATTAACAAGAAGGTCATAATAAAATCCAATTCAAGGAGAGAAAATAGTTGAAAAAATTGACTTGTAACATTGGTGCCGCTCAAGTTGGAGATGCTTCAATGCAATTTCATGGTCAACACTAGTCACCATCACTGTTCTCATCTTGGACAAATATCAATGTCAGGTCTCCTGTTTGTTGATGAATCTGTGCTAGTTGCTGGAGATGTCATCTGTATTAGTCAGGGTTCTCTAGAAGAATAGAATATATATATATATATATCCTGTATAAAAGTGGGATTTATTAGATTGGCTCACACTATCAGAAGCTGAATAGTTCCATAATGGCAGGCTGGAGAGCTAGAAGAACCAGTAGCTGTGCAGTCCAAGAAGCTGAAGCCTCAGAACAAGAGCGATCAAGGATGCAGCCCCAATCTGGGAACAAAGGCCTGAAAACTTTCTGGAGAGCCACTGGGTAGAGTTCACTTAAAGGAGCTCAAGTCTGATATCCTCAGGCAATTGCAGCAGCAATCCAGAACCCACTTAAGAAGAATGGAGCTTGCATCTATTGTTGCTTCCTTGTTCTTCCAATTTTTGTTCCATCCAAGCCTCCAACCTATGGGATGGTGCTGCCTACACTTGGGGTGGGTATCTACTTCATTTTGCTATTCCACATGCTAATCATCCATAGACATACCCTTATTGACACACCCAGAAGCCTCTTAATCCTAAGCATTTTTAATCCAATCAAGTTGACAATTCAGATTAACCATGGCATCATCTTTTAAGAAGGTAGTTTTAGCAGCTGTGCTTATAATGACGGCACTCACATTGATTAGGGTTGCAGAATACTAAACAATGAGTTTTCAGCAATAGATTCATCATTGAATGAAAAGGATAGAAAGCAGGCTGATAAAAAACATGTTCACCAAACTGCTTAGTAGAAAATGTTTTTATATCTGAGAAGGATTATGAAAAATGTAGTAGAATCCTTATTCTCCAATTAGAACCCGCTGTTTGTTAATTTTTTTAAAGCGTTGATTCAAAGCAGAGAATCATTCTGCAATCAATAAAGTTTTAATGTAAAGAATGCAAATTGCTATGGACAACATATTGAGATTCCTTCTTGTTTATTTCCGTAAGTTGCATCTGTAACTTGTTCAGGGACATACCAGGCAATACACAGAGTACACGGAGCACAAACCTTTGGTGAAGAGCTGTTTGGTGGGATCCCTTGCTATTCAGACCTCATCATCCAGTTGGATATCTAATGCATACATAATGAGATATGAAGTGGGACTTTCTATCTACAGAATAATTGAGAGCAAAGGATATCAAAGGACTATACATTGTAAAGAAAAGAACAAGATCCTGTAAGCAGACTGTGTTTGGGAGATGAGACTCCACATGCACACACAATATTTTGAAGAACTTTGATACCATTCATCTTTAGTACAGGAAAGGTGGTTACTTGAAAAATGACAGAAAGAGATTTCCTAGGAAAGAGCTACTGAGTGGCTCTTTGTCCTTTGCTCCAGAAGGGTTGCTAGACCTCTGAGTCCAGGAATGGGTTTTGAGCTGTTGAAATGAGCTAAGCTACTGCCAAGGACCAGGAAGAGAGGTGGGAGAGCACCCATGAGTTCTGAAAGTTTAGGCAATACAGGAAATGATAAATGCCTCATGCCTGAAGGGTTTGGGAGTAAGAAGATTCTGTAATCATCTTGATGGTAGGACAAGTAGGGAGCAACATGGGAGGACAAGGGTGCCTGAGTGTCCCTATAGGTCAAAGGGACTTTGAATGTAGACAGGCTTGAATCATCTTGATGTCTTTCTATACGGGCAAGGGACACAGGCATAAAAAGAGTAGATCTAGGTGGGTCATTAGAGACTGATAGATGTTCATAGAAGAAAGCAAAAGGCCATAGGTGGAGTTCATGCCAGAAGCTGTGCATTTGCAAGTTCACATGGAAGGATCTCTAGAGATCTCACAGCAGGGCCAAACAATTAAACACACAAACACACATGAAGGTACTATTT
Organism: Marmota marmota marmota; assembly: GCF_001458135.2. NCBI lineage: Eukaryota > Metazoa > Chordata > Mammalia > Rodentia > Sciuridae > Marmota > Marmota marmota. The sequence goes on along the minus strand of NW_026000093.1, from coordinate 9,863,254 downwards.
TACTAGAGGGTGCAACAATAGATGCAAGCTCCATTCTTCTTAAGTGGGTTCTGGATTGCTGCTGCTAGTGCCTGAGGATATCAGATTCACCCTAGAGTGAATCCTTTCTGTTCTGAACCTCTTCTTTCTCTTGCCACTACAATCCTGGAAAGCCAGATACAACAAGGAGATTAAAGGATGAGGGATAGAAGGAATTGAGGGAAAAATGAATGAAAATATTAACATACTTTCTTTTCTCTACCCTAGGTCTTTGAGCTGAGAGAGACCACACAGAGGTAGGAAAAAAGAAAAAACCTTAAATTGGAAGACTTTGCATTTGTGACTTTTTTTATGGAACAAAGTTACTTAATATTTTTAATATTTGAAAGTGACTAGAAAAGCTATAAATTCCACTTGATATAGTGCCAGGAACAGGAACAGAAGATTCAGCATAGCCAAGTTGGAAGATGGCAATAAGTGGAAAGCTTTTGGCTTGTAGCTTGCAAAACAGCATATGGAAATTATTTAGTGATTGGCCATAAACAAATATCTAGGAAAAATGAAGTACAAACAGAAATAACTTGTGAATTCCAATCATTAGGTATCCTGTTGAACTTGGACCACCTAAATCCCTCAGAAAATTAATAGAACTTAATATTTTCTTATTAGGTTTTGCACCTGCCCAGTTGGGACTAATTCCAAAATGTTAAACATAGAATTATAATAACATCCAAGTTCCCTGATTGTTACATTTCTGTGACTGGTGTTTTTCTTGCACCATACCTCAGCTTTACTAAAACATTCAATATCCTTTGTTTTTTGGTCTTGATATAAGCAAACATTTGAAATATATTTTGCACTGTAGGAAAAGAGTCTCTTGAGATATATCTGTTGACAAAGAAGTAAGAGTTTTAAGAATCCATAAGCTCTTCTGTTCACCTCTGCTACCCCTGAGTCTCATGTTCAAATGACTCAACCTGGATAAGAACAAGGTAATAGGTAGTTAATGGGCATCTTGATTAAAGTGCAATGAAATGATTATTTTACCATGAAGGAAATGTTCATTATTCACATTAGGTTACTAGAAGGTCAAGCGTCTGAAAGAAAGAGAGCATGTCTTCTCATCACAGAACAGGAGGTAATCTGGATGTGATTCTTAATTCTGCAAAACATTTTAATGTACCACAATAAGAAAGAGATTTTATCTGGAAAGTGCAAACTTAAGATTCTTCAACTTTGAATTTATTTTCAGAACTTTTAATATGAAGTTGATTTTTCTCAAATGCAATCAAATATTTATCACAATCTTTATTTTGACCTTTGTTTACATTTTTGGATACTGTACAATCTTTCCCTAGGGATACACAGGCCCTTTGTTGTACATCCAGGCAGGACATTCTTCCACACCCTCACGGGCCCTCTGTCCCAGTCCACTGCTGTGTTCACTCATCCTGCTGGCAATGCAAGACTCTCCTTTGGGCCTGGTGAGTTTTTGTTGGGGGAGAAGGAGGAGATGGAGGAGAGAGAGCCTAAGAAGAAACAAGTCCATGATTGAAAGGACTTAGATAAGTAAAAGTAGCACTTTATCACAAGTTGCTGAATATGTTGTTGAGAAATCTCTGGGTCCCCAGACCTGAGGCAGGGAAAGGGAGACACCTTATATTGGAAGACTGTAAAATTGTGCCTTTTTAAAGATGGAGCCCTTTGATATTAGGAGCTGGAAAAAGACCTTTTTGTCAATTGGAGGCCACCTTGCAGCATTCAACTTTTGCTGGTGATATGGCAGGACAGCTCTGTGGTCATCTCTGGTCAGCAGTCCTTAGGGAACCACAAGCTCCATCAGCTTTCTGCACTGTGACTCTGTTTGGCTTTACAGTAAATATTTGAGTTGAAAAATAAAGTCCAAGAAGAGTCACCTATCTGGAGGCCAAGGAAAAATATCTTTCATTGTGAAGAACAAACCCAAGGGAAAAGTTTTCCCTCCACCACATACTTGGACCAGTATCTCCATTAACAAAGAAGGCTTTGTGACAGGAATCATGCATCGGGTTCTATAAAGTGCTTCAGTGTGTTTGGTTGAGTTGCTGTGGAGTTAATCCCAAGATAAGGAGAAAAGATGCTGACCTGTTTTTGCAAGGATTAACTCCTCAGACATTATTCTAGGTGAACAAATGCCTGATCCATTTCCATGCATGAAAGCTAGTCTGGGCATGGTTGATGCCAGAAGACCTCCTCTGAGTGTTGGCCCAGGAATAGCAATGGTGGTCATCCTTGGCCTCAGTGGCCAAGGGCACCATTACAAGAACTCTTTCACCACGAGTGGAGTCCTGGGAGTTTGTTTCAAATGCTCATCAGGAATCTGTTTAGTAGTTAGTACTTTCAGAGCTTGGCAGTGCCTAGATATTAGCCAAAGTCTTTAATCCATGTCTTTAGGCAGGCATTTTGGAAAGCTGTTATTTTCTCCTTCTGCTGGTCCTGTACCTAGTGAAGTATCTTCAAAGGAAAAGTCAGGCCAGTGATGCTGTCTGCATGTCTTCAAGGTGTGCTCCAGTCCTGAATTTCCCAGAGTGGGACACTGACTCTTTATAGCTCTGTGAGCAGATTGCTCCAGGATAGACAGTTTGCTGACTCCACCATGTTCAGAGGTTGATTCTGTGCTGTCAGGTGCTAATTCGGAGTCTCATTATTCAGATTTGAAGCCCAGTTTTTGCACTTGCTTGCTGTGTGATATTTGACAGAATACTTCCCTTGCCCCATCTGAGAAATGAGAATAATGATACTACCTAAATCCCAGGGGTGACAGAAATGTCAGTGAGGTCACATATACAACACTTTGCATAGTGTCTGATTGTTAATGAATAGTAAGTAATATGTAATAACAAATATAATAATCGTCTAAAAATGGGAACATAGATAAATAAATATCTAATAACATCTAATAACAAAACCATTGAGTCTCTAACATGTCTTACCATCATAAGAATATCTCTCACACGGTATCTGAATAATGTGAACAGATAGAGCACATATATCCTAAGACTGAAGTTTTGCATCTTTTCTCAGGAAAATATGAATTGACTCTATTTAACTACATTCAACCTTCCCCCCCTCTCACAGCAAGCTTTTAGAGCTTGCAAAGTAGGCTTCTACCAGAGACACACAAATTTAGTCCCTTTGCCAAGTCATAGAGAGAAAATCCCTAATAGCTTTAAGACGAAGGGGCAACAGGAGATGGCATAAGCATGACATTTCCTTTGAAGGATGAATGACAGAAAGGGGCTTGCTCTTCAGCAAAGTGTCATGGCTGCAGAGCAGCTGCTAGACTGTTCAGAGTGGGGCGTGGTGACTTGGCAGGTCTGAGGACTCCCAAAGGAACTTTTGACTTCATTGACAGATGCTGTTATCTTCCTTATAGAATTTAGAAATAGGAAAAGAAATAATGTTTGTTATGTTGTATAACTGTTACTATGTTCTGTTTATCAAAATTATTCTTGCCAATTTCTTTGTTCCATACTTATGCACAATCCTTGGCATGGTATGTAGATTTGAAGATTTTTTTTAACATGCAGAGGGTATAGTGAGAGGAGACCAAAGAGCTTTAAACACTTTGAGGGGTGTGTGTTTGTGTGTGTGTGTGTGTGTGTGCATGTGTGCATGTGTGTGTGTTTCAGGGAGGTGTGGACATGGTGAATGAGTATATATTTAGAAAATGTGTTCTCAGACTTCAAGATCCTTTAAGGCAGAACTTCGCACATAGAAGGCCAGAAACAGCTGCCAAATATTGCATACTGGTGCTTACTTTCTTGAGAAACTTTACAGGCATATGTGGACAGCAGTGAGAGAGAATGGTAGAGCAGTGTCTGAGATTGGGGTCTCATGACTTCATGGTTGTGGCATGCTTGGTGCCTGGGAAAGTTTCTGTGCAAAGGTGCAGGATGCCTAACTGCTGTGGTAATGCCCCCCATGAGGAGGTTCTGTGCTAGAGTTTTATCTGTCTTGACCTTGATCTTGGGCACATAGCTCCTGGGAATAGAGGAACTCTCTTGCTAGACAACCACAATGTTTCATCAAGTTCTCGTTGCTCCTGAACCTGCCCTTACAACAGTAACTTTAAACAATGGACTTTCTTGAGAGCTACACAAAGCTCCTACCATTGCACATGGCAACAGTAGAACGTTACTGTGGAATAAGCTGCATAATGTTGCTAACTCTGTAACTTTCACGAATACAAAGAATAATGCTTGCACAGTCTTTAATCTGATAATGAGACATATATAAGTAAAGATTGCTGGAGTAAATTCTTTAGACCTGCTTCTCCATCAGAGAGCAGCACTCCACCTGACCCCAGCTATATCTTTAAATCTGAGTCTGTGAGTCTTTGTTCTTCTTATCCTCCTTTATCTCTCACAGGAAACGGCTAGATTGGCCATGAGGTTCACAGCATGCATATGCAATATTAAATGAACATGTGTGCTTCCCCTGGGACTTAGCTTCTTAAAATATTGCTGGATGCCATATTCTTGCCTCACTGCCCTCTTGGGTCCAGAGTGCTGAGCATTCCAGCTGTAGTTGGCTCATGAACAGAGGAACACAGATTTGGCAGAATCTGAAGGGACCTAACTTTTTCTGGAACCCTGTCTTTTGTCATTAGACTCCCACTTGGCAGAACATCATCACTTCCCATGAATGAGTGACCTTTTTTCCTCAAATTCCTGTCCCAAGGCACTTCTTACATCATTTAGCACAGTTTGGCCATTTTGTTTATGATTGGCACTATCAAAATTTCATGAAAAACTTTATACTTAAGGTGAGATATTAGCAAGCCTAAGCAGATTCTGTTGATTCCTTAGCATTTTTACTTTTTCATCTGTAACAGAAGACATTTCAAAGCTTTCCCCCATAATAAGGCAAAGAGAGAGACAAATGCTCTATGTTTGCCTTCTGCACATTAAAATGCTTACTTATTTGTCCAGCCATCATTCAACATCAGAAAATGCACCATCCAGGAAGGACAGTGACTACTGCTTACATTTGTTCCTCAAGCATGCTCAAGTCCTGAACTTCTCATGAAGATGGTTGCAACACATATCAGTCAATGATTCTGGTGGAGGCACTTTGTAGCTGTGACCTCGAAAAATAACAGGTGATATTCAAATAACAGGTGATTTATTCAAATAACAGGTGATTTGATACCTATGAAGCTATTTTATAATATCCTCAATTATTTATCAGTAGGATGCAAATATTGCATTTATGTAAAACTAGTGTCAATTTAAGGGGGCTGAGCTGAAGTTTGTTCTTTATGTTATGACATACATTCACAGTTTCATATATTCACTTTCCACCAATTTTCATAGTGAAGACTCCTTGGACCTGGCTTCAATTGCCCTTCCAAAGCTAGGAGCACCTACTCTTCATGGGTCTTAGAAACATGTGTCAATCTTCCTGTTCATCCAAGTCCCTGTGACTTTGCTTTGCCAACTACCAGCTTTTCATATCTGTCAATAATTAGTCTGTACTTTGTGCTGCTCTTTGTGTACATTCATCTCACTCTACTTTGTAAAGAAATCTGATGTTAATGAGATAAAAATATTCATTTACTGTACTTTTCATGAAATCTTATTAGAAAAGCATGTTCTGATAACGGGAGAATATTTTCTTTTCTGAATACAACTGCTCATCATTCTCCATGTATTGCCCTTTGTAGTGGTTAATTTGAATTGTCAACTTGATTGAATTAAGAGATGCCAAAGATTAAGAGACCTCTGCATGTCAATGAGGGTGTGTCAGGAATGATTGACATGTGGGACAGCAAACTGGAAGTGGAAACCCTCCCTAAGTATGGGCAGCACCAACAGTAGGTTGGAGGCTTGGGTGGAATAAAAGTTGGAAGAACAAGAAATAAATAGCAGACGCCAGCTCCATTAATTTTGAATGGTTTCTTGATTGCTGCTGGGATGATGTCAAACACTTTCTCCTTCACTCTTCCAAAGTGGACTCTGCCAGTGATTCTTCAGGGAGTTTCCAGAAGCCTTAAGTTCCTGATTGGATAGATTGGTGATCCCTCTTGTTCTGAGCTTCAGCATCTTAGATTGCACAGCTACTGATTCTCCCAGCTCTCCAGCCTGCTGATGGTTACTGTGGACTATATAGTTTTTGGTTGTATAAGCTAATCTAATAAAGCCCCTTTTTATAATCATACCTCCTGTTGGTTCTGTTTCTCTAGAGAACCCTAATACAGAAATTAGTACCAGAAGTAGGGTCATTGCTGGGACTAACCCGACCATGTGGTTCCGAAGCTTTTGGAGCTTATTGGAATTTTTTGGCAGAATTTTGAGATGTGTAGTAGTGCAAGCTGAAAATGCTTTATATGGTTGTAAGTGGAGTTTAATGTCTGATTCTGGGGGGAGCTCAGGAGACTAAAATGCCAATAGGACCATGGACAGTGAAGACAGGACTCAAAAGGGTTTAGAAAAGAAGGAGGACACTATTGGGAATTGAAATGGAGGCCATTTGTTTTATGTTCTGACTGAGAAGTTGTTTGCATTTTGCCTGTGAGTCTAATTTTAAAAGCTATGAACTTTTTAATCTGACAGAAGAAATTTCTAGGCAGCATAGATTTCAGGAAGTGGCATGGGTATTTCTCATGGCTTTTAGAAAACTTTATTTTGATATTCAGGAACAGAAAGCAGAGCAAGAAGATTTGGAAAAACTTGGACTTGAAAGGCAGAATAAAAGTGGGGGAGGAAGTTGTAGTTGTTAAAGACCTACTGCTACTAAAGAAAGACTAAAGACTTGGCCCAGAGACAATAAGAAGGATGGCTTGAGGACATCTCAGGAATTGATGAGATCATATCCATCTCAGACTCAAAGAAGTAAAAGTAAACATTTTTTTGAGAAGAGATCAGTGGGCCACCTTTTTTTTTGCACAAGGGGGCCTAGGAAGTTCTTTCAACATGCTCAGCTACCCAGGAACTCAGAGGCTTCTGCACCCAGCAGGTTTGGTTACTCCTTTAGATGGTAGCAGACTTTGGCGTCAACCACATGATACTGGTTCTGCAGTAATGCAAGAAGCTGGAGTTAGAAGGTCATGGAGGCTTCCACCAGATTTCAAAGGAAGGCTTGGAAAGCCAGGCAAAGTGAAGCAGGGTCATAGTCACTGCAGGCACTCCCTGAGAGGGTGATGTGTAGAGATTTAAGGAGGAAGCCAAAGCTGCAGTGGAGACCCCTAAGATTAAGAAATGCCAGTAACACGGGACATAGTCCTAGGAAAGCTGCAGGAATTGAGCATAGACAAGCCAATAGAAAAGCCACTTGGGCTACAACCAACAAGGCCACAGGGGTGGAGTTCAACAAGCCCTTTGGACAGAACATGGACAGATGCAGAAGTGGAGCTACAGGACTGTAGCACAGTCTTGTTTTGGTCCCATCCCTTCTAACTATGATCTATTTTTGTAAATGGAAATGTTTATTATATATCTGGATACTTGTAAATAACTTTGGATTTTTACAAGAGCTCACAATGTGAGATTGTCCTGAGTCTCAGAGGAGACATTGGATTTAAACCTCTGGGCAATCTTGGAACTGTTGAGAAGATGGGGACTCCTGGAAATGAAGAAAATGTATTTTGCATTGTGAGATGGTTGTGAGCTTTTGGGGCCAGGAACAGAATGTTATGGTTTGGATGTGAGGTGTCACCCAAAAGCTCATGTGTGATACAATGCAAGAAGGTTTAGAGGAGAAAGGATTCAATTATGAAAGCCTTAACCCAATCAGCGAATTAATCATCTGATGGGATTAATTAAGTGGTAACTGAAGGCAGGTGGGAGTGTGGCTGGTGGAGGTGGGCATTGGAGGCACGGCTGTGGGGTATATATTTGTATTTGGCAATTGGAGATCTCTCTTTCTCTCTCCGCTGCCTAACCACTATATGAGCTGCTTCCCTCCACCACATTCTTCTTCCATAATGGCCAGCCCACAGGAATGAAGCAAACTCCCTACGGACTGAGACCTCTGTACCTTCTGTACCCAGTGTCCCTGGGTGAGCCCTCAAATAAACTTTTCCTCCTCTATGCTTGTTCCAATCAGATCTTTTAGTCACATCAGTGCAAAACAGCTGATTAAAAGACCCTTTAAAATTATTTCCATTTTTTATATAGATATATAGATTCACAGATAATGAAGTCACATAGTAATACAGGGCGTCCTTCTCATCCTTGTTTTCCTCCTCCATTTTATTAATTTTCTCTTCATCTCTTCTAAGGTATTTTATGCATATAAAAGTCAATATCAGTATTCCTTCCTTCTCTTCCCTTGTGTTTTTCACAAATGATAACACTACATATACTATTCTGAAATTTTTTTTACTGAATAGTATATAGTGGGGCTATTTCCTTCTCAATATATAATAAAATCCCTTGTTCATATTATATATATATATATATATATATATAT
>NW_026000093.1:9802019-9854797 GCF_001458135.2 Marmota marmota marmota | reverse complement strand
ATATATATATATATATATACACACACACACACACACATATTATATATATATATATAATAACTGCTCTGCCATTATCTAATCATACAAAATGTAGATGGACACTTGAGTTACCTTTTGTTTTTACAAATGATGCCACTACAAATAAACTTGTCTCGCCATTTGTGTGTGTATGTGTGTGTGTATGTGTGTGTGTGTGTGTGTGTGTGTTAAAATAAGTCTAGAATGCATCCTGAGAACAGGAATCATCATATTGAAGGTATATGCCTTTGCAACTTAATACATAAGATTAATTTTCACTCCACAGATCTTATATCACTAAAAGTTCCCACTTGAATGTAAGAGTACATGTGTTTCCCCCAGGCTCACCCATTCTGTTGTGTTCAAATATGAGATATGTTGCTAGTATGGTAGGTGAAAATTGTTAAGAGATCTTTATATGTTATGAGCATTTACTCCATATGCATACATATTTCAAATATATTTTCCTGTTTTGTTATTTAGCTTTCAGATTTGCTTAAGGAATTTTTGCTTCCAAGAAAGCTTTTGTAGAATTATATGTACTTGTGGGACAGTGGAAGTCTGCTTGGCTTTTTCTTTCCTGCATTTTGGCTTGGAAATTCCCTCTGGGGACCATGGCTGGGTGTAAGCCATAGGAGATAACTGGAATGGAACCGTTGGTCCAGCTACTGATTGGCTGTCACTGAGAGTTTTATTTTTTCCTTTTCTTTCAGGTTGGTGTAGCAACTTGCAATCTCCCTGACACTGTAGGAATATGAGTGATGCCATATCCTTGCCAATTCTGGTTATGTTGGTCTCTAGTTTATTCATTTTGGTGGGATTGGTTTTCAGATTACTTAGTCCTAATGTCTACTACTGTTCAAGAAAGGAAGAGATTGGCTGTTTCTCTACATTAGTGAAAACAAGTAATCAGAATTGGTTTTAAACTAGCACCAATAAATGAGTCCCCAAACACCAGGGGAAAAGTCAGCCGCTTGGCATAAAAGCTGTCTGTGGCTGGATCTGTATTTTCTGAATGTTAACTTTGACAAACAGAGGCTTCTAATTTTAATTTATGTCTGGTTTACTTTTTCATTTATGAGGAATGTTTTAGTGTGATGTATACGAAAATTTTGCCTACCACGAGATTAGAAGACATTGTTCCATGTTATGTTTGAGAAATGTAACATTCCTATTTATATCTGCAATATTCCTGCATATGAGTTTTTGTTTGGAGTGAGGTCTAGCTTAATTTAGTCTCTGAAGTTATATGTATCTATGCTACTAGAACTATCTTTATGTAACTATTGAGAAAACATTTTTTCCCTTTTACAACTGCTCTAAAATACTATTTTTGAAAGAAAGCAAATGTTTATATGAGTCTGTTTTTAAAGTCTCAAACAACTTAGAATTTTCTCTGTAGGAAGTTCTTTAAATATAAATTCAATATTTTTTAGACAGGAAGTTCCATCAATTTTCTATTTCTTCTGTTGTTTGTTTGGGGGGGTATGTATTTTACTAGGAATTTACCCATTATCTGAAATTTCAAATTATCAAGATGAACTTATTTATTCTATCCTCATTTTTTCCTACATTTCACAATGAAAATTTTAGACACATGCAAAAGTTGAAAGAATTGTATGGTGAACACTCATACACATGCCACCTAGATTCTACAATGTGTATTTACTGGACTTATAATTTATGTATCATCTCTCTATTTTCCATTCATCTGTTTCTAATTTTAAAATGCATTTCAAAATAAGTTGCAAATATCTAGGCAATCTCTTCCAAATTCCTCAGAATGCATATTATTAATTTGTGTTCAACATTTTTTTCTCTTACTCCTCTTGAGATAAAAGTTATGCATAATAAAACACACAAAACTTAGGTGTACCATCTGGTGAGTTTCTGACTTTGCAAACAAAATCTATATCAAGGTGAGGAATAACATCATCACCCTAAGTTTCCTTATGTCCTTCTCAGCAGATTACCTTTGCCATCTCCCTGGAGAAAACCATTGTTTTGATTTTTTTTTTTTTTTGACCACAGACTAATTTTCTCCCATCATAGATTTTTATTTAATCACATTTTAGTTTTACTTGTCACCTAATTTCTTGACTATATTAAAGATTTTTTAATATTCTGCGTTGTTACTCATCATCTAGATCTGTTAGCTTTTTGTTGTTGTTGTTTGTGACTTCCTTAGGTGTTTTGTAACATGATCTTAGCTCCTAGTGAGCTTGATAAGTTTTCTATTTGATGAATTAGAAAAGTTGAGACTCTGAATGATGTTCACTTCTGCTAAAGAGGATTAACTTATTTCTCTTATTTTTTATATTTTATTGTATTTTTAAATTGATTTTAAAAAAATAAACAGCAGTGGAATACATTACAATTCGGATTACACATATACAGCACAATTTTTTATATCTCTGGTTGTATATAAAGTATGTTGACACCAATTCGTGTCTTCACACATGTACTTTAGATAGTGATGTCCATCTCATTCCACCATCATTGCTAACATCCTGCTCCCTCCTTTCCCCTCCCACCCCTGTGCCCTATCTAGAGTTTGTGTATTCCTCTCGTGATCCCTCTCCCTACCCCACTATGAGTCAGCCTCCTTATATCACAGAAAACATTCAGCATTTGTGTTCTTGGTATTAGCATTATCTTCTCCAGCGCCATCCATTTACCTGCAAATTTATATTTTAGTGACACATAGTTGTACATATATGTGGGATACAGTGTCATATTTCAGAGCACATGTTCATTGTGCAATAACCCAATCAAGGTAATTGGTGTATCTTTTTTCCTTTTTTAAAATTTGTCATTTTGAGTTATATGTCAAAGTGTATTTTGACATATTATACATACATATTTTATATATATATATATATGGAGTATAACTTCCCATTCTTGTGGTTGTTCACAATGAGAAGTTTCACTGGTGGTGTATTCATATATGCACATAAAAAAGTTATGTCTGATTCATTCTACTGTCTTTCCTATCCCCACTCCTTTCCCTTTATTCCCCTTTGTTTAATCCAATGAACTTCTATTCTCTACTCTCCCTCCTTATGGTGTGTTAGCATCCATGTATCAGAAAGAGCATTTGAACTCTGGTTTTCTGGGATTGGCTTATTTCACCTAGCATGATAATTTCTAGCTCCATCCATAATAAAGTCATTCTTTTTTATGGCTGATTCTATTTTCTTTATTCATTCATCTTTGAAGGGTACCTATGTTGGTTCCAAAGCTTAGTTATTGTGAATTGAGCTTCTATAAACATTGATGTGGCTGTGTCACTACAGTATGCTGATTTTAATCCCTTAGGGTATATACCAAGGAATGGGATAACTGGGTCAAATTGTGGTTCCATTTTCAGTTTTCTGAGGAATCTCCATAATGTTTTCCAGAGTAGTTATACCAATTTGCAATCCAAATAGCAATGTATGAGTGTAACTCCGCCCCCCCCACATCCTTGAAATTGGCATATCTTAAGAAGATTTATTTTTGAAGCTATAGGCAGTTTAATTGAGACATCTTATTCTTTGGTGATTTCAAGGAACTCCCTGTATCTTGTTCTTCCCTATTCCCAATGTGTGTTCCTTTGGGGAGCAGGGTGCTGCCAACATCCTGAGTTGTTCACAAGATCCAATGTTTGCTCTCGAAGCCTGTGAGGTTGTTGGTGGCTCTGCTGAGTTTCTCTTCCTTCCACTGCTGTGCTTTATTTTTGGACATCTGCCCTCTTACCCATAACGTTGGAGTCAGCACAGTCCCCAGGGAAAAACGTCCAACCCGCCACTTCTCCCTAAGGCTCATTTTTCTGGATCTTGGCTACCTACGTCTTTGCTGCCTGAATATGTCATTACTCATTTGTTTGTTTTCCTTTTTCTTCCTGTTTTTCTTTAAAAACATCTCTAGTTTTGACAGTAGAATTACCCTTTAGCCATTTAATTTACTATTATCACATTATATCTTTTAGTTTCCTCCAATTACTAAATATAATTTCCATTTTCATACTGGATCTGTAAAATTTTTGAATCCCAGCTGTTATAGATGAGGCCATTAGCATCCATATTCTTTCTACTTCCATTCCTCTCTTTCAAATTTTATTTTATTATTTCTATGGTGTGAAGACATAAAAAAAATTATATTCTGCAAACTCAAATGTACAGGCTTAATTTGGTGTTAGTTTCACTGTCAAGTATGGTTAATATGTAACCCAAGTCTTTCTGGCACAGAAATGATAGAAACAGAAAATAGGTGTTAATCATTAAAAATATTTCTGAAATCTGGAATAGGCTTAGCAATGTGAAGCCAGGATGGGAAGTTGGCAAAAGACACATGGCTTATAAAAATTTGGAAGTGGGAGGAGGAAGAGAGAGAAGGCGAGGGAGAGAGACAGAGATAGAGACAGAGACAGAGAGAAAGGATGGGTCAGATAGAATTTCATGTTAATCTCCCAAATCCGTATGCACTATGTGTAAGGGATTCCTGGGATCACTCTGGCCAGGTGGGATGTGCCCAGATGGATCTGGCGTGGACTTTGAATGAGGATCACAGCATGTGCTGCATCCCAGAAAAAGTGGAATGACCAAAATCCCTCTCCAAGATTCACATGCTAATGCAGACAAGAAAAAACCTTGATTCTCAGTGCAATCTAATTTTGTGTGTGTGTGTGTGTGTTTTGGGATATTTCATTTGTTTACATTTTTATTTATAGTTTTTTTTTTTTGCCATTTAGGGTACTGGTAGAAATGATGCTGGTCAAAAATTCTATGGCACTGATTGCTTGAGAAATTGAATTCTAAATTGCAAGACTCAAACCATAAAAATAAAGATCCTTGTTGCAGACACTTCACAGAAAACACAGAGAAATATTTTTCTGTCCTAAGCCTGCACATTAGAATTGTAGGTGTTAACAAATAGACACACTGTCCATGTTGTGCCTCTTGGGGACAGTAATAGCTTTCCATACATTACATGATTCACAAAGGTTACATAAGAAATTCACTGACATGTGAGAGTCCAACAATGGTTATAACAGAATAATAGCAAATGAGATGTGCATGTGTGAGTGTGTGTGTGTGTGTGTTTTCAGTGCCAGATCTTATACAAATATGGAAAATATGACATTTAGAGGTGATAGATCAATTTCCTTATTACCTGGAAGTTTAAGGCAGGAGGGAGAATGTGATTGAGGTACTCTCACATATCTCAAGACATTCTTCTCTGCTGCAAAGGATCAGGCTGAGGAGCTGCAACTTTAAACAGCCCTGTAAACATAAAATAAGAACTGTTATTTCCATATGGCATTAGAAACTAACACTTTCGGTTGCCCCTAGCAACCACATGACAATCTGAATACTTATGAATTGGTTACAGCCTGGAGTCCAATACAGGACAGTTTGTCTCCTTCAATAATGAAGAGTAATTGGCTGAGAATTGAATTATAATTGATCACTAAGCAGAGTAATTTACATGACTTGAATTACTTGTCCATTTAGGTGTGGTCTGCACATAATTTAGGCTTGCAGAAAGTCTAAATGGATTGTAACCTAAGATCCCCAAGTTAAAATAAATTAGAGATTAGTACAATGTTACCTTTTCAACTATCGTTCCATACATTATCCACTAGCTATATAACAACTCATTACTTCAGTACTTTTGTTTATCTCAGACTGGAGGTGATGCATAGTATCACTTATTGGGAAAAACTTTTCGGGCGATTAGGTTGGCAAATTTTTCATGTAGTTAGAAAACTTAGCTCAGAGGCTAAAGGGGGGGTCTTAACACTATGATTTACTCATATGGGATGGACAATATGTGATAGTCTGGAATTTTATAAATTTTGGAAACTAAAGAAAAAGCAATAAAAATAGAAAATATATTTAACATGTTACACATATGCATACACATGTGCACTATGTATCTGCACACACAGATAAACACAATAAGCAAATATATGCTTATATATAAGGTATTATATATCACAAAAATTTTATGTATGCTACATGTGTATACATCTATATTATAAATATAACATGTGCATTACCCCACATACACATACACTATATGTATTACTGGATTTTGGTAAACTTTATTGATCATTACCAAACCATTTGAAGAACATTGCTTTGTAATTTTTTTTAAAAATTGGCTTATCTTTTTATTCTAATTATGTATATATGACAGAAGAATGCATTTTGATTCATTGTACACAATTGCAGCACAACGGTTCATTTCTCTGGTTTTACAAGATGTAGTGTCACACCATATGTGCAGTCATACATGTACCTTGGATAATGATGTCTATCTCATTCTACCATCTTTCCTGCCCCCATTTTCTTTCCCCACCCATTCCTCCCCTTAGCCCTATCTACAGTTTCTTCATTTTTCCCATGATCCCGCCCCTCTTTGGTTTTTTGGGATTGGCTTACTTTGCTTAGCATGATATTCTCCAGCTCCATCCATTTACCTGCAAATGCCATGATTTTATTCTCTTTAAATGCTGAGTAATATTCCATTGTGTATATATACCACAGTTTCTTTATCCCTTTATGTACTGAAGGGCATCTAGGTTGCTACCACAGTTTAGCTATTGTGAATTGTGCTGCTATAAACATTGATGTGGCTGCATTACTATAGTATGTTGATTTTAAGTCCTTTGGGTATAGACTAAGGTGTGGGATAACTGGGTCAAATGGTGGTTCTATTTCCAGTTTTCTAAGGAATCTCCATATTGCATTCCAGATTGGTTGCAACAATTTGCAGTTCCACCAGCAATGTATGAGTGTGCTTTTTCCCCACATCCTCGCTAACACTTATTGTTGTTTATATTCTTAATAGCTGCCATTCTGACTGGAGTAAGATGAAATCTTAGAGTAGTTATGATTTACATTTCTCTAATTGCTAGAGATATTGAACATTTTTTCATATATTTGTTGATTGATTATATATCATTTTCTGAGATGTGTCTGTTCAATTCCTTAGCTCATTTATTGATTGGGTTATTTGTGTTTTTTGGTGTTAATATTTTTGAATTCTTTATATATCCTAGAGATTAGTTCTCTATTTGATGTGTGTATGGTAAAAATTTGTTCCCCAATTGTAGGCTCTCTATTCATCTCACTGATTGCTTATTTTGCTGAGAAGAAGTTTTTAGTTTGAATCCATTCCATTTATTGATTCTTGAGTTTAATTCTTGTGCTATAGGAGTCTTATTAAGGAAGTTGGGGTCTAATCCAACATGATGGAGATTTAGGCCTAATTTTTCTTCTAATAGGTGCAGGGTCACTAGTCTAACCTAGGTCCTTGATCCACTTTGAGTTAAGTTTTGTGTATGGTGAGAGATAGGAATTTAATTTCATTTTGCTGAACATGGATTTCCACTTTTCTCAGCACCATTTGTTGAAGAGCTATCTTTTCTCCAATGTATGTTTTTCAGACCTTTGTCTAGTATGAGATAACTGTATTTTTGTGGGTTTGTCTCTGTGTCTTCTATTCTGTATTTTTGGTCTACATGTATATTTTGGTGCCATTACCATGCTGTTTTTGTTACTATCTCTTTGTAGTACATTTTACGGTCTGGTATTGTGATGCCTCCTTCTTTAGTTTTCTTGATATGGATTCCTTTGGCTATTCTGTGTCTCTTGTTTTTCCAAATGAATTTCATGAGTGCTTTTTCTATTTCTATAAGGAATGCTGTTGGGATTTTAAATGGAGTCACATTGAATCTGTATAGCACGTTGGGTGGTATGGCCATTTTGATAATATTAATTCTGCCTATTCAGGAGCATAGGAGATCTTTCCATCTTCTGAGATCTTCTTCAATTTCTTTCTTTAGTGTTCTGTAGTTTTCATTGTAGAGGTCTTTCACCTCTTTTGTTAAATTGATTCCCAAGTTGTTTTTTTTTTTGAGGCTATTGTAAATGGGGTAGTTTTTTTTTCTAATTTCTTTTTCAGAAGATTCATCACTGATGTAAAGAAATGACTTTGATTTATAGGCATTGATTTCATATCCTGCTACTCTGATAAATTTATTAATTAATTCTAGACATTTTCTGGTGGAGTTTTTTGGATGCTCTAGGTATAGGAACATGTCATTGGCAAATAGTGATAGCTTGAGTTCTTTTCCCTTTCATACCCCTTGAATTTCTTTCATCTAATTGCTCTGGGTAGAGTAGGACTATGTTGAAGAGAAGTGGTGAAAGAGGGCATCCCTGTCTTGTTCCACTTTTTAGAGGGAATGTTCCCAATTTTTCTCCATTTAGAATAATGCTGGCCTTGGGTTTAGCATAGACAGCTTTTCAATGTTAAAGTATTTTCCTAATGTCCCTAGTTTTTCTAGTGTTTTGAACATGAAAGTGTGCTGTATTTTGTCAAATACTTTCTCTACATCAATTGATATGATTCTTACTTTTAAGTCTACTGATATGTTTAATTACATTCATTGATTTCCGTATTTTTGAACCAAACTTGTATCCCTGGAATGAACCCCACTTGATCATGGTGCACTATGTTTTAAATATGTTTTTGTATGCAATTTGCCAGAATTTTACTGAGAATTTTTTCATCTATGTTCATCAGGTATATTGGTCTGAAATTTCTGTCCTTGATGTGTCTCTGCCTAGTTTTGGTAACAGGATGATACTAGCTTCATAGAATGAGATTGGAAGGGTTCCTTCCTTTTTAATTTCATGAAAAATTTCATAATTGATTTTTCTATTTCTATAAGGAACGCTGTTGGGATTTTAATTGGAATCACATTGAATCTCTATAGCACATTGAGTGGTATGGCCATTTTGACCATATTAATTTTGTATTGATAGAATTAATATTAATATGTTTCTTTGTAGGTCTTGTAGAACTCTTCTGTGAATCCATTTGGTCCCAGGCTTTTCTTGGTTGGTAGGCTTTTGATGGCATCTTCTATTTTCTTGCTGGAAATTGATCTGTTTAAATTGTGTATGTCCTCTTGACTCAGTTTAAGTTGATCATATGCCTCTAGAAATTTATTATTGTATTTAAGGTTTTCCCTTTTTCCTGGAGTATAGATTTTCAAAATAGTGTTTAATTTTCTTCTGTATTTCAATAGTGTCTGTGATGCTATTTCCTTTTTCATCAAAAATTTCAATAATTTGAGTTTTATCTCTCCTTCTTTTTTATTAGAGTGGCTAAGGATTTGTCTTATTTATTTTTTCAAAGGACCAGTTTTTTGAATTGTTTCAATTACATTGATTTCTGCTCTGATTTTTATTATTTCTTGTCTTTTACTACTTTTGGTGTTGGTTTGTTTCTCTTTTTCTAGGGCTTTGAGATATAATGACAGGTGGTTTATTGGTTGACCTTTCATTCTTTTAATTAGTGAACTTAATGCAGTAAACTTTCCTCTTAGTACCTTTATAGTGTCCCAGAGATTTTGATAAGTTGTATTAGAGTTCTCATTTACCTTTAAGAATGTTTTAATCTTACTCCTTATGTCTTCTGTTAACCATGTGTCATTCAATAGCATAATGTTTAGTCTCCAGATGTTGGAGTAGTTTCTAGTTTTAATTTTATTATTGATTTCTAATTTCATTCCATTATGATCAAATATGGTAGTATCTCTATTTTTTTTGTATTTGCTAATACTTGCTATATGGAAAAATATATGGTCTATCTTGGAAAAGGATCCATGTGCTCTTGGGAAGAAAGTGTATCCACTGGTTGATGGATGGAATATTCTGTATATGTCTGTTAAGACTGAAGTTTTGCTTGTTTTATTGAGTTCTATAGTTTCTTTATTTAGTTTTTGTTTGGAAGATCTATCCAGTGGTGACACAGGTGTTTTAAAGTCACCCAGTATTATTGTGTTATGGTCTATTTAATTCTTGTAGTTGAGAAAGGTTTGTCTGATATACATAGATGCCCCATTTTGGGGGAATGGATATTTATAATTGTTATGTCTTGTTGATGTAGAAATCCATTACACAGTATGAAATGTCCTTCTTTATCCTTGTTCACTAGCTTTGGTTTGAAGTCCACTTTATCTGATATGAGGATGGAAACCCTGCTTATTTATGCAGTTCATGTGAGTGGTATGTTTTTTCCCAAACTTTTACCTTCAGACTTTGAATGTCTTTTCCTGGGAGATGAATCTCTTAAAGGCAGCATATTATTGCTTTTTTTTTTTTTTAAAAAAAATCCAATCTATCAGTTTCTGTCTTTTAATTGATATGTTTAGGACATTCACATTCAGGGTTAGTATTGAAATATAATTTATATTCCTGGACATTTTGGTTTATTTTTGGTTTTTAACTTGGTTTCTCCTTTGATTGGCCTTTCCTTTAGTTTAGTTTCTCCCTTTGCTGATTTTCATTGTTGTTTTTCATTTCTACCTCTTAGAATATTTTACCAAGAATGCTCTGTAGTGCAGGCTTTCTTGGTATAAATTCTTTTCACTTTTGTTTATCATGAAAAGTTTTTATTTTGTCATCAATTCTGAAGCTTAATTTTGCTGGATATAAGATTCTTGGTTGGCATCCATTTTCTTTCAGAGCTTGATATATATTGTTCTAGGATCTCCTGGCTTTGAGGGTCTGGGTTGAAAAATCTGCTGAGATCCAAATTGGTCTCCTCCTCTATGTAATCTGATTTCTCTCTCTTGTGGTCTTTAGGATTCTATCCTTATTCTGTATGCTATGCATTTTCATTATATTTGTCTTGGTGTAGATCTGTTGTAATTTTTTACATCTGGTGTCCCGTAAGCCTCTTGTATTTGCTTTTCCAATTCATTCTTCATGTTTGGGAAATTTTCTGATACTACCTCATTGAAGAGATTTTGTGTTACTTCTTAAATTTGGTCTTTTGATGCTATCCCATAGTTCTTGGATGTTCTGTTCATGGTATCTTACCATCTTTATTGTGTTGTTAACTTTATTTTCAAGAGTGTATATTTTATCTTCATTATCTGATATTCTGTCTTCCAAGTGATCTAGTCTGTTGGTGATGCCTTCTATTGAGTTTTTTATTTGGTTTATTGTTTCCTTTATTTCAAAGATTTATGATTTTTTTTCAGAATCTCTCTTGAAGTAATGTTTTGCTACAGTACTTGCTCTTTTATCTCTTTGTTGGTATGATCAATAGTTGCCTGTATTTACTCTCTTGTCTCTTTTTTGGAGTGACCATTTTTTGCCTGTCTTTGCTCTCTTATGTCATTCTTTAATTTGAAGATCATTTTATTGTGTACATTCTGAATTCCTTCTCTGACATTTCATCAAAAGCACTGTCAATGGATTCTGTTATTGTAGTATCCTGGTTTGTTTGGGGCACTTTCTTTCCTTGTTTTTTCAAAGTTGTCTGTGTGTCTCCATTTCTTGCAGTGTGGATCTGAGGTATTACAGCTCAGGAGGACCCAGGAGAAACTGAGTCAAGAAAGAACAGGGTCAAGGTCTGGGGTTAAAGTCAAGAAGTCCAAGTTCAAGACATGGGCAGAAACAAAAGATGGTGAGAGGTGGGCTGGTCTACAGGGCTCTTCACAAGGTAAGTACTCCAGGAATTTAGGGTCTCTCCTTGACATTCAGAAGTCTTCCAGATATAATTCTAAGTGTAACAGAAAGGTTCACCCAGGACAAAAGGAAAGACAATGAAGAGAGTGAATATAGTGTGCTAAGGTCTCGAGTGGACTGGTCCTCCCATCAAGGGAGATGGGAGGCTGAGATGCCTTGTAGAACTTGCTGCCTTCTGCTCTAAGAGCTAACAGGGGTATCCATGGAGACCCAGGTTTGGAAGATGCTGATCATTTCATAAACAGCCTGGATTCTTGGGGTTGTCTTACAATCCTACCCAGGTTGCTTAATAAGACAGGGTGATTGGTAAGTCTGTGAGCTTGGAGTCAAAGACTTTTCAGCTCTGTGTCCTTGGGGAGTGTCCTAGTCTTTCTGATACTCAGTCCCTTCCCTTTCTTGTAGAATCTCAACACTTCCCTTGCATTACAGTTACAAAACCCAACAATCATAAATTAAGGTCTTTCACTCTGTTTGGTTCATAGGGAAAAAATTAATGGTTATTAAGTAGTTATTGTCTCAGTATTAAAAAGTTACTTGGTGCGGGATTATAGCATAAAAAGTGCAGTAGTGAGTTACATCCATTTTTTGATAGGTGTATGTGGTACTGAAGACAGGAGATAAAAACACATGGTTTTGTGGCCCAGAAGAGTTTCCCAAGTCTGTCAAACCATAACACAAGTTCATACAATAGTCCTCCCTTATCTACACATGCATGTTCCATGGTTTCCGTTACCTGCAGTCATTTGGGGTTAAAAAATGTGAAATAAAAAAGCATTGAATATCAGACTTTGTTTGTAAAACAAACGGAGCCATTCCAAATCTGTTAAATACTTTCACATCTAGGGGAATTACTTTACTCTAATTGTTATTTTTTTGGAGAGGAAAGGCTAAATACTCTGAGTTCCTTCTATGTAGCTATTAGGTAAAACAATACAGTTCCAAGATTTTAAAATTCATTGGAAATTAAAAAGACAGTCAATTGCTGAGTGGAAAAGAAATATGTAGCTAGCGAGGTGAGCTTCTAAATAAAGACCTGAGCAAGTGATCTTTTAAAAATCACTTAAAATTTAAAATGAGTCATTGATGATCATTATTAGTAAAGATAGTATTTAAAAATGAGCTGTTAGACTGGGTTTTCTCTTTTAGAAATAGATATAATAAGACAAAAGGAAGACAACAAAGAGAGTGAATATAGTGTGCTAAGGTCTTGAATATAGTGAATATAGTGTGCTAAGGTCTTTCAGGCTGGCAACCCCAGCCCTGACTGTATTTCGTTATTTTTGGACTTCAAGAATACATAAGTACCCCAGTTCACAATTCACATAGGTAATATTTTTCAACATATTTTCCCTTAGAGATTGAGGATAAAAGCACGTATCATGACAATTCATTGAAACATATTGTCAATTCCCTCATCAAATTTAGAATTCCCTTTATCTTGCAGGTTCCAAAGGCCATCATGTAAATCACTTTCTCAATATGTGTGCTTTTTGTTGCTCTGAAATGTCAGTTTTCAGAGGCTCTTTTATACAAAGAGCTACTTTAAAACTCTGTGAAGTACTCCCAAGTGGTTTGATTAAGAAAGACAACAAATGTACTATACTTCTTTAAGTTTTATTTTATTTTCTATTGACACATAGTAATTGTATGTATGGGTGGCACATAATGCATACATACACAATTATGTGATGATCAAATAAGAATAATTTACATATCCATCTCCTCAAACATTTATCAATCCTTTGTGATGAGAATATTCAAAATCCTCTCTTCTAGCTATTTGGAAATATACACTTTTTTAAAGCTAAAGTCAACGTACTGTGCAGTACAGCACTAGAACTTATACTATGTGACCATAACTGTGTATCATGCTATGCGTTTTTTATGTATTTTTTGTAGGTGTAGATGGACACAACATAATGCCTTTATTTTTATGTGGTGCTGAGGATCGAACCCGGGTCCCTCCTATGCTAGGTGAGTGCTCTATCGCTGAGCCATAATCCCAGCCTATGCTATGCATTTTTAACCAACACTTAATCCACACCAGATATTAGTCTAACTACTTTGCAAATGTGAATGCATTTGGTCCTCACTACAGTCCTGTTGTATTATCATGTCTTTTTACAGATGATGGAATCAAGGCACATAGCAGTGAAATAATGTCCCCCAAAGTACCCTTTGTAGAGCTGGTCTTCAACCCCAGGAGCACAGGGTGCATTCCATCCCTTCCTGCTACTTCCGTGCAGCCTTGACTCCCTATTCACCGTGATGGGAGCTTTTCAATATTGGGAAACCCCAGCCCTGACTCTATTTCTTTATTTTTGGACCTCAAGAATACAAAATTGAGTTAACCACGAAGTAGATTTTTGTCATGTTTCGGAAGTGCTTGCTTTTTTTGTTTGATCATATTTTGTTATACTTTCCCCCATTTCTACCCTTATACTGTATATTTAATGTGCATCTCTTTGATCCATCTTTCATATTTTTATGTAGATATATGTAAATGATCCTAGAAAATTATCATGATCTTTGTGTATAAAGACATAGTTTGCTGAGTTCTTATCTATCCTAGTTTAATCTGGGAAATTTCAAGTAAGTATTTTCTTAAATGTCCTCACCCATTTATTGATCATTTTATCCAGGGCTCCTATTAGATACCTATCAATATTTCTACTCCTGTCCTTCCATCTCTTGATGTTTCCATGCTTCTTTCTATCACTTAATCCTTTTCTGCTGCAAGCACTGACCGTTCATCAACAGTATCTTCTGTGTGATAATGGTATGTTCTCTGTACATTCTATGCTCAGTGTATCAATTGCTTTCTTTTTTTATGGGGAAATATTTCATGCTTAACATTCCCAATTGAACGTTCTGTTACTTCATGCACTTGACTCTTTTTGATACTGGAAATGGAAGCCAGGGACATTTTACCACTGAGCCACATCAACAGGGTCTATGTTGCTGAGGCTGGCCTCAAACTTGTGATCCTCCTGCCTCAGCCTCCTGAGTTGCTGAGATTACAGTCATGCACCACTGCACCCAGCTATATACTTGACTCTTCATTTTAGTGTTTTTCTGAAAATATTTATTTGTGATTACTTGAAATTCCTGTTCTATCTGGTTAATTAATTCTATAATCCTTGATAGGTTGGTTAGTTTCTTACTCCCAAATGTTTTTTTCCCCTCTTGGACTTACTTCTCTTGAAATTCTCTGTTACCTTTGGCTTATAATCTGGGTCTGGTAGGAGGAAAACACTAAAATTACAGCTTGTTCTTTTCCAAAGGGGATTTGGACTTCTTGCCTCAGGACAGAGGAGCCTCTAACTTTGTAGACTGAGCCCTACCAATCTCCATTTCTTCCCCTTCCCCCCATGGGCCTCTGACCTGGAAAAACTTCAGCAGCTCTCTGATGATTTCTTAATCCACACGTGTGAGAGGGGAATAGAAAGAGGAGAGAATTCTTGTAGGTGATCATACCTCACACATCTCTTGATATTTGAGATTTACCCTGGGAAGCCTGCTATACCTCCACTCAGGACTGACTCTCTTGTTGGTAGAGGCTCACTTATGGATTTCTTTTATGGAAGGAATAGGGTGGATCTTGGTCTGCCTTTATGTGCAGAATTATGGTATAAAATAAAAGAATGCTCACCTTCAGGAGCCTTTTCCCAGTCCTGTACTGCTGTTCACAACTGACTCTCTTCTTGTCTAGTTGCTGCATTTCTTTCAAATAGAAAAAAAGAATTTCTCCTTTTTCCAAGAATTCCTCATGATTCTTATGGAATGCTCAGAGACCAACTTACCTGTTCACATTACATCTGCGGCTTCTGTGGCTTCTGCATCGTGGGTCCAGGTGAGGAAGCCAGCAGCTCATGTGAGCTTAACATCTTCCCTTTGGAACTAAAAATCCCTGTTAAGTATAAGGGAAAATTCCTAAGATAGAACCTATTATTTTATATATTCCTTTATTTATTTTTGAACATCATGAAAACAGGGCTTTAGCTTTAGCACTAACGGGGTCAGAGGATTCAACTGAAATTTCCAGTTCCACCATTTAACACCAATGTATCTCTGGGTCTTTAGTTTCATTTTGCTTCTCTGTAACTTGGAAAAATAATCTTCATGAACTTTTTACTCATCACATATGTGTCTCAGGCATACAGTGAGGCCCAGAGTACTTTGTAAGACTTCTGGGATGATCAAAGGAGATACTATGTAAAATATCTAGGAAGACCAAAGTATACCATGGTGAAGAGGAAAACCTGCATAGTGCTGAAGACTTAGGCTCTGGAGTGAGAGATTTGGGTTCAAGTCTTGCTTCTTCCACTTTGTGCTGTAATTTGACCAAGTTTTAAAATTTCTCTGATCATTTGTTCCTTGAGTTGTTAAAAAAAGAGATGATACCTACACAAAAGACTTTTGTGGATTAAAAGGACAATCTGGAAAAGCACTCAATGATCTATCAATGTTTGGCATTGGTTATACATTTAATAAACATTAGCTATTTTTAGTAAATATATTTGCTCCTTCCTGAAACAGCATCATTCCATTGATTTTAACCATTTATGGAAGGAAATTGAAGGGACATTGACCTCAGATATCTCCATGTGGCAGAATCTAAATTAGTAGAACCTGTATGATCAAACTGTCTTACAGAGGCTATTGATGGAAGAGCAAGGCTAAGACTCCAAGCTCTGCTGATACCAGAGTGGACTATGATTGAAGTTGCAAAAACAAGAGCCCTATTAAAGAAAAGCAATAATCTCTGACGTCCCATATATTTTTGGTAGCTACATCTAGCTATTAAACACTTGAAATATGGCTAGTGTGGTTGGGCTGAAATTAAAGCTTGTTTCATTTTAATTGATTTGAATTGAAATTGAAATATTCCCATGTGACCAATGGCTACTGTGTTGGACAATGCGGCTCTTGGAAAGGGAATTGACAAGAAATGACTCCAGATTAAAAGTGGGTAATGAAGGAGCGAGAAAAAAGTCTCTGCAAGGACTCTCAGGGGAGGGATTTGAGAGCCAGGGGTATATGGTTATCCTGTGTCTCCTTCAGGGTCCTTCAGACAACCATCTGTCATCACCACATCCACAAACTTCTGCCTCTGTGACCTTGTCATCACCTTGCAATACTTGTTAACATTGTCCCTCGTTATAGTCATAACCCGTGTTTAGAGCCCCGGGGGAGCTAGCCACCATATGGCATGGAGCTCTACCACAGCCAGAGAGCCACTCTGATGCCAGATCCTGGAGATTAACATTCATGGCATCAAAAGTTCTCCTTCTGGACACACAGCACACATCCCTGTGTACCTGCATGCAAAGGGCACAAAGCTGCCTTGGGACGTGACAGCATGATCTCCCCAGACTTAGTAGAAAGCTAGAATTTGTAAATTGCTAAAAAGAATGTTTGGCTCAATTTCTTGTGCGTTTGGGAAAGATGCATATTCAGGTATGGGAAACACTGTGTGTGTGTGTGTGTGTGTGTGTGGTTATAAACACATGCTACAGTGCTTAATATGGTAGCACTTTGTGCATAACAAATTTAAAGGAAGGAAAAGAGATATTTTTTCTTTTAGAAGTACAAGATTTCAAGATGACCTCATGCTTGTTTAGAGTTGTTTCTGAGCATTTCTTGGCATATCTGGAGCTATGCTGAGCTTTTCTCAGGGCTTCCCTGGTTGGAATAGCCTTGCTGACTCACCTGAATATAGTATGGGATAGGTACTTGGACCCCTTCTGCCACTTATATTGAAGCCATGTAGTGAGAAGATTCTTTTCTAGATAGCAGGTAAGTGGATTGTTACAGCTCTTTTCAGACAATCCTGAATGTGAGAGAGAAATCAGAAATGAAATTTAGAGAGACTGACATGTGGATGGAGAACCTTCATTGAAGGTCACAAGAAGGTCCCTGCCCACCAAAGCAAATGGCAGGGAGATCCCGCAGGAGGGTTCACGAGGGATGATGCTTCCATTGCTAAGGCACATTTCAGCACCGTATCAGCTTTTAGTAACCAGAACATTCTTGTGGTTTCAAGAACACACAGTGTTTTCTGTGGTAAAAAAAACATTTTCTCAACCATCATTAATTACCCTCTGCCCCCTCCCTCCCCTCCCACCCCTTTACCCTATCTAGAGTTCCTCTATTCCTCCCATGCTCCCGCTCCCTGCTCCCTATCCCACTATGAATCAGCCTCCTTATATCAAGGAAAACATTTGGCCTTTGGTTTATTGGGATTGGCTTACTTCACTTAGCAGTATTTTCTCCAATGACACTTATTTACCTGCAAATGCCATGATTTTATTCTCTTTTACTGCTGAGGAATATTCCATATATGCCACATATTTTTTATCCATTCATCTATTGAAGGGTATCTAGGTTGGTTCCACAATTTAGCTATTGTGAATTATGCTGCTATAAACATTGATGTGGCTGCGTCCCTGTAGTATGCTATTTTTAAGTCCTTAGAGTATAGAATGAGGAGAGGAATAGCTGGGTCAAATGGTGGTTCCATTCCCAATTTTCCAAGGAATCTCCATACTGCTTTCCATATTGGCTGCACCAATTTGCAGTCCCACCAGCAGTGTATGAGTGTACCTTTTCCCCCACATCCTTGCCAATATTTATTGTTGTTTGTATGTATTATCCAAGGTACATATATAAAGACATGAATTGGTGGAATACACTAAGTATACAGCCAGAGATATGAAAAATTGTGCTCTCTCTATATAAAAGAATTGTAATGCATTCTGCTATTACATATAAATAAAAAATAAGCACATTTGTACCTTTCAAAAAAGAAAAAGCATTTTCTCTATGTGCTGAGTGATGCTCATGTCTTCACAATACAGTATGAAGCCAAATGTCGCAATTTATGGAAAATGAAAAGCTGCTATTATCAGCCCAAACCCTAAATTAATATGAAGTTCACAAAGAAGAAAAGAATCTTAAGAGGAAAAACTTCTCTATTCTTTGTTATTGAACCAAGATACTATATTTAGAACTGTGACCTTTATCATTGCTTATTTATACTCTGGGGCAGGCCTCAGACTTCTATGTTATAAAAAGTATTGGCAGGAATGAAGAGTGGGTAACAGTTTCAAATACAAAATATTTCTGGAGTATCTTGCAGTTGGTTATAGATACACCCCTTAACTATTCCAAGTGCTGACAGCCCAAAATTGGCAGGGTAGGAACTTGATGCAGAGCTCTCCCCCCACTGCATGATTCCTTGGTGTCTTCTCAGTTAAAACTTGGTTGACTCCTGCTGTGTGTTTTATTTGCTGGTGTTGCTTGCTGTAAAGCCATTAGAAGCCCGGTTTGCTTCTGCATTGGGTTTGTGGCTTGAATCTCAGAAGCTCAGACAACCTTGCAGGCCTTTAGGAGGTACCTAGCAGACACTCCTTCTTCAGCCCAATGTGAGACAGAATATTTGTCTTGGAGGGTGAAATGAACATACTTACCAGAGAAAAATTACTTCTGTCTGTAGTGTAGTGGCTGCTAGTCCATAAATGCATGCAACTGGTCCTTTTATTTGATAGCCTTTTGTTAGGAATCTATTATTTATTCACAGTCCAGTTAGGCAGATAACTAATTGAGTATAAATTTTTCATAAAGTGGAAGGTGATGCTCTGGTCATACTCTTGGGTACTGTGCATCTCAGCCTACGAAACTTTGTTAGGAAAAACCAAAACTCAAACAATAATTAAAAACAAACAAACAAACAAAAAACCCCCAACTCAATCCCTTATCTGAAATGCCTGGAGCAGCAATGTTTCAGATTTCAGGGATTTTTTTTTTTTTTTTACAGATTTTGAAATATTTGCATATACATGTAGCTGAGTTATATTAGGGATGAGACCCAAGCATAAACACACGTGTTTCATACACATCTTATACATACAGTCTGAAGGTAATTTTATGCAATATTTTCATTGCACATGTGTTTTGACTGAGCTTGTTACATGAGATCAGGTGTGCAATTTTCCATTTGTGGCATCATGTTGGTGCTTGCAAAATTTATGATTTTGGAACATTTTGGATTTTGGAGCATCTTGTATTTTGGATGCTCAACCTGTAATAAATTACAGTCTACCATGGTTCTGTGGTGACACAGTTAACATCTTCAAGGGCAGTGAAATCACAAAGCAAAGTTTTTAACTGAAACACTGTCATTTAGGCTCTGACTCTGTCGCATATATGGTAGTTTTAAAAGTTCAGATTTTTCACATATTTTTTTTCTCTTGGCTTACAGAGATCCCCCTCTTCCACAAAATTCTACTTGTCTCCTGCAGCCATGTAAGCTCCTGTGAGAGCTGTTCACACAATTCCTTCAGGTACTTGACCTTGATGTTGGTGGTGTCATGGTGAGCAGGAATACATCTGGCACTGTTGGCAAAGCTCCCCACGGGCACCAGTCTTCACGGTGGCCTGCTCTGGGTGCTCTTTTAGCACAGACACTACTGACTCCAGCTCTGAGTCAGCCCAGGGGATGGTGGCCACTGTCGGCTGCGCAGAGTGTCCTGTCTGTGTCTCTCATACCCAGGTCCTGGGAGGGGTTGCGAGGGCGGCCAAGGATGATGGCTGTCACCACAGCTTTAACAATGTGCTTCAGGAAAGTGATTGATTTGAACAATCTGCTCTTTCTTTTTAAAGGGCAGTTTTCAGCATAATTTTTGGTTTATTTTTGGATTGCCATGAAAATACAATGAGGAAGTAATTTCTTGGAAGAAATTCCTGTATTTATAATCAAAATCTGCTGGAGGCTATGGACCCTCCCTATCATTTAAAAACCCTCAAACCATTGTTCCCAACGTGTTCCCACACTGTTCCCAACCAGGGGCCACCACGACATCATGGCTCTCTCTCCTGATAGAAACAGAACTCCAAAACCAACCCCCTAGGACCGCCCTCAGCTGTTGAAAAGGAAGGTAATAGAAATGTTTTTGTGTACATGTTGTATTCCCTCCAACCTTTCCACCTTTCTCTCTCCCTCTTTTTCCTTCCTTTCTTCCCTCTCCCTCCTCTCCCTTTCTCTTTATTTCATTCTTTATTCCCTCTCTTTCTTTCCCTTATTTCCTCCCTTCCTTTTCCTTCCTCCCTTCCTCCCTTCCCCTCCCTCCCTCCCTCCCTCTCTCCTTCCTCTCTCCCCCCTTCCTTCTTTTCTACACACAGAGACTACAACAGAGATGTACCATTTATTTCTTAACTATTAAAAAGCCAAAAAAGACCACCATGGAAAATGGGGTCAAACAACAGGTTTCTACTCCTAGATCCCTGAGCCCTCACAGGCTTCTTCAAAACACCCTTTCTGAAACTCTCCAGAGAGACAAGGGAGAAGAAGTGAAATAAAACGTGGATTTCACAAAATGCCAGCATTAGAAAAGTGGAAGTGAGAATGAATCCTGGTGCAGAAGGTGGGTGAACACGGGAGCCTGGATGTGTGTCAGGGAACTGGCCTGGGAACAGGGACATGCAGTGACATAAATCAGGCTGGTGCTGAGTTTCCCGCTTTTTTTTTTTAATTTTATGGGTTTGTTCCCTGTGGTGCTTTCACTAAATCTGCTTCCTCTTTGAATACAGTCGTTTTGTTCCCAGTCCAGAAGGTCTTGGATGATGCTGGTGAAATGCCAAACATCTGGCTTTTGAAAAAGAGGAGGGAGAGAGAGAGGACTCTCCACGGATGACTAATCTTTAGGTATCTGATGGGATGCTCGGCATTGTGAGACCCAAGAGATCTGAAATCTTGCCAGACACCTGTTAATCCCGAAGAGAATCATGTATGATGCTTCACCTGCTTAATTAAGAGAGAAACAAGAAGTTGCCAAGTTTATAACATGTGCATAGTGACTAGTGTTATAATCATGCTATAAGCAGATATATAATATTTTAATCTTTCTCATTTATTTCTAAAGGCTCTGCCTTTTACTTCATGCCAGGCCCTGAGTGCTTTACACAGATTAGCCAACTGAATCTTCCCAATAATTCAAATAGGTAGTTAAATGTCATCATTCCCATTATATGGATGAGAAAACTGAGTTACATTACTTTGTATTGCCTAGCTTGAAAACAGTATCCCTGATAGTTAATCTGAGTTTTTTTTTCCTGACTTAAGAAAGGATTCTTAATCATGATTTTTGACACTGCTGTGCATTATTACAAATATCAATATAAATGTTGGAGCTAATAAGTGAGATAGTGGCATCTTCTCTGTTCATTTGAGGATGTTTAATTGAAATACTGCATTTCATTTTATTTCTTTTTTCTGTGTTCCAGTTAGTAATTTTAAAAAAGAAGACGAGTTAAGATATTTTTTACCCTTTATTTCTTATGTTTTTATTGGTGCAGATCTGATCTTTCTTTAAAGAGAAATTTTAAATAATCCAATGAATTCCAAGTACTATACTTGCTACAAATAATTTAATTTAGGTTAAAATAAATTGGCTATGTTTTTGAAAATATCTCCTGGGCCAACCACATTGCTTCCTTCTAAATTCTAAAAGGTAGAGCATAATTGCTATTAATTGAGTAATATGTTATGTATAAGTCATTCAGTTAACCACTTCTGTGTAACAAACTACTGCAAAGCTTATAGCTCAAAGTAATGCTATTTTACTAGCTTTCAGATTTTGTGAGTTAAAAATTCAGGAAGATTTCAGCTGGATATTTCTTTCACTTCATGTAACATCTGCTGAGGTCACTCAGTTTCTAGCTGATGGTTACACTGGTCTGGAGCTGCACTGTCTAATTTTACACACATGCATACACATGTAATTTTAAATGATCTAATAGCCATATCTTAAAAGTTAAAGAGGAATTAATTAAGTAGTACATTGAAGGATAAGTCCTGAACTA
Source organism: Marmota marmota marmota (assembly GCF_001458135.2). Lineage (NCBI taxonomy): Eukaryota > Metazoa > Chordata > Mammalia > Rodentia > Sciuridae > Marmota > Marmota marmota. The sequence continues at coordinate 9,832,379 of NW_026000093.1, read as the reverse complement.
GCCAGACATTACATCTCCTGTAATATACAAAGCCAAGTATTCATAAGTTAGTCCAGATTAAAGGGGAAGGAAAACTGACCTCTCCTCTTCAATGGAAGGAAGGTCAAAGAATTTGAGGTTATCTTTAGCATGCCAGAGAAAACACATTCATTTATGTCAAAGTATGATACAAATAAAGCCATACATACTTAAAGCCATTTACATGCATTCGTAAGCTATTGAGATAAAGTGTCTATATAGCTATTGTATAATGGAAGTGAAGCAATGGTTAGCATACTTTGAAGACCTTGGAATATTAGTGTAAGAATAGATTATAGATATTTAGGTCATACATACACATACATTTAGAATATAGAACATATCGCATGTGACTTATTTAGGTTTGTTAGCAGCACATCTAATGACAAATATCAATGTTGTCTCTATAGGAAAATAGAATCCAATTTTTTTAAAAAAAATCATATCTCCTAGTGCTGCTATGGTGAAAAGAGAGGGCTGCCTTATTTTATTTTTATAATTTTAACAAAAGTATTATAATTCCTTACTTTCCTTCTATTTGAATTTTTATTTTAGAAATTGTTTTGCCATGGAGTAACTGCCAATGATCTAAACCTTGCATGGATAAATATTTAGCAAACTAGAGCTATTGATTTACAAATAACCTGTCATAAGTAGGAAAGGGGAGATTATCACAATTGGAAAACAAGTAGGGGCTTATTTTCCCTATAAAAAACCTTTCATAAATAGTTGGATAGGTCAGATGAAATCTCACTTATTATTGAAGTCAAGTATTTATGAGCACTAAATACAGATAAGGAAATTCAAGCTGAGTGAAGAAGGAATTCAATGTCTTAGAGTAATAACATATTGTGTTATTGAAATTTATTGTGTCACTAAGCCAGAGAATGGTAACTGAGCTAGACTAATTTTATATTGTAATAAAAGCTCTTGACTCTTCTCTCTAAACAGGCAGCTTCTGTAACTAGTCAAAAGTTTCAATCTCAGATCATTGTTTTTGACAATGAGCAGGTCTCTCCTTTTTGGATTTACCTAACTTACACTGCTGAGTGGGGCTGTCATTAGTTATCAGTCATGGTGGGTATCCATAATGGATCAACCAAGAAACACACTATTATGTGCTTTAGAATTGGATCCCCTGTCACAATAACTAGGATGAATTTACCAGGTCTATCAACCCTCCAGTTTTATAATGTGCCTAGACAAATGTGAAAATTGAAAATCGAATCTCTAAGGCTAGCAAAAAGATATTGTGATTTCAGTTTCTCTGATTTATGCAGAAGACGCCCACATGCAAGTGAGAACATAGACCAGATGTTGAGTTTATGCTGCATGATTTGGTAGTTTCAAATCTCTTTTAAGGGACCATGGAAACCTCTACACTAGTATTGATGTGGAAGTTTGTGGGATGGAATGAGCAATAGATTTGCACCTGAGTTGTGAGTCCCTTGATGAATTTGCTACCTTACAAAATCACAATTGAATTTAGAACTTCTATTCATGGTGTCCCCTGGATAATGGAGGTATCTGGCTAGAATTAATCTGGTGAATTCAGACTCAAGAAACAGAGAAGACAGAGTAATCAATCATGTTAAAAGCACTTAGGCTTCATTCTCTCAACTTATTTACTCACTGTCTCATTAGATTCTTTTCTTCTGCTTTATGCTTATTGCCAAGGAATATGCATTAGAAGGAAAGTGAATCTAATATTTATTTTTAAAAATTTAAAATCCATTTATAAAATCCATTACTACCTGCCAGCTACTATGTAAGGCAATTTGCCTTTATGGTCCTATTTAAGGCTCTCAGTAATTCCAGGAGATGAATACCATCATTACTTCTATTTCACAGACAATGAAACTGAGGCTTAAAATGATTAAGTCTCTTGCCCAATAGCCCTGGTAAATGATTGGCAGATAAGGGCTATGGGCCAAGATTTGTCAGTTTCTAAATTTCTAGCTCCCATCCCTCTGTGACATCAGCAGAAGCAGAAGCACCAGCAGTAATGGCTGCACCTGTGATAGCAAACAGCTAATATAGACTAAGTATTCACTATGTGCCAGCACCTGACCCTTGTCCCAGACTATTGGCCCAGAACTATCCTGAACTGCTACCCAGAGAACAGTTCCAGACTTTTACAGAAACACATGGTGGCCAACAGCTTCCAAAGCATCTAGCAAGTTCAAGACTTATGCATCTTACCATTGAGTTTCTCCAGCACCCTAGAGGGGAGATTTCCAGCAAGTCACAATAATGAGACACCTGAGTAACTTCTGCAGTCAGTAAGTCCCAGCTGTTCCCTCTCTGTAGATCTGACCTCATCTGGGTTAGTCCAGGGGAGTCCTTCTAAGGGCAACCTATTTCAGCCCTAGGATCATGGTTCCTCCATGCATCTGTGACTCCTAAGGTCTTTACTATTCTCTTTAACTTTCAATGGTAAGTTCCTCATTCTGCCAATCCTTTATTTTTATTTCTTTATATGGTTGTTCTTCTGAGTCCACAGGTCTATATCCTTACATCCAATCCAACCATCTGGGAATTCAAAATGTTCAGAAAAGAAATTGCAACTGTACTGAACATGTATAGACATTTTTCTTGACATTATTCCCTAAACAATACTACATAACAGCCATTTACTTAGCATTCTCATTAGTATTATGTATTATAATTAATCTAGACACGATTTAAAATCTATGGAAGCATATGTGCAGATTCTGTGCAGGTACTAAGCCACTTTATATAAGGGACTTGAGCGTTTGTGGATTTTGGTCTGAGGGAGGTCTTGAATCCTCTATCCAAAGATTGGTCTATCCAATCCTCTGTGGATACCAGAATACCAGTGGATGACTAGGTTAAGCTTTGTAGGCATTTTTGGTTTCTGTTTCCTGACTAAATCCTAATGCAAGATTTTTTTTTTCATAAAAATCTCTGCAAAGACAATCCTCAGTTCTCTTTTACAGGTGAAACAATAAAAATAGAAAACATTTAATGTGATCTGCTAATTGTGATTGTTGATAAAACTGGTTCATTTATCCACATTATCTTTCAAAGGTTGGAGGTAGTTCCCAATAACCTTTGGAAGCCCTTTTTATTGTTATGTGTGAGAGAACAGTAATCCTTCCTAAACACAATGATGGGCCCAGGAGAAAGGAAGTCTAATTTAATCAATAATACATAATTAAATCCTGGAAAAATCTAGAATTTGAATTAGTTCTGGAATGAATATATGATCCAGCAATAACACAGGAGGAAAATTTTGTCGTATAAGTCTATACAGTTACATGAAGATCACACCCAAAGACTTTGAGAAATGATCATTTTTCTTGCCCTAAGTTCATCCCAGAGGGAACTCAAAGCACTTGACGGTGAGTTGAGAATCTATTTTCAGTTCTATAAAGGAGGCTTATTTAAGAAAGTGAGAATAAATAACAAGTACCAAGTGAATTAGTTCACTTTTAATAAAAAAAAAAGGAATGCCAAAATGGAGTGTGTTAGTCAGATTTGCATTACTCTGACCAAAATACCTGAGGAGAACAACTTAGAGGGGGGGAAAATTTTTTTTCTTTAATTTTTATTTATTTATTTTTTATTTTTAATTGATTTTTAAAAAATAAATGACAGTGCAATGCATTACAATTCTTATTTACACATATACAGCACAATTTTCATATCTCTGGTTGTATAGAAATATATTGACACCAATTCATGTCTTCATACATGTACTTTGATAATGATGTCCATCACATTCCACCATCCTTGCTAACCCCCTGCCCCCTCCCTTCCCCTCCCACCCCTCTGCCCTATCTAGAGTTTGTCTATTCCTCCCATGCTAGAGGGGGAAAACTTTATGGGAAAATTTTAGTCTAGCTCACAGTTTAGTGTCAGAGGTCTCAATCTATAGTTAGCTGACTCTATTACCCTGGGCCCAAGATGTGGCAGAAAATCATAGCAGAAGTGTGTAGCAGAAGAAAGCTGCTCACCTCGAGGCAGCCAGGTAGGAGAGAGGGAATAGGACAGCCAGAAACAAAATTTAATCCCCAAGGGCACACTCTCAGTGAACTCCAGTTATACCCCACCTGCCTATAGTTACCACCCAGTGATCCATTTAAATTATCAATCCATTAAATGAAATTAATCAACTGATGATGTTACAGTTCTCATTATTTAATCATTTCACTTCTGAACACTGCCACATTGGATATCATTTTTCCAATATATGAGCTTTTGGGGGATGCTTTATATCCAAGGGATAACAGACCAAGCTTATTGGGGAATTACATGTTTTCATTAGGAAAAAAAAAACCTTAACAATGAGTTTTATAGTCATGGAAGTTAAGGTATTTGTTTTCCCAAACTTCATGATAATCTGATATCAACTTTGTAAAAGTGTTCCAGACCCTTCTATATCAGTGATTCTCAAAGCGGAATGCCTAGACCAACAGCATGAGCAACACCCATGAACTTGGTAAAAGTGCAAATTTGTAAGTTCCATAAAAAACCCATGAAAGTAAAATATTACTGAAGATGGAGTCAGCAGTGGGTTGACTCTGCCGCGTGCCAAGTCTGAGAAGCTCTTCTCTGTGTGACGGCTCACACTTCACCATTATTGCCCTTCTCTTTATCTCTCCTACCTGTGCTGTTTATCAAATGTGAAATTTTCTGACCTTTATTCTGACCATTATGCTGATTCTAAGTACTGTGTATTGTGAAATGAATCAATTCAATTCCATGTTATTTATGCATTTGTACCTCAGAAATAATTTATTTCTCATTACCACCTTAGCAAATGATATCTCAACAACTAGAGTTTTCTTAATATTTCACAAGTTTGCACCTGTGTTCCATGTGATATTTTTTTCTCAAATACAGGTGATAGATATAACCTCTAATTATATTGGTAGCATACCTTTGATGTTAATCTATGTATATTCATGATAATTATGACCATCATCTTAAATTTTTTTCTAACAAAGCATTGCATGCATTTCACTTTACAAAAACAAGTTTCATATATATTTTAACCCTAGTTAGTCAAAAATAATTCTACAATTCAGTGTAAGTATTAAAAGTTTTCAAATTGCTTCACACTTCTCACCCATTTCCAACAATATTTAATAATGTTTGGGGGAAGCTCATTTATTTCTGCTTTTATGTTTTGCAAATGGATTTTACTTCGTTTTGCTATGTATTTAAAAGACAATTCTCTCCAGATAATCAGGTTAAATAGAGAAATCCTAGTATAAGTTGTGAGCGGAATTCTTAAATTTTCAGAGAACTATGAAAGTATAATCAATAAATTTTACAGAGATAGAAAACTAGTTATATTTCTAGGACAATGTAAGTGAAGAAAATAGTGATTGGGGCAGCTGATTTACAGCTTACCATTTGTTATGATTTGTCCCCTCAACGTTCATGTGCTGGAAACTTGGCTTCCAGTCTAACCATATTGAACATGTTGGGTGGGACCTTTAAGAAGGGAGAACCAAGGCTGGAGATGCAGCTCAGTGGTCAGGTGCTTGCCTAGTATATGCAAGATCCTGATTCCTATTCCCAGCAGCATACAATTAAAGAATGAAAGAAGCAGCCCAACAGATGGCACAATGGAGAGTGATTGGGTCATCGTGTCATAATTGATTGTGAAGGTATTCAAGCCATTCTCACAGGAGTGGATTATCATCTCCCTCAAGATTGGTTGTTATGAGAGTGTGAGACTAGGCCCCGCCCCAGGTTTTTGCTTTGCCTCTTGCCCTTTGACTCTCTTGTTTCAGCTCCAACCACGTGATGCCATCCACCATGTTGTTACAAAGCCATGGAACCCTCATCAGAAGCCAGCATCATGCTCCTCAGACTTTCTAGACAATGGGATCATGAGCCAAACAAACCTATTTTCTTTATAAAGCAGTCAGTCTTTGGTATATTGTTATAATGACATGAAACATACCAAGAAAACATTGTCATTACTCTAACAGTTTGTTCTTAAATGATAATTCTTGATAAAAAATGAGCATTACTCTTTAAAATCTTCCCCCTTAGCTGGATGGTCTTGGGAGAAAATATCAGATTAGGAGGAGGTTGGGAAGATAAAATGACCATTAGAAGTATGGAGGCCCTCAGTAGGTATCAAGAGCTCAAGGAGTTTTACTTGTTTGCTTTTTGGAAGATGAGGTAAAGGAATATACATTGTTATGGTTTAAGTATTAGGTTTCCCCCAGAATCTCACATGTGAGCCAATAAAAGAAGGTTTAGAGGTGAAATGATTGGGTGATGGTAGCCTTTACTTAATCAGTGCCTTAATCCTCTGAATAGGGATTAACTGAGTGGTAACTATAGGCAGGTAGGATGTGGCTGGAGGAGGTGAATCACTGGGGCATATGTTTGGGATTTGTATGTTGTACATGGTGAGGGGAGTCTCTCTCTTTCTCTGCTACCTGGAATAATATCCCAAGCTGATTTCCTCCGCCACACTCTTCCACCATGTTGTTCTGCCTCACCTCCAGTCCTAAGGCATGGGGCTGGCCTTCTCTAGTCAAAGACCTCTGAAACTGATCCCTCAGATAAACTTTCCCTCCTCTCATTGTTCTGGTCAGGTCTTTTGGTCATAGCAACAGAAGAGACGACTAAAACATACATGTGAAAAAAACAAAAGTGGGATTATTATGGAGAAAATGGTGCAACTTATGTGACTGTGTTTTCAATTTTGAACTAAAACATAAAAGTAAATAAAAATCTCAAATCTAAAAAAGGGAACATTTTTTCTTTTCTCCCACTGGGAGTGGGAGAACTATCTGGCTAGATCAGAGCTCTTCCTGCTTCTCTGGCTTCTTTCTTCTGCCTCTCCAAAAGCTCCACATTGCTTAAATACTGGCTTCTAAATAAGTGTAAGGTATTTTTTTTTTCCTTTGGAGGGGCAGGTGAAGAGGTAAGGGTTGCATGGCTGAGATAGAGAATAGTGGCGGCACCTGTTCCTATGCATGAGTCACTTATTAGGAGAGGCTAAGATGGGATGGGAAATGAAGAGAGGATGGTTAACAGGTATTGGGGTACGGGGGACAGGAGGGATAACTCTTAATGTTTTATAGCATAAATGATAACTGTTATTGACAACAATTAATTGCATATTTTGAAATAGCTAATAGAGAAGAATTTCAACATTCCTGATATAAAGAAAAGATAAATATTGGACAGGATGGATATGTCAATTACCCTGATTTGGTCACTGCATGTTGAGTACATGTATTGAAATGTAAACTTTCCCCATAAATACATTACACTAATACACTAAATACACTAAATACACACACTAATTATGTGTCAATTAAAACTTAAAAATAATAAAAAGTCTCAAATCAGAAGGAACATATGCATTTATTTATATAACGAAACATACGTTTCTTTATGTTATAAATTTGAGTCTTAATTTTTTTAACCAGTAAAATGGGAAAAGTAAAATCTTTCCATCTGTTTTCTTTCTTAAAATCTATAAATAAATGGAACTTGCAAAAATTCCTTTGCATTACTTTCCAGAGCTTAAATAATGTCAGGTCCCCCTGACTGTTCTAACTACATGCACCCTTAAATACCACGAGAGACAAAGGCAAGTCTTATAATTTAGAGGAGCATATTATATTGCCACATACACTGGAAGAAATCACTTCTGCAAGACTGGGCTATGTATGAGTGTGTAAGCATTACTTCTGCCAACCACCTAGGCATATAATCATGGGGCAAATTAATTTCAATGCAATTATTAAGATTTTGCATTGGGTTAATTTCCATTCAGTGAATTTGGGCTCTTCTCTATAGGAAACTAACAGCTTCCAGAAGAGTTCTTCCTTGACTATTTTGCTATAAAATTTTATTTATAAGAAAAATCAACTTTACCTTCCACCAAAATTCCTTTCCATTTTTATAGGCATGCAGGTGTTGATGCCTTGGGCCTGCTGCCAGCCATGTTTCCTGCCTGTGGACAGATATTCTGCTAATTGATGTGTTATAATTACTCCGTGATCACTGGAGAATATTTCTTATTTCTATTTTGCCTCCTATGTATTCCTGGATCAGTAATTCCTTCAGAAAATCTCACTTAAAAATATTAGAGAACAGCTTGCACTTGTAAGTAGAATTTAGGTTTGAAATGTGCTTTGTAAAGGCATACAGTGTTCTAAGGAGGCAATTCAGAAGTCACTGGAAGATTTTGTTAAAGTGTCTCAGTATTTCTCTGAATGTGTGAATCTTTCTTAACCACACAGTTTGAACTCTACCTACTTTTCATTCATCAGATATTGAATCAACACATAATTCTTCGTAATCAAAACCAAAAAAAAGGAGAGAGAGAGAGAGAGAGAGAGAGAGAGAGAGAGAGAGAGAGAGAAATGCAAGGTGGAACTATGTAGATGAATCCTCTTTCTTTGCTCAATAACTGACACCCCATTTGTGGGGATATGCAGTGAAGCTAGGAGCAAGGACAAAAGAGAAGGGCCATCTATATGGGTGGAAATGCAAGCTATGTGACCTTGAGCCAGTTACTTCACCATTCTGTGCCTTGATTTCTCACACAAGAACACTGGGACAATGCTTACAATCATACCAACATCAGGTGACTGTAAGGATAAGGTGCTTATAAACACCTGGGAGTGTGTCATTTTATATTCTTAATAATAAGTCTGTTGTTATTACTAAACATTTATTTCACAAAAGTTGTTTTCTATCATTTAAACTTAGTTCAAATTGCAAAAAAACATTACTGTGTATGCAGTGCTATCATTCTGAAGAATCAAATTTTGTTTTTTTCCAATAGTACTTGCTTATATTTTATTGATTTCCAGTTAAATGACAATTTCTTGAGATCATTACTTGCACTATATAAAACGCCTTTTTGTAATTAAGTTTACATACTATTAAATAGAATTTTACTTTTTTCCTCCATAAGTCTGTTGCAGAAGATGATTTCAATAAACAGATGTACAAAGTTTGGGTTCACAAAGTAAGAGGTGTTGATAGCTTGTTATGTTATTTGAAGAGCTAGAGAGAGTATATGGCAAAGAGTAGGTGAAAGTTGTCTATGAGGGAAAAAATAAAATTACAGAAATGTTTTTAAGCAATGGAAAATATTTAGTACACATTAAAGTTTAATAAACATTTCTTGAACTCCAACAGTGATCCAGGCAGAGTGAATATGATACAGTTGTTATACTAGAGGTTCTCATGAATCGGTGTGGATGTGTGTGGGGTTTACATCAGCGAGGTACTGAGTGGCAAGTGGCAAGTGGCAAGTGTTGTAATGAAGAGACATGGAAATCACTATGGGAACCAAGATGAGAAGGAAGAAGCACTGGAGAAAAAGTATTTGTTTTTTTTAAAGAAAGGGATGAATTCTGTAAGGTTAGACATCAAGAACCTTGTTATTCAAGGAAACAACCTTGTTATTCGGGGAAACACACTTCTCAAATAACAGGATATCATTTCACACACATTAGATTAGCAAAAATCAAAAGATGACAGTATCAAATGATAGGGAAGAAGCTTGGAAATAAAATCCTAGAGGTTCACAGCTGGCAAGAGTGTAATTAGTACAAACACTTGGGAAGAAATTTGGCAAAGTCTGGTCAAACTGAAAATGTGCATCCTGATGCTGTCTAGCCAGGTGTGTGCATCCCAGGGAAATCCTCAGAAATGTGTAAAGAAAACAAGACTATTAATGTTCTTGGAAGCTTGGTCCACAGTAGTGAAAAACTGAGTACCACTGGAGTATCCATCTGCAGGGAAATGAATAATAATCCATTGCTATATATTGTCCTGTGTTCATATAACATATGTACAATTTGCTCACCTGCTTAAATTGCTTCCAGGACCTTTTTTTAGAAAAATATCAAATACCCTTGAATTTACTCATAATGTCTGCCATGAACTTCTCCTGCCTACCTGGCTTCTTTTCCAGCCATTCTCACCTCACCCTCTTTCATGTCTATTGAACCTGCCTAGCTTGCTATCCACACATGACTGCCTTAGCTGTTTGTTATAGTTTGGATTCTGAATGTCTTCCAAGGCTCATGTGTTAAAAACTTGGTCCCCAGGGTGGTGTTATTGGGAGGAGGTACAACCTTTGAGGGATGGGATCTGGTGAAAGATCCTTCAGTCTTCAAGGGCATGTCCTTGAATGGGGATTAAGGAATCCTAGACTCTTCCTCTTCCTGTCTATACTTTTGAGGCTTTGAAGTGAGTGGGATTATTCTGCCGCACAGACCTGCCATAATGGGCTGCCTTTAGTCCCAAAAGGACCAATCATTGGACCAAAACTTCTAAATGATAAGCCAAAATAAACCTTCTTTCTTTACAAGTTGATCTCTCAGGTATTTCATAATAGTAGTAGCAATCTGACTAACACTGTTTTTCAGCCTGAAATGTTTTCTCTTCATGTTTATAGATGGCTGTCTTCTTCTGGATCATATTTCACCCTGACATCAGCTTCTGCAGAGAAGCATTACCTGAAATGTGTGAAAGAGACACTTCATTAATGTCCATCCTATTTTAATTCTCTATGCAGTGCTTAATTATTAATTATAGATATTTTCTTGCTTTTTTTTTTTTTACTGTATTCCTCTTGCTCACTTGATCAGGAAGGTTAATTGGCTAATTCAGGCAGCATCACTGAGATCCTGAACATGGCACAGCCATTTCATGTATTCACCAAATCTTTTTTGAATGAATAAATGAAACTCTGTCCATAAAGGTCTAAATGTTAAAAAATATTCCTTCTGGATTGATCAATTATTATTTTCTTTTTAAAACATAGTTGCTCAAAAAATATGGCCTGTCTTGATAATTATCTAAAAATATCTATAATGTTCCAGGAAATAGATTTCAATTATATGAATGAGACCGTTTACTTTTAAATTTTAATGTGTCCATTCCTAATTATTACTTACTGATAGAATGACCTAGAATTCATTATCTATTCTATGTCTATTTTCTTGTTTTTGGAAATAGAGGTACTGGGCTACTTTATTTGAATTAACAAGTAAAAGTTCATGAAAGTGGTTTTAATTGCAGTGCTACACAATTCGTCATCATGTGCCCCAAATTACTGTGTTCTAACATCAAAAAACGTTTTTGATGATCTATCAGCTGAAACTGTGTCTCATTCTATTTTATTTGGAGACTGACAGGCTTGCAAAAAGGTGGTTTACTTTCTCAACACAGATTCCAACCCTGGGACGTGTGGTGGACTCAGGGATGAGGCTTGGTGAGCGGTGGGAAGTAGGCCTAGTTTTTGCAAAGTGATAGTATGGTAACTATGAACATATTAAAAAAAAAATCTAAGTTCTAAAAGAAGATTTACACATGCTGCAATAAGCTGAATTTTTTTTTTAAATTAAAATTTTTTTGAAACAAGAGGAGATAGGAGAATAGCTTGGGAAACGAAACAAGTCAGCTCTTTTATCTTATTCTCAGCCTTTGAAAATGATTCTCCAATGCAACTTTTCTTCAGAGTTCTCCAGGCAAACATGTAATCACCACGTGGTCCCTCCTCTCTCTGTAGCTGGGGCCTGCATGGAAGCATCAGGGCTCTGACAAACCACATTTCATTGTGTCTTGTCTGCTGTCAGGTGATCCCAAACAGATAACCACAATGAATGCCTCCCCGAAGTCACAGTGAAGCAAACTCTGTTATCTCTGAGATAAATCAGAGAAGAGGAAGAAAGCAAGCTGAAAGCAATTTCAGTCAGCACTGTTGAGGGTTTCCTCTTCCTTTAGTATACTGTCAAGTATCCTTCTGGGATAATCCATTACAGGACAAAGAATAATGTCCATTATGAGAAAACACCAATGTATTTATGGTCAGAATAGAGTCAACGAGTCTTAGGGTGATATCTTTGATTTCTTTCACAATTTTATTTTCAACTTCCTGAAGTTTGGAACAGCTTCTCAAGTAAATAATAATAATAATAATAATAATAATAATAATAATAATAATAACAATAATAATAATGTTTCTAGATGTCAAACTTTCTTTTTGAGGCAGTCAAGGTTGAAGTTTAATGTTCTTGGGTCATTTTCCCCCTGACATCTCTTTCTGCTTGCCTTATTTATTTTATTGTCAACTGTTTCCCTCATGCATCATGAACACAACTTTCTGTAAGTATTCACGGCTCTTCCAAGACTCTTTCATTACACTTCAACCCCTTCCTTCAGAGTTTTCTGTTTGCTGATTTCCTGATTGACACTTATTGGGTCTGAGCACCCTACGTTTTCCAGCCTGGAAAGAGGAAAAAACAATACTAAAGCCAAGGTCTGCTGTACCGAATTCGGCTCTGCCTCGGCAGCCTGCTGAGTTTCTCCTCTTTACTCCAAGCTCTTTGCTTGTGATCACTCCGGACTTCCTGCCATCCTTTGGTTTTGAGTTTTCATGGAAATTACCTGATCTTGCCTATTGAGCTCCTATGTATACAGGGCCTGGTGGAACTGAGACCAAAGACTCAACCCATGAATCATGAGGACCCACTCCAGGTGGAACTTGGAAGATGTTTGATAAAAGGACTAGAGGCTTGGCTGATCTCTGAAGTGAAGCTGGGAAGAGATTCCAGAGGCCTTACTAGAGGGATACAGCTCTGGAGCGCAGGGGATTTTCAATATGACTTCTGCTTCTCCTGAAAGCTATCTACCTGTGAGATATGCATATGTATGTGAGGACATGCATTTTTATTTAAATAATTGCAACATTAACAGGTCATGGCCAAAACTCAATGACTTGATGTTGTAGCTGTGTGTGTGTGTGTGTGTGTGTGTGCGCGCATGCGCGCAAGCATGCGTGTGTGTGTGTGTGTGTGTGTGTTGCCCCCTGCCCCCATGTCTGTGGGTTCTGCATCTAAGGATTGGAAATATTTGAAAAAAATACATCTGTACTGAAATATGACTTTTTGTGTTCCTATCATTGTTCCTTAAACAATACAGTATAACAAGTATTTACCTAACATTTCATTATATTAGGTATCATAAGTATTCTAGAGATTACTTAAAATATATGGGGAGATATGTGTAGATTATATGTAAATACTATGCCATTTAATTTAAGGGACTAGAGCAAACTCTGCAGAGTTTGGTATCTTAGGGGTCCTAGAACCAAACCCCTGTGGATACAGAGGAGCAATCATATACATAGATGATTCCTCCTTTCCCAACTTGAGTGCAACTTTTCTGAAATATCATACTTAAGCTATTTAATTATTGAATAAAGGCAGGCAAGTCTACATATACTTTCAGATTTTCTGTTGATTTTCATATAATGAGAGATAACACTGAATAAAAGAAGAATTCTACCTCACATGCAACTTGACAACCTGTTTTTTTTTTTTTAAATGTTGACCATGGATATTTCACCATGTAAATATACCCTGAATTTACTCAACTAGATACATGAAATTCCAATGAATAAGGTGTTTCTATGTTTAAATTTTATTTTCTTTATTATAAAGGAGAAATATCAGAAACCATTGGTTGCTTGGAATTGAATTTCTGCTCCTTATCATAAAAAGAATTCATGTGCCTAATATCTTTTCCCTATTAGTTACGTGGCTGATTGAGTTAGCCAAAGTGTTTAAGAGTTAGTTTTCAGTTTAAATATGAGGTAGTTATAACACTTGAAACTAATGTTTAAACAAGGAAATCAACAGTTTTATATGATTCTAGAGGTGAAGGGTGGGGGCTGATTTGAAGGTCGCCTAGAGAGTCACCTGTTCCTGTGCAAATCTTTGCTGCATTCAAATCGTGATGTCCTTAAGCCTCAGCTTGCACGTGGAAATGATAGGGAAACCACTATTTCCAGAAGCTGTAAATGCTTTTTAGACAACATGCTGTAGAAACAGAAGTACAGTTTGGGAGTCCCCCACACCTAGGTTGCACTCCTTTCTTTTATATCACTAATTGTAAAAGTCATACAACTTACTAAAATTTCTCTTTACCTGTTCACTGTGTCATATGTCAAAACTATATGCTTGGGCTGGGCTGTAGCTCAGTGGTAGAGCACTTGCCTAGCATGTGTGAGGCCCTGCGTTCGATCCTCAGCACCACATAAAAAAATAAATAAATAAATAAATAAGTGAAATAAAGGTACTGTGTCCAACTACAACTAAAAATTTTTTTTAAAAAAATAAAAATAATAAAAATAAAAAGAGCTGGGGATGTAGCTCAGTGGCAAAGTGCCCCTGAGTTAAATCCCAGTACTTCAAACAAAACAAGCAAAAAATAAAACAGCAACAACAACAACAAAAACTATTTGCTCAGTGATGCATGACTGTAATCCTAGTAACTCTGGAGGCTGAAGCAGAAAGATTGCAAGTTCAAGGCCAGCCTCAGCAATTTAGCAAGAACTTGTCTTAAAATAAAAAAAAAAAAATTAAAATGGACTGGGTATGTAGCTCAGCAGTAAAGTGTTCTGAGTTTGATCCTCAGTACAACAACAACAACAAAAACCAATAAAACACCTACATGCCATTTTCAACACAAGAAGCTTTTGGAATTTAGAAAATCCCTGCACCTCACTGCGGAGTTGGTGTTTCGAGTCAAGTCTCATAAGAAACGGAAAACCAAGTGAGGACACTTGACTCCAGGTTGCATTTTTGTCCTTCTGCTGGAGAAATGAATGACTCACTAAATAAAACAGATGGAAACAACCAAATTTGTAGGGATTGCAAAATGCTTTGGAAAATACTTTCAGTGGGTTTTTTTAAGTATATCATCCCCATCTTCAGTGCTTGGGTAAACTGAGCTTCCTACACCCTTTGAGGGACACCTGTGTACTGAAGGTTCCCTGGTCTGTTGCCAGCCCTCTCTTGAGATTCAGTCCCATGATGTGAGCTGTTAATCTTTAACTGGACCCACGGATTCTGTGCTTTGGCCTTTCACTCCAGGTTGAAATTGGGGAAGAAAAGATGAGTAGGATGCGGTCCTTGTTTCCAAGGCCTTTGAAGAAATAAACAAGGGTACCTTGGATCACAGGCTGAGCAGGGAATTCTAGAGCAGGGCTGCTTAAATCAAGCCTTGATGGATCCATTAGAGGTGAAGGTGAAGGTAAAGAAGGGAATATTGTAGGCTGTGTGTTAGAAAGAAGAGAAAAGGAAAAGAGAAAGCATTGCCTGCTGAGTGATCAACCCCAAGATATTCCAGGCAGATTTAGTTTCTCAGGAGTCTGGCAGCGTGATATAAACATTGTGTGCAGTTTAGGCCATTGGCGATGAGAGGTGAAGGCGAATGCTGAATGTACATGTCACTTTTTATTGCCATCATAGAAAACTACTGCAAACAAAGTGTTTTTAAACCTTACGAGTTTCTTATTTCCTAGTGCTATTGGTCAGGTCTCAACTTTCTCCTCTGCCTAGAGGTGGATGATGCCATTGCTAAGGCCTGGCAGGACTGTTCCTGTTTGAGGGCTCTGGATAAGAATCTGTTTCCGGGCTTATTCCAAATCCAGTTCCTGTGTGCAAGACTGAGGTTGTGGATTCCTTGTTGGCTGCCAGCTGAGTGACCCCTTTAGCTCTGTGGGAGCCCTTTTCTAGTCCTTCCAAATGACCCCTATATCCACAATCAGCAATAGAGCATTGATTCCTGTGCTTGGGACCTCTCTGACTCTTTCTGCCTCATCTTTCCTGCCATCCTCTTGCTTCTGGCCTGACTCAGTTTTCTGCTTCCAGAATTCATGTGGTTAGATTGGGCCCACCTAGCTGATCCAGGATGCTCTCCCATCTCAAAGTCCTTAACCTTAGTCACACTTGCAAAGATACTTTTTACATGGGGATCAGGATTGGGGCATCTCTGGGAGCCATGATTCTGCCAGCCAGGGTGGAACACTAGTTCTGAGAGAATCTCAAGAAGTCCAAAGGGGCGTGTACGTGTGTGTGTGTGTGTGTGTGTGTGTGTGTGTGTACGTGCACATGCATCAGGGTTATTTAGTCAAATATGGGAAACACTGAATAATATATTTCTATTTTGGAGATTCAGAAAGCACATTCACCTATTGAAGACTGTAATAAGGAAAACTGTGTAGCTATTTTTTCCAAGGCTCCCAAAATTATTTTACCATAACATTTTTTTTTCTCTTTGAAAATTCCCTATTAACTTCCTATGAACTGGTGTGCAGACTAAAAATTTTTCAGTTACTCTTCACTAACTGTTGGGATGCAAACAAAACCCCATTTCCTAGTATTATCCTTAGAAGGGTAGCATTTGGACTAAGGGTAGGTACTTGGAAAGGGGCAAAACTCATTCAGAGATTTAGGGTTTTCAAAGTT
Organism: Marmota marmota marmota; assembly: GCF_001458135.2. Lineage (NCBI taxonomy): Eukaryota > Metazoa > Chordata > Mammalia > Rodentia > Sciuridae > Marmota > Marmota marmota. The sequence continues at coordinate 9,816,078 of NW_026000093.1, read as the reverse complement.
AAATTTTAAATATTCGTGTCTTTAAATTATAATAATATCTTACACATGACAAAAGCTTGATTTCTTCCTGTTTTCTGGGAAGTTTGGAAACTTTAAGCAGGAATTGGATTTCTACTCAGATAGGGCATCGCTTAAGAGGATCATCCCAAAACTTTCTCTCAAATAGAAACACCTGTTTCTGAACTGTATGGCTCCTTTCAATACCATGAATCACTCTCCATTGCCCCTGAACTGTGTTAGGTGATCAACCTCAAAAGCAATCAGATCACATGTCAGGCCATTGCAGTTTTTTCGTTTGACAGGTTGTGCTCAGGCTGCTTGGGTCATGATGTGATAAGCTCTGCTGAAGATCATTCTCCTAATCTTACCTTGCCAGGCCACACCCCCAAGCACCCTACAAGTTACCAGCTTGTTTGAAGACACCAAACTGGGCCACTGGAGATTCATGAAGTTAGTAGAAGGACATGAATTAGATTTGGACATTTATTATAACAAAGACTAGAAATCTCTAGAATTCTTTATAAAAATGCTGCCCAGGCAGGCAGCTTCTAGCTCTCAGTAAACCTTACCATTGACTTTCTTTTGTCTTACACTCCCTATCTGTTGGGTTAGGGTGGACTGAATTCTAATTTTTCACATTACAGAAACAGAAAGGCATCCAAACTCCATTCGGAAGGCAGTTTTAGATTCTAAAAGGATAATGTTGGAGTAGAAGTAAGCCAAAACCTTCAAGGAGAGGCAGCCTTAAAAATGACAAGATTTTCAAATAGCAACAGGTCAGAGGACAATCTCAGTTAATAAATATGGAAAGGAAGGTTGCCAATTTTGTTAAAAATGCATGAATGACAAAGAGGAACCATTATCAGGAAGATTTCCAATATAAAGATAGCGGCATATGGTATCACATGGGTATTTCTTTGCTGATGATTGTTTCTTCTGATTTGGGGGTAAAGTGAAGACCCTCAATTTATCCTTTTCCCAGATTTCACATTCATGCCTTAAGAGATGTCTATAGTCCAGAGTAAAATGACTTTCACTGCTGAATCTTCTCCAATAACTCTCTTAGGTTTGCTTTTTTATGGTTGGATTTCATCTTCTACTTTTGACTTCATTCTTGAAATTTAAGAATGAAGCAGAAATACACTGACATCATATAATATTAATTATAATGAAAGAAGGCATTCATAATAAACCGAAGTAGAAGGGCACATAGTTAAATATTCATAAACTAAATTAGAAGAGGGAAATGTCATAAAAAATGGTAAGGATACAACCAGCAGCTAGAAGAAGCTGGATGATCTTCAGTTGGAAAGTTGTTTTTATGGTCTGGGCTGTGTCAGAGGCTCTCTAGAAATACACCTTGAAAAGGAGATGCGTTTGCTTCATTTTGCATTTCTTTGGGTTTTCTTACAGGGGTAACATTTCTAAGAGAGAAGGGACTGAGAAAGCTGATTAGAATCTCAATCAGGGCTATCTGAATTGTGAATAGCTGCAACATGAGCTCTTTTCAGCTTTCAGAACCGTTAGCCTAAACAAAAGTTTTTTCTTCATACATTACCTAGTCTCAGGTATTCTGCTACAGTAATAGAAAATGGACTGAGACAGAATGCCACAACAAAGAACCACAGACTGACTGGCTTAAACCATGAAAAATTATTGCCTCATAGTTCTAGAAGATTAAGGTATATGTAGGATTGTTATTTTCTCAGGTCTCTTTCCTTGGTTTCTCAATGGCCATCTTCTCCCTGTGTCTTCACAAGGTCTTCCCTCTGCGTGTGTCTGGGTCCTAATCTCTTTTTCCTGTAAAGATACCAGTCGTCTTAGATTAAGGTTCACACATATGAACTTATTTTACATTAATCACCTCTATTTGGCCCTATTTTCAAACATAGTCACTTTCTGAGGTGCTTGGAGTTAGGAATTGAACATAAGAACACTGGGCACACCCAAATCATCCCATAACAATGTCATTTGCATTGGGAAAGAGGAATACTTGAGATTTTCACAAGTGAATATTTACTAAATGATACGTTTAAGAAAGATTCATCTATGGGCAGTGGGTGAAAGGATGGGAAAGAGAGAAGCAGAAGGAGGCCCGTAGCAGTATTTCTTTCCATCCAGTATGGAAAGAAATAATGACATCTGAACTGGTTGGTGACAATAATGATGGATGGACAAGGCAGAAGGAAGGAAAACAATTCCCCAAGAAAGAATTGTTGAGTCTCTTTGGGGACTAGATATAGGGAGCAAAGAAGAGACAGATCCTAAAGATTGGTAGCACAGATAAACAGCTTCAAGAAACATGGGCATAAAAGGAGGAAACATTGAAAATTTCACAAAATGTGATTATTTACTACATATCTACATTATTATCTACTACATATTGAGGTACCACAATATTTCTGGGTAGACATGTCTGATGTGTTTTGGAAATAAGAGGCTAGGATGTTGAAGAGGAGCCACGTTAGGTGCACAGTTCTGAGAATCATTTATGGAGCAACATAATCTTTAGTTTAGATGAGATTCTCAGTGAGGGCTGTGGGGAGAGACAGAGGAAGTAGCACTGGTCCACAGGGAATGTCTACATTGAAAGGATTAACAAGTAAACACCACCAGGAGACGGGGCAGGAAGGAGAGAGAGAACAGGAGAATGTCTTTTATGAGAGTGGAGAGGGGGCCCCATATGACTACTCTATAGATACTTGTTGGATGAATGATCAGTAAATTAATGACTACACAAATAAAATGCATTTTAGGCACATGCCTTTTGTTTTCCGAAAGCTAGCAGATGAATTATTTACCTCTTAGTTGAGCTCAATGAGAAGAGAGCAGTGGTGTTTTCTTAGGCAGAAATAAGAAAAGACTTTTAGTAACAGATTTTGAAGTAAGTCCCCAGAGTGTATCTGCCATTTTGTCCCCTGTTATGCACCCTGTCTTAGTGGAAAAGAGTGAGTTTGCATTGGTGGGTTCCTGGCCCAGCTAAAGTGGTCCAACTGATTTTTTGGGTGTCAGGCAGGAAGTAGATGTGTAAGGTACCCTTCCTGTGTCTTGCAGCCGGTAGTGAGATGCCACTGTGCTCTGGGTTTCCCTGGGGAAGGGATCAGGTGATGGCTATTGCATGTCCCAAGGACCTGGCAGGAAACAAAAGGTAGATTTCTGTTGCCCTGAACTTTGCCTTCTGTAGTATGAAATAAACAGCATCCGATGTACACGTTGCCCCAGGGTGCCAGGGATGTGCGTCATTGGCTCCTCAAGTTTTAACATTTTTCAGTCTGGACAGGGGAACTTCAGTGCATTTATGAAATTTCATAGAGTCACTTCCTCTATGATTTTAAACAAGTGAATGAAGAAATTTACTTAAAATGCAGATGCACTTGATAGGCTCCCCCCACAAAGAGGTGACTCTCTACCCTGTTAGGATGCCTGAATTGTCTCTATAAATTTGGAATGCTAGAAAATATGGGAATTATTACCCAAAATTCTTGTAAAATTGGTAGATTAACACAGATCCTGGTAACTTAAATGGGGAGGAAATAGTTGAGTTTTCTTTTTTCTTTTCCTTACCCCTCTCAGAACAATCAATATGCTTGTTACAATCTCTGTCAAGGCTTTGAACAATCATCACAATGGCGTAGAATGCATTAACTCTCTAATTTTTTCTGTATACCTGAGAAGATATTGACTGGGAAGCAATTGCCAAGAATGGTTCTCCACTTGTCTAATTTTAGATAATATTGCAACTATTCTACAATATCATTCTAAAGATAATAAAATAGAAGGTTTAATAGAGGATAATAACTAAGATAATATCATTAGCATCACTTTTTCTTTGTAATGTGTGTATAATAAGTCTGAGAACATTAATCCTCTCATTTTAAGTTAAATGTTGGGAGGAACTTTTATATTATCTGGCCTTTTCCTCTCATGCTGCAAAAGAGCTATAAGTTGATATTGTTGCTTCCTTGAAGAGATTGCCAATAGCAATACAATTGGAACATCCCGTATCAAAAATGCTCAGGATCAGAAGGTTATTTTTTAATGTTTGGAATATTTGCATATAGAAAATGAGATATCTTGGGGGTGGGACTCAAGTTTAAATTTAAATTCATTTATGTTTTATATGTACTTTACCAAACATTGCCTGAAGATTATTTTATTCAATATGTCTACCATGCCTGCAATTTGATTCTGACTCACATAAGGTCAGTTGTAAAGTTGTTCACTTGCACTTTATGTTGGCCCTAAAAAGTTAGTATAAGGAGGAGAATCTGGACCGGGAATGGACCTGGAAAATGGGCTGTGTTCCTGTGTGGTCTTATCTCTTGGAGTTGAGTAGCTTCTCCTCTGATTGAGTTGCCAGATATTCTAACCACCCATGTTTCTTTCATCCTCAGCTCTCAATCCTGAGTGACACCTGCCTGGCCCCTACTGTAGGCTTCTGAGTTTTACAATCTCTGCCTCACTGTGGCTTCAGGAAGGAAGTGGTTGTAATTTACAATGTTACTCCACTTGCTGCATGTCACTTTCTGTTGTGATCTTCTTGTAACAAAGTGATGGATGTTACTGTACTAATTTTTTTTTCAATCAGAGAATGGATCTACTGGTAATAATTAATAGCTTTCTGCTTTTTCACTTTAGAAAGAGTCCCAGACTTTTGTAGCAACAGAGCCTTCTTCTCCTTAGGTCTGTGTTCCAAAGGGATCATCCTCACAAAACTCTCAAGGCTTCATTTTGAGTCTACATATATTTGAGCTACAAAACAGAAACATCAAATCAGAGTTGAGCTGCATTGCTAAGAGAAAATGTGATTCTTTTAGGGACAATGGCTAAAATTATGTTCCATATCATTGTTGTTTTTGGATGCAAAAGAAAGAGATGCAACTTTAGAAGCTTACTTCTGAGAACAATGTTTCTATGCTAGATTCAGTCTTACTTTCATTTCCTAGAACAGAGATTTTCTCTTCTTGGGCCAAAGTGTGTCTGTCATGTAGCGGAGGTCTAAGGATCTGGACATTTTAGGGGCATGGAATTTCCCTATCTCTGCTTGAAAATCCATTTTAAGATGCATATGCACTACTCTGATGGAAATATTTCTGCACTGTTCTCTTTGTTCTCTCTTCTTTCTTTCTCTCACCCTTCTAGGTTTTCAAAACACTGAGAGGACATTATGTTCTCTGGGAAACATCTCTTGACCCATGGGCCAGGAGGAGGGAATCCATTCAACTCTGTACCTGCTTCTAAAATAACCATTTTCACACTACTTATGAAGTCTTTTTTTTCCCCAGCTGTATTTATCTGACACCTGCAATTCCTGTAGGGCAGGGACCTTGCCTTTCACTACTGTGTTCCATTATTACATGCAAGAAATCCTGGTTTAATGATTAAAACCAAATTATTCTATGCATATGAGATGCTTTCACTTTCACCTTTATCAAACTTTTATATAAAATACATTTCTTTTAAATTACCATATTAAAATCACATTAAATTTATCTATTACTTTGTTAAATAAATGTAGAATATGGGAATAGATGAAACAACTTTCAATTTTGTGTTTGCTCACCACATGAATTGTGGTTCCCAATATGTTCTCCTATTATTGCTCCTTAAGAAAATGACTATAAGAATTTAGTACATATTCTTCTGAATCACCTGAGATTTGATTTGGCTCTATATAATACCAGTGTAATCAGCAATAGCATACAAAACTTTGAAAAATTATATTTGCCTAAGTAAAATAGCAGGCTATATGTCTTTCATCTGACATGGACATGGAGGTGGAAATGATAACCCCACAGCTTTTAGGGATTTGAGACACACTATCATGTCACCTGTAGCTCCAACCACGTCCTTTTTCATTCCAGCCAACAGGATGAAGAATTGGGAGAGAAAGAGCCCACCACTTCCACTTTAAGAAATTGTTCTAGGGATTCCACCTCTTGGGTCCCCTTCTTCCTCCGGGAGAAGTCTTTTCTGCTGTCCTTTAATAAACTTCTAATTTCTACTCTGACCTTGCCTCGGCGTGCTTCTTTGGTGTTATTCTTCAACATTGGGGAAGCAAGAACTCGTCACCGGTCAACAGCGGTGACATATTGGAGGTCCCAGACCGAGATTCTACACCGAGGTAAGTGCATGCACCCCATGTCTGTTTGAGGTGCATCTTTCTCTCTATTTCTTTCTGGAGGGTAAGGTGGGCACCCGACGGCTACTTAAACGCAATTAGTGCAGCCGCCACTCTTCAAGACTCGGGTGAGAAGTTTCCCGGCCTAGGCAGCTCTCAATCACCTGTTCAATACAGAGCAGGCATGCTGGGTTCTGCCAAAGCCGCTTCCAACTTTTCTGTCTGGGCCTGGAGAGCAATTGGCGTAAGTACACAGTGTCCCGAATCCCGATCTGCCTTGGATGCGTGGAGGTGGAGGAAGGAGTTTGGAACAACTGCGGAATTCCGGTCTGGGCTACTTCTTTGGCCCACCTGTGTCCCACCCCTGGGGCCTTCCCACCTACATTCCATCACTGAAAGAACTATAAAAAGGGGAGACAACATCCCTTCCATGGATTCCACCTCTTGGGTCCCCTTCTTCCTCCGGGAGAAGTCTTTTCTGCTGTCCTTTAATAAACTTCTAATTTCTACTCTGAAAAAAAAAAAAAAAGAAATTGTTCTAATATATCAATCACTATGTTACTGCTTACATCTCATTGTCCAGAATGTGGGCAAATGGCTGTACATGGCAATCAGGGAGACAGAGAAATGTGCATTTAGTTAGTGGCAGTGTGCCTTGAAAAACAAATACAAGTTGAGCATTTCAAATCCAAAACTCCCAAATCTGAAATGCTCTTTATCCAAAACTTTTTGGGCACTGACATGATACCAAAGGTAGAAAATCCCAAACCATGAAACTTCATTTCCTGCACAATATTATTGAAAATATTGCAAAAAATTGCCTTTAGTTTACATATATAAGTGTATATCAAACATAAATTTCATGTTTAGACTTGGGTTCCATTTTCTATACTATCTCATTATGTATATGCAAATATCCTTAAATTAAAAAAAAATCAAAAATCTAAAACACTTCTAGTCCCAACCATTTCTGATAAGGGGTATTCAATCTCTATCCTATTCTCTAATTCCTAGTCATTCAGTTTTTGATTGGTTTTGCTTTTTGAAGAAAACCAAAAGGAGAAATGGATGCTATTAGATGTCATTCTGTTATACCTCCCCCAATTATTTTATATTAATAGAATCATTTAATTGTGAGTGTTTTTTTTTAAAATCAGGTCCTATAAAATATATATATCGTGTTTTGATTATGATTGCATCACTTAAAAATGTTTTAAAAATAAAGTTTGAAGAAATTTCCATAGTATGTGGGCACCATTATTCAGTTAGTCATCTGCCCACTTGTGTCTTTTATGTTCACTGTTTGGCTTCCTTGGGTTCATAGCTAGACAACCCATGACAGTGTGGGTCACCATCAAAATCAACAAGTACTTGAAAAAGTTTTTGGAACTGTAACTTCCTCCTTGTGGGGCACTTGCAAGCACATCTCCGAAGTCCTCACATCCATCTTGCCACTCTAAGAGGTACAAGACAATGACATTCCACACAGAGGCCAGCAGGGATGGCGGAGAAGAAACCAGGCTTTAGCAAGCTCATGTCTATCCTCATGAACAATTTTCTTAATGCAGCCCTAACTCTGGATTTGGCAGGTGTGGGGGGGATAATTAATTTCATCAATTAATCCAAATTGGTTTGGGCACCCTGCCACTTAGAGCATTTGATTGGAAGAGATTGATTTACAATCATTATGAGAAAGTGGTGACCATGCGTCCCATGTTTCTTAGATGAGAGGAAAATGGTATTTCTTTCATTAGAAAATCTGCCCATCTCTATGGACTTGTTCTCTGAATTATAAAAGCAAAACTTTTTGCCTGGGTAGGAGAATAAAAACTTTTATAAATAGTATGAAAAATATTAATTAATAGTTTTGGAAATGCTTACAAGATTACAATGGTTCTGTCTTATACTCTTACCTAAAGTTTCTGCAAACCAAAGGGCACTTTAAGATCAGGTGCAATTGAAAGGACTGTGTAATTGGTAATGTAAAATGAACTTCTTTGTTTGAGGTGCAGAAAGAAGTAGAGAGATGGGTAAGGGGAGACGATGCAGAATGAATTCTTAGAAAATAATGTTATGTGCACATATAAATATACCACAGGGAATCTCACCTTCATACATAGGTAGAAAGAGCCAATCAAATATAAATTAATAGAAGAATGAAAAGAAGTCTAGGAGAATAACAGAGGGACACCAGGGGAGGGGAGGGAATTAGGGGATCATGAATGGAAATCGAATTCCATGCATATGTGACTTTGTTGAGATGCACCCAACTAATGTGAATAACCATAAAGCTTTAATAAAAAGAAAAAAAAAGAAGGAGTTTTCTTGCCTCCATCTTCTGTTCCTCCCTCCCCTTGACAAATAACCCTGGTGTCAGCTCAGGCTTGGCTTCCGTCACACGCTGACAGGGTTTTGTTTACCTTAAGTGAGAAATGGACAAAAGGAAACACAAAACAGATGAATGAGCAAAAGTATGAATAAACAACTCCTGCAGCTGAGGAACAGATGGCTTCAGCCCTTCATGACTAAACAAACCGATCTGCAAGATTTCTGGAAGGAGATACTTGTTAATGGTTTCCTCAAGCCAAAGTCCTAGTGATAGAATAAAAAAGATCTCCTCCTTGACTTCTGTACTTCAGAAAAACAAAGGAAAACTTGTTCTAGAGAAGCAAATAAGGGATGAGGGTTAAGTCATCCTTCCTTATCTCATTTATAAATGCATCCAACAAAACCTTGCTGGGTTCCAAACAACAGGGGCCTCTTGTGCCCAGAAGAACAGAATGACGCCCACCTTCCGCCTCTCCCCCATGGTGTCCTCACTGTGTCCTCACCAAGGTCCCAGATGGATGGATAACTCTGTGTGCCCACATAAATGATAATGCACACTGGGAGAACTCTTTATTGAAGGGAGGGAGCTCATGTTGCAGACAGGAGTACAGGGTGTGACGCAGGGCAAACGTCACAGGCTTTTGAAACACAAGACCAGAGTCTCAATCTGGAGTGGCTCTGCCCTGACTTGGCTTTTCAGAGGTAAGTGTTCCTTGTAAGATTAAAAGTAAAAAAACACTTAACCCATACCTTTACTTACTCAGCCAACTGTTTCTAAAAGCACTGTCTCAGGTCTTCAGGCATGTGACACAGAATAAGAGGACAAAGGAAGAAGCATGTCCCTCTAAGGACAGATCTCAAGATCTCAGGCTTCTACTTTCCTCACTGGCTGTGGTCAAATTTTTTAGAATTTCTGGCTTTTTTTTATTTTTGATGGTGCTAGTAAAATAAAAAACCCAAGGGCCTCATGCTGCATGCTAAGCAAATATACTCACAAGACCTGTCATGAGAGTTCCTTAGGGAAGGAAAGGCAGCTGTGGTTAGAGCTTATATACTCTGGAGTCAGACGCCTGTGTGAAAATCCTAGCTCAGAGTTCACTGTGTGACAGTTACTGGCCAAGTTACTTAACTTCTCTGTGCCTTGAGTTCCTTATTCAAAAAATGGGATGACAATAGTATCGATCTTACTGGGTTTTGAAAATTAAATGAGTTTGATAATACATGTAGAAACTTTAATCCAAGACCTGGCACATAGTAAAGCCTAGATAACAATATTTTTGATGTCATGGTTTACTAATGATAATAAAAGATATAACATGAGAAGTTCAGAGTGAGGGTCCTGAAATATAAAAAAAAAATGTACAGTTACTATTTTATTTCCCGTGGAACAAGAAAACACAGCATATCATTTTAAAACAGCGTATAATTAAAATGTGAGTCTTTGATGAAAAAATAAGCTTAAGAATCACAATTAGGAAGACTGTGTCACCTTAGACTCCATAATTTTAACACAAAATGCAAAATAAGATTGCCTTTGTCAACCTCAATCTTTGGTATGTTCTTCCTAGATTCTGAAATGGGACTGATTTTGTGCTAGGACAACCTAAACCATGGGCTGCATATTTATAAAACTAGCTGACATCTAGATCTAATAGGAGACAGGGCGTAGTGACCCACAGGAGGTCAAGCAAACCTGCTCTGTTAAGAAATAATCCCTGTGGCTTGGAAGAGGTTGAATGCAGGCACACAGCATCTCTAGAACACCCATTTTGCTGAGATCCCTGAGGCAGTCTCTGCTTTGTGCTTTGGCTGTGCAGGTCTGCCCGCCAAGGGTGCTGGTGCAGATTTTTCAAAAGATCCTTGTCATTTGGGTTTAGATAGCATTCGCACAGCTGCTGTGCTGTGGTCAGCAATGCCAGGTGACAGATTCTTCCCCAGAATCGTGAGAATCATCTGCCTACAGGGTTCTAGGGAAGAGAGGCTTTGCAAAGCAAGGCTTGTGACATTTTTGCACCTCCAGAAACAGAAGCTCCAGGCACTGGGAACACAGAAGTGCTGAGAAGCTCATTCCCTTCATTTCTGCCTGGTTGGCTCCAGATTTCATAGCACTGGAAAGATCGGCAAGCAGGGAGCAACCTGGGCTCATGCCTGGGGGTTTAGAACTCCTTTGGATATTGCAATTCTCTTTCCTTTTTTTTTTTTTTTAATCCTCACTCTTAAGAAGAGAAGGAGGCGCTGTGATTCCCTGCTGTTTCTGTGTCCTTTGCCAAGGACTTGATACTACAGGAGAGGCACACCACACTTACAGGATGGTGAAATGGTTCCTGCATGTGTGGTGCTCAACCTAAGGCTGGGAAAGGAATGTATCACCCAAAGGCATTGAACACACCAGGATGACATTTGGGTACCGTGACTCCTTTTGCTAAGACAGGTTAGAAATAGCCCTGAACAGGGAAACCCCCATTGTCCCAGTTCTGGTTGTGCACACTGAGTGATCCTGGGCAGAACGTAAGACCTACCTGTCCCAGGTCCCTCAGGGCTCACAGCAGGGCATAGCTTTCAGAGCCATGTGATAATAATAGGATTGTCCATCAACCAAGTTTTTCTCAACTTCTCCTGATTAAGCCCTTGGGCCTTGTTTACTGTCCCCATTTTTTTTTTTTAAGATAAGAAAAGTGAGATACAGGGAGGATAAGCTCTGGCCCAAAGCCATGAAGGTAATGAAGGGTAAATATGAGGTTCTGGCTGCATCAATCTGTACGTCTCTTCTACTGCAAACACTTGCTCTCAACCTTTACATCACTCCAAGTCTGTGCGTGGTTAAAAAAAAACGGGGGGTGGTGAGTGAGGCAAGACAAAGACAGAGGTATTTCATTGTAGGTAGCATTTCAAATACATTGCCATCATATTTATTATACTACTACTATTATTATTATGTTGTTGTTGTTGCCTAGTAGCGGACATAACAAAGGATCTAGAGTAAGATCCAAAGAAATGCCCACAATGAGAAGCAGCCAGTATGAGCTACTCCCTGTGGTCCCAGAGCCCTCCCAGGGTGACAAAGAGGATACCCAGCTGCATCCTCAGGCCCTGAGGTGCATGGAGCAGCCCATAGGAAACGAAACCAGAGAGGGGCTCTGTGCAACACAAGCTTGGGAGGTCACAGTGATGACAGACCGGCCCTGGCACAGAAACTCTGGGCCTCTAGGATCCAGCAGCTTCTGGCCTCACACATGTTTTAAATTGACTGAGAAACAGGAATGGATAAGAGCAGTCTCTTGACATGAGCCCCAACCCAGGTGAAGAAGGCCATGTTTATTTGTGTAGGAAGCACCTCTACACTGAACTGAATGCTTCCCCACAGGGCTACAATTAAGTGAGGGACAAGCTAGTTTTGGAGAACAAAAATTGAAAAATTCATATACATATGCATTTATACACACACACATCTTCCCAAAAGATCATGTTGCACACTATAAACATAAGAAATTTTTATTGGTTGATTTAAAGAAAAGTTTTAAAAAACTGTAGTGCCATTTTCAAGAGCTCCCTTTAACTATGGAGACTGAACAAGCTATGAAGACAATCTACTGTGTCTTAGGTTTGAGTTTTAGAGAGGCCCGCTGTGAAGGCTGTACAGCTGTATAGCCACATCATTTCACTCAGCTATACAGCTACATCATTCCATTCTCATTGGAGATTTTCCTTTTCTTCCTTCATTTGTGATTATAAATATGCCGTGAAGACCTAATCTCTACTAAGCTCCGTACTATGTGCCAGAGATGTAAGAATGGAATGGTTCTTCCTACCTGTATCATCTCTACAGAAAAGAGAGAAGGTAAGACACTATGTCCCTGAATGTCCCCCTTTGTATTCTCCCAAATCTAGTTAAGTTAAAGGAACAATGAGAGCAAGTCTGAGCTGGAAAGTCCAGATACGTATTATCTTAAAGGACAATGGCTTTCTCTTGTGCACATGGCACTAGGGCAAGGTAGTGTTATCTGTAGAAAGCTACTTCCTTGCATGCACACCAGGACAGTTGCTCCTTGGGACGGTAATCAAGCTGATGCTGATGAAGTCACTGCTTCTGCAGTCTGACATGTACAGCCCCTCTCCGAGTGGGGATGAACGTGGAACTGGGGACACCGTGGAAAGCATATGTGTCACTCATCCATTGGGTTCCCACTGGATAAAACACAGGGAGGGAAAAGAGGTGGTGTTCAGCAAAGCACCACGAGGGACAGAGGCACTGTCTGTTGCCTCTTGCCACTGAACTCCTCTTGGAAAAGTCTCTGATCTCTTGTAAGCTTTCCCCAACAAATCACACGTCTCTGATGCGATGCTGTCTTTGGGCATTTTCTTTGGCTTTCCTGAAACCTACCTACTGCCCTGGTACAACTAGGCTGTGGATGAGACACCACCATGACCAGGAAAGCAAATCAAGATAATCTGTAAGAAATTTGTTAAAATGGAGTACTTTTTCTTAAGATAGGGTATTATTGTTAATAATAATTAACAACTTTAATTAACAATTAACAATTCCAGAATTTCCATGTTTTGTCTTATCTCTGTCCCAGCAATCTGATATAGGTCAGCAGCATCTGGGACCTTGCACCACACTGTCACTCATAGGCCTATACTCTTTCTGCTTCAAGGTGGCTTGGACTTCACCTGTGTCCTCTGAGCCCGCTCCTTTCTGTTAGTAGATGGAGAGAGACTGGGGAGAATTGCTCTTAGGAAAGTCATAAGAGCCTTTCCTAGACACCACACACGTTACATCTGCTCCTTTTCCTTCAGCCAGATTTCAGTTATAACAGCCATGTATAAATGCCAGACAGGGTAGAAAATATTAAACTGGATATGAACACAAGAAGAAAAAGGGAATCTGGATTTGATGTTCACTAGAGATACTGATGAGGAATTATTTTCAAAGACCAAAATTGTAATGATACCCTGTTTTAGAAAGGTGAAGGATGCCACTAACAGAGGCCTAACACAGTGAGTTTTTTGGTTTTTATAATATATGATTATTATAACCTAATAACCAAAGCTGATCCTAACCATTTTGTTTTCTGGTAGCCTACACACTGTCTTAGGTTTTCTTAGAGCTAATGGTAGCAATGAGCTATAAGTAGATATCTAATGGAAGTTGTCTAACTCCTTGCCAACAAAGAGGCAGGCCTGGGAAATCACTTGCCGTCATGTTTTCTTTCCTGGTTCTTACATTTGAATGTGGTGTGTGGATCAACACTTGGAACTATGACAGCCGTTTTGTGATCATGAGACAATAGCATGAAAAAAATTATGTGGAAGATGGCCGCTGCGTACTGGGGTTGCTGAAGTGCTGAGCGTGGTGCTCAAAGCAGCGACTTTAATAGAGATTTCGCACAGTCTGTTAGAGCTCCTATTCACCGTTAATCTGTAGAGGACCACTTTGCCAAGGAGCAGGAAGAACAAAGAAATCGAAAAAGAGACGCTTGGCTGCTCAGAGCCGCGGGCGCTTTGCTCCCATCTGCTTCCTCTTTCGCTTCGCTCCGGGCGGAGAAGCTGAATGTGTAATCAGCAGTGGATTTTAAGTACCCGAGGCAAAGAAAGCTCAGTGCGCCCCGC